>NC_064268.1:20462572-20768072 GCF_003254725.2 Canis lupus dingo | reverse complement strand
TGCTCAGAACCCTAAGGGACAGATGTTAAAATCATTTCACAGGAATCCAGGGGCTAAATTACCTGACCAGAGAGGCCATTCATCTGGTTAAGCATTAGAGTTGGACTCGACCCAGGTCCCCAGACTCTACAATCCTCACCAATGGTCCATGCTGTCTGTTTCCTTCAGTGAGTGACTTAATGACCAGCACAGAGGCTCAGGGATGCTAATTCCCAGCAGGCAGGAATGCCATTCTGGGGTCTGAAGCTTCTCTGCCATTCCCATTCAACCCATCCTTCTGTCTTGTATTTCCAGGTTAGGGACCAGTCCGTTAAAAAGAAAAGATCAAAGGCCCTGTAGATGACCTTCGGCCAAAATTAATTAACAAAGGCTCCTCAGAGTTACTGCAATGCTGTTGCCTCATAGTTGAGGGAAAGAGGATAGCCATCTTGGTGCCCATTCTGTCTCTCCGCATTTCAGATCTGTACTCTAAAGCACAGACGATGATCCCCAGAGTACAGAGAAGGAAACTGAGGCCAGAGCTATGAACACCAAGACCATCGTCCTGGTAATGGGCAAATTTGCTTTTCGAACCCATGTCTGTTTATTCCAATGCCCATGCTTTTAACATTTTATTCCACACCATGTGGGGACAGATGACTTCTTGTTGATTTAACAGCCCAGCATGGGCAAAGCGCCCCTAACAAATCCCAGAAGATTGTCTCGGGGAGGTGTTCATGTTGTGCAAACAGCATTACACATGTCCTGGACTTTGAAGCATCGTTTCAAATATTGACGAGGCCCATTAAATAATTCTGAGAGAACAGGCTGCCTTAAGTGGAACAGGACAGAACTCCAGAATGGCTGGTGCAATGACAGACCTCACTACTGCCCTGACACTCCATAGAACCATGTGCACTGCTTGTGTGCACACCCATGAGCAAGCACCTGCTGTCCTCTGCAGATTTCACCTCAGCCCCTCCCCACACACCCTCCAAGGTGTGAACCCCACAATGCCCTGTGCATCTCTAGGAAATGATATTTTATTAAATAAACAAACCAGAGCGATTCCTGTAGATTTATGAACAGTTCTTCAAGTCTCACTTGTTCGACCCACCGCGGATTTACAGCCCTGCATTAACCTCGTGAGCGCTCATAACGTTTACTAAGATAACGTTGGCAGGAGGGAGAAGGGATTTTTATAGCCGAGTAATAATTACAAAATGCAGGGAGTACTCAGGAACCTGTTTATTAGTTATGCCGGGTGTGTGGTCAATGGAAGGATTGCACATTCTACACAGGTTTCACTGGCAGAGATCTATCCCTTCCCTCGTGAGCTGGCTTTACCTCCATGGTTCCTCTGGAGTCTCATTTCTACTTTTAGAACATGTGTCATCAGTTGATGGGGCAGCAGTCTCAGAAAGAACAGAAGGGGCAACTGCCCAGGTGACCCACCATTCGAACTTGCTCCACCCCTCCAGAGACTGAACCCCAAGCGCATCCTTCTAACCTGGAGGGGGTCAGTCCCATGAGGTACATCTCATCCCTCTCAGAGAGAGTGATTGGTTCTTCAGGCTCAATCTTGCCAATGCTTTTGCTCAGCGAAAAGGAAGAAATGCACCGCCATAAGCATCTATGCATGGTGGCTTTGGATGTTGAAGGGGAATTGGGAGAGAGGGGGTCTTCAAAATGGGCAGGAAAGATGAGGGAGCCAAACACTGGAGGCATATTAGTAATAAGAATGGCAACAATCTGAGCTACATCTGAGAACCAAGGGGTGTTGCACGTAAAACTCTAAGTGCCTGGACCCATCCAATTAAATTCAGCTTCCAAGGGATGTGGATGGACATTGTGTTTTTACAAACTCCTCAGAGATGCTGATGCATGGAAAGACTTTAGACCAGCAGATTGACTGTACAAATAAGCACTTTCTTATTTTTATGGACTCACCTGGCTTCTCAAAGGATGGTCTGCAAACCAGCAGCGTCTGCCTTGCCTGAGAGCTGGCTGGAAATGCAGAATCTCAGGCCCTGCCTCTGACTTGCTGGATCAGGACTCCAATCCCAACAAGACCCCTGGGTGATTCCTATAAGCGTCACATTTAAGAAGCACTACATTGGTGCATTTGAACCTCAGAGAGGCCACCTCCCCTCAAAGTAGGTAAGAAGAGCCATTGGCAGTCCTCCTCACGTTGCTAGAGAAGAAACTGAAGCTCAAAGTTTAGTCACCAGCCCAAGGTCACAGAGCCAAGCCCCAAAGCCAGTTCCCTGCTGGGCTTCAGTGTCTCAGACTCCTACACAGGCACACAGGGGAAATCTGGGCACCGTGGCAGGTGCTTATGGGCCGGAGCTGAAAATGAGCTGGAAGAGGGGTGCCCTGGGGAGGGGGCTTTGTGAGTAGTTGTCAATTAGTCACCGGCCTTCTGCAGCTGGCAGAGGGGGGCCTTCTTCCCGCCGCCCCCTCCGCCGCCTCTGCCCTCTCTCCCTTCCTCTTCCAGAGCCTCCTTGAGATTTGAAGCTCAAACAAGAGGGTATGAATAATGTAGCGCGATCGCTCCTCTTGTCTCCCCCAATCCTCAGAGGGTGAGCAAGGCTCCTTGTCTGCCTCATTAGTGGCCGTTCAACCATTTGATTTCGGTAACAATGAGTGTGCCTTCCTCAGAATTTTCATACCTATTTGCGTCACTGGAGTCAACACTGAATTTTTGAATCCACATAAAATTTTAATGAAGCGATCTGCATACTGCACACTCTTTCCCCGTGCCCACTGCTGTAGCCCCAGTCCCAACAGGCAAGGAGAGTGGCTGAAGACAGGATAGTCACAGAGACATGGGTGGGAGCCCAGTGGACTCGCAGCTTAGAGCCCAGGTGGGGCAGGGGACAGTTGGGAGGCGGGTTGAAAAGGTCCTTCCAGCTAATCTCCTTGCACTGGATATCAGGTTGAGAGTTAAGAAATCCACTCTGGAGTTCAGAAGGGTCTCCATTTCCTGGCTGTGTGACCTAAGGTAAGTTGGTTTACCACTCAGAGCCTCAGTTTGCTCGTGTATAAAATAAGGATTATAATAGAGAGTTTAATTTGATTAAATTAAATCATCCACATATAATCCACATAGAATGCTTAGTAGACATATTATTTTTTATTATTATTTTGTCTTTCACCCCACATAGGGCTGTAACTATGTAATTTGCAAAATATGATCATATCCTATCATATTTGTTGTTATCATGTGCAATTTGGCTTTGGTAGCAGACAGACCTGAGTTGATCCCAGCTTCATCTCTTGCAAGCTATATAAAAGAGAAAGTGACATCACTGCTCTGAGCCTCAGTTCTCCCACTTATCTAATGGGGAGATAGACCCCCACCTTTTAGGAATATATCAGAACCCAATAGGAGAATGCTCGAAAGACACCCAACCCTGTGCCTCTCACAGAGCAGTCACCATACACAGGAGGGTGTTTTTTTATTCTAAACACATTTTTCTCACATGTTATCATCTGTGAATTCAGGGTACATCTTACGATAGTGGTAGCATCCTAGAGTCAATGAAAGATAATGATATTATTACATTCCAGGGTATTTGTTAAACACCTGCTCACATGCCAGGCATGTGCTAAAAACTGCTTGGGAGCTAACTCGTGATCCTTAACATAATCCAGAGAGATAGGTGTTATCCCAAAGCATGCTTTGAGGATGGGGAATAAGGCCCCAAAGAAGTGATGCAGCCTCCCCTGGGTCTCCCAGCTGGTGACGGGGGGATCCCGGGGTGCATTACAGAGCTCTCAGTGTTAGGTGCTCATGCTCTGCCCATTCCATCCCATCTCTCAGTTGGACAGCTCAAAGAGAAGCACAGCCAGGGAGATGCTGCAATTTGCCCAGAGCAGCATGACCAGGAAGTGACAGAGCTAGGATCAGGAACCCAAGTCCACGGCATCACAAATGCCAAGCTCTTTCCGCCAGGACCACACCGGGGCAGGAAGATGGATGGAGCCATCCTTAATTAATCAAATCTGACACAGACGAGGACAACCTTGCCAGAACCTGCAGACCTGCTTCTCATTCCCAGGTGCCTCACAAGTAGCTCCGCATCTCCCAGCCTCACTTCTTCACCTGTAAAATGGAGGTGACAGTCCCAACCTCTCAGAAGTGGTGTGATTTTAAATGGAGTGATGCACAGATATAGGCTCTGCAAGTCTTAGGAAGCCCTCAAAATGCAGTGCTGATTGAGGGCAGGGAAAGAGATGGGGCTGGAGAGCTGCCCTGGGACAGGACCATGGAGGCTGAAAAGAGCAAACAAGGGATCTCCTTTAACTCCACTAACCTCATTCCTTGGGGGGTGGGGGGGGCAGTGCGGAGAGTCTCTCCATCCCCACTTGACACAGAAAAGAGAAAAGAGGGGAAGTGAAACAGGACCCCTGCCCCGCCCCCTCACGGCCCATGTTTCCCACCGGTGTAATGAAATGGAAGGAGTTTCTGCTGAGAACGGTGATCACTAACCTGCCAAGATGAGTGAGAAAAATCAATTCAGAGAGTGCAGGAGGGGAGGGACTCGCTGAGTGGGGTAAGCGCTGGGGGGGGGACTGCGGGGGGAGGGAGTCAGAAGGAGAGAAACCTACGGTGGGGAAGGAAGGTTGCTTGCTTGAGGCCTTTAGTAAGAAATTGTTTTATTGAGGTGAAACTCACATAACTAGTAACCACTTTTACGTGTCTGATCTAGTGACATTTGGTTCATTCCCAGTGTGGTACAAACATCACCTCTACGGAGTGCCAAACTTCACCACCCCTAAAAGTAAACAGTCACTCCCTGTCCCTTCCTCCCATCAGACCCTGGCAACTACTTGTCTGCTTCCTGTCTCTATGGATTTGCTTATTCTGGATATTTCATATAAATGGGATTTTACAATAGTCGACCTTCTGTGCCTGGTTTCTCTCACTGAACATCACAATAGTGCACAATTGTACACTTGTACACGAATGCTTGTGGCGGCATTGTTCCCAAAAGCCAAAAAGTAGAAAAAATGCAAATGCTCATCAACAGATGAATGGACAAAAAGTGGTCTGTCTATCCAGTGGAATATGACTCGCCCATAAAAAGGCATGAAAGTACTAATATGCACTATATGTAATATGGATGGGCCTTGAAAGCATTTAATTCATTTTTTATTTGACATTTCTTGCCCTTATGGCCACAGTTCTGCTCCCGAATGACCCAATCCAAGTGCCATCGCCTCCTCCTGAAGACAAATGTTGGCTGAGCATCCACCATGGGCAGGACACTAGACACAGCAGAGTTGAAAGTCAGTCAGACCAGGATCGGCACTTGGCTCGTTACTGACTTGCCCCGTGACCCTAGGCGAGTCCTTTCCTTTTTCCTAGCCTTGGATTTATCAATTGTAAAGTGAGATTCAAGCTCTCCCGTTGGATTAGCTCAAGACTTCCCTTAGGTCAGGACAAGAGCTCTGGGTAAGCTGCAGAACTGGATGAGTGTCGGATACTGTCACCATGGGTTGAACAAGAACCTTCCACCAATGGTGGAATTTGGGAAGAGGACACAGATGGTAAAAAGAGAATTTACATCAGAGGGGAGCTGGTAGTAATAAGGGACCACAGGGAACAGCTGCTATCACATAAAATCTAAACTCCTGCTCATGGCCCACCAGACACGTGTGACCAGCACCGTCACCCTCTTGGACTTGGACTGGATCCTAGGACTCATGCAGCTTGCTTCCCTCATTTCACAGAATAAGAATCAGACGCCCAAGGAAGGAAAGCAATTTGCTCAAAGTCTAACAGAGAACTATCCTTTCATTTGTTACTGACGTCCGGTGAAGATGGCAGATAGCATAAAATGCACCCTTCCCATAAAACCCAATAAAATGACCATAAGGGACTCTGTAAAGGCATGAACTTGTACGGACACGGAGCAGGAGGCAAAGGCAAGAGCCACGTGGTCTGGAAATTGGAAAGCATGTGAACAGTGGTAACTGACATAGCAGATTCAGTACAGCGGATCCGAAGCCAGCAGTGGGGACACTGAAGACGAGCCCCCCTGGCACCCACTTGTCACATCACCCAGTTATCTTTCATTTGTCAGCTTCTCCATATGGGTCCAGGATAAGATGAACAGGACTCCCCAGAAAATGCCCTCAAGTAGCATGTGATCTTTTGGGGGTGACAAAGAAGCCAAGAGGACAAGGCAACCTGAAGAGTCCTTCACTAAGCACTTTCCATAATATATATACATATAGTATGAGAGATTTCCCAAAGAGGGAGCAATCCACTCTCTGGGGGGAGGGGGTGGTAAGGATTGGAAAGGACAGAGGATGTTGAACTGGCTACTTAAGACCAACAAAGGGGAGAAAGAGTAGGGAACCCTTCCAGCTGCAGGAACAGCACATCCAAAGACAAGAAGGAGTAAGAATGTGAAACTTTCGGTCATGAGGCCAGAGACCCCTCCAGGTGCCAGATCTTGAAAGACCCAGTAAGCCAGAACTCAAGGGTACTAGGGAGCCATTGAAAGGTTTTGAGCAGTAGAGTGACAAGGTTCCTAAAGATTGACTGGAGGAGTCATTAGAAGACCCACTGATGCCTCGTTCCCCGTCTCCATCCTTTCTTCCACAAGCCTTAATTGAACACCTACTGTGTGCACAGCCCCATGCTGAGTGCCAGGACCAGAAGCCAGTATCCACGCAGCAGGGCATGGCGTGATCAGTCCAGAGCAGCTGTAATTGGGCCCCTGTCTACATCTGCCATCTCCTGTTGCTTGGAAAAGACTTCCCACTGAGTGTCAAATGTGCACCTGCTGGCCCTGCACACTCGCATAAAAGTCTCTGGGAAAAAAATGGATTATATTCATTCTCTTAACCTCACCCCAACCCGAACATAAATCGTCTCTGTTTATAACACTTCTGGCATTTTGTGCATTTTGCCGAGTGACATAAAATGACAATAAATTTAGGCCCCACCAGCAGAAAAGTACCTAAAATGCCACATGTCACTAATATTGACAGGTTCTAAAAGTAAAACTTGGAAATGGTTCAGGCGACATAAATTTAAATAAAAATATATACTTTGTCCTTGAGAGAGAATGAGCTAAAATTAAACCTCGGTGTGGGTGGGATGTCCAGGAACATGAGACAGAGAAACGTTAGGGTTGCCTGATTCAGCCTGGGAGGCCAGAAGGACCGGAAGAAAACCCAAGCCAGGCCCTGGGTAGAAAAAAAAAAAGGACTATTCTTAAAACCAAGCTTTCCCATCCTGTGGCCACTACCTTCAGATGGCTATTCACATTTAAATTTAGGGTGATGCATTTAAATACATGACTATTCAAATTTAAATTTAAATGCAATTAAAATTCAGTTCCTCGGTTGCACTGGCCACATTTCAAGTGCTCAGTAGCCACATAAGGCTAGTGACTGTCGCCTCCAACAGCAGATCTAGAACATCATCACAGAAAGTTCTATCTGACAGCTAGCTGTCTTAGAGCAAGATGCATCCCCGGGGTGCTCCAGGGCCACCGAGCCCTGTGAATTTCCTCCTTCTGATCTTCTGAGCCATCCCCTCCTCTGATGCCTCCCCCTTCCCTTCCCTCTCCCCACCGCTCCTCCCTCCTCTCTCTCCCGCACCAACTTTCTCTCTCTGGCAATCTGCCTGCCCCCCTCCCTGCCTCTCTCTTGTTTCCCTCCCCTTTTCCGTATTTCTCTAAAACTACAAATAAATCCAATTCAGAAGGCTGGCCAGGATTTGAAACCGGAGTACAAAGTCCTGCTTTACCACTTAGCAGCCTCGAGAGCTGAGGCAAGTGCCTCTAGCCAGCCTCTCCTCCAAATTGGCTAATGCTGGGGAGACTAATACCTGTGGTGCCAGGCTGTGGAAGGTACAGGCAATCATGTGCTCCGTGGCAAGGTGCTCAGGAGATGCAACTGTTTTCTTTCTTGTCCTTCACAAATTTTCAGAGGCTTACAAAACTATGTCAGAGCTACAGTTCAGCCTCTTCCAACTCAGAATTTGAGACTCATCACATTTTTCTCCTGTTTCAGCTCAGGCTGCAGCCCCTCAACCCCCATCTCATGTTCCTCCAAAACGTTCTGTTCACTTTCCTACCTCCCTGCTTTAGCATTTGTACTTCACCCAGCCCAGAATGCCCCTTGCTCCTCCTGTGCAACTTTTTTGATCCTACAGCCAGTTAAGGGTCCAGCTCAGAGACCACCACACCCTTCTGGGTGCCTTCTTATTATCCACTGCAGCTCCAAATCACAGGACTAGTTAATAATTTTTTTTAAGATTTTATTTATTCATTCATGAGAGACACAGAGAGAGGCTGAGACACAGGCAGAGGGAGAAGCAGGCTCCCTGTGGGGAGCCCCATGCCAGACTCCCCCAGGATCACTCCCTGAGCTGAAGGCAGGTGCTCAACCACTGAGCTACCCAGGCATCCCAGGACTAGTTGATGATTAAGGCAAGAAGGAACATGGAGAGAGAAATTAAAAGGATAAGGCTGGCTCATTTCAGGCAGACAGGAACCTGGTTCCAGTCTCTGGCCAAGATGGCCAATTTCATTCATCCAAGTCAACATTTATTGGGCACCTGCTGTTTGTGTGCCCCTGCCCAGCAGGATACAGCGGTGGTCAAGCAAACCTATTTCCTGGAGAAGTCACAGACTGGGGCAAAGAGAGCCTCCCTGGAGCAAGTACTACACAAGTTCTGGCCACACAAGAGGGGGGCTTTCCGTCCACTTGAGGGGGACACAGGGATGGAAGAAAATGCCCCAAGAGTAGGGGATTTGGGACTGGGAGACAAGAGGGTACTACAAAGAACCTGACCTTTGTGGGAAGCATCTTTCAAGACAGGTGACAGCAAAAGCAAAAACTTGCAAGAGCAAACCCGAGTTCAGGGACCCAGGAGCCCTTCAGGGGGACTCAGCTTAGGCGGGAAGAGGGAACAAGAGAAAGGTAGGGTCAGGAAAGGGCCAGACCACCAGACTGGAAGAGGTGTTTGGACTTAATCCTGAGGGCGGCACAGAAAGGTTTTAAGCTAGGGACAGCGTGATCATAGGGACACTTTAGAGGCCTCAGGAAGGAGGATGCAGGGTGGGCGACGGTGGAGACCCAACCGGGGGACCGGAGGCAGGGGGGAGGAGGGAGCGTGCCCCCCCAACTCCAGGGCCTCGCCCTTCCCCCTAAGGCTGCTGCTGCCTCCGGCACTAACCGCCTCCCCCTCCCTGCCAGCCCCGCAGCCTTCTGGCTGCACAATTTGTGAAGAACATTATGTAAATGAGCTTTATGCAAATCCAGCCTCTCTCCCCGCTGGCTGGACTCCTGAACCCTAATTAACTTGCCAAAGCCTAATGTTGCCGTCCCCTCTACACCAGCCCAGCCCCCAGCCGGCTCCCCCAACCAAGAAATCCATCTTCGGAGGCGAGCGGTCTAATCGCTCCCTCATTTGGATGTGCGGGCTGTCGCCCCAGCCGTTAGCCCGCAGGAAAAGGCGGCGTCGCAGCCAGTGGACACTCCTGCTTCCCATACAGCTCCAAAATAAATGCCTCTTTTTCTCCTCCTGAGCACCCCCCTCCACCACCACTGCTTTATTTTTGCCGGCTTCCAGAACCAGAAACCGCTCTGGGGAAAGTTGATGCAATCTCTCATTATCTTGAAGTCCTTTTTCTGCCACCTTACACCGCCCTCCCCTCCCCAGTGCAAACTCAGGGACCCAGTGCCCACTCTCCTGCCTCTCCCAAAAGATGCACCCAGGAAAGGTTCGGGACGGACTGTTTGGGAAATCAGAGCAGCAAGGATTTATTCTGCTGCTGCTGCTCTGTGCAAGGCATTCTTTATGAACTTACTCCTAAATGCATGCTTTAACCTAGAAAAGACCCCAGGAGCATCTCATGCAGGCTCCTTGATTTGAGAGATAGTCCAACCTAGATTTTGCAAGTGCCGTTGACATGTCCGGGGTCACACAGTGGGGATGGACTCAAACCCAGCCTCCCTGTCCCCAAGGCTGGCTTTCTTCCCTTCTCTGCCCCTTGCCCCCACCCCAACATGCCTTGTGTCCCAAACAGCCCAGCCTCAAGGAACTGTTCTTGCCAGTCCTGGGCATGCTCACTTTCAAGTGCAGAACAAAGCAAAATAAAGACTTTCCCAGGAAACAGGAAGAACTGTGTTGTCAGCCAGTTCCTGCTGCTGCAGCAAATCCCCTGGATACATCTCCAGAGGCAGAAATGGGTGGGAATGTCGGGGGGGGGGGGGGGGGGGGGGGGGCGGGGGTATTAGTGCCTTTGGAGCTCTGGAGGGAAGAGCGGGCACGATATTTAAGGTGCTATATTGCTAAGAAGTTTCTGAAAGATGCAGCATACAGGATATTTACTAGAGTTTGGTCTGACAGTATGGAAAACAAGCAGGGTCGTTACTCATTCATTCACTCACTCATTCATTCATTCATTCATTCGAGAAAGATTTATTGTCAATAGTGCCTAGCCCAGAGTGAATCCCCAAAAAGCAATTTTGCCTGCAGAGCTTGGTGACCCACTTGTCACCCACTCCAGGAGGCCAAGATTGTCATATGCAAAGAGCCGTCTGACACCATGTCTTTCCCTCTGGCCGGCTCCCTCCCTCCACCCCCAGCATCTGTGCATATGAATTTTAAAAGGGTCCACATTTGGAAATCCCCAAAATCATCCTATCTTTTCATTTTCACTTCTGAAAAGGAGTGATGTCTGCTTGTGCTTCATCCCAAGTGACAGTTTATCACCGGAGAAGGAATTTGGGGTCACCTACACACAGGGTTCAAAGCCCTGCCTCGGACAATACAGCTCTTGCCTTCCTATCTGTAGAAGGGGTATCATAACAGTGCCTACCTCCCTGGTTGCCGTGGTGATAGACAAGGAAGTGGATAAATGTAGAAAGTGTCACCTTTTCCCTGACACCTTCACGTATCCTCTGCTGAAGCCATCAGCAAGTTCTGATCGGTGTTTCAGAAACAAAGGTAGGAAACCAGAATTCTTATAAGAATTTTATAATTAGAATTTCATGACATCAGAGATGACATGGAAGAAGGTTTTCAAGAATACTTTGGTCTAGTCATTTCACCTCTATGAGCCTCAATTTTCTCAGCTTGGGAACAGGAATCATGAAATTAGCTAATGGGTAGGGTTATCTAATTAGAAAAATCTTAGGACTACGTGAATCACGTGGTTGAGGTTCAATGAATCCTGGAGAAAGAACACAGGAAGACATCTACTCAGTTGTACAGACATGACAGGGAATTTTCATAATCAATTAATGAAAAACTAATTACCCAGATTGTCCATTTAAAAAAGATTCCCCCCCTCAGATTTATGAAGGGCAACTTAAGCAGAAATATTTGGTTTTCCTTATTTCTATTTTGAAGAAACAATAAAAATATCTTATTAGAAGACGAATCGTTGAGAATAAGCACTGAGATCTGTTGCTGAACTTTATCTCCCAAGATCTCATCTGAAGTAGGTAGAAGGTATGGTCCAAAAGTCATTCTTGGTGAGAGAGTGGATGACAAGTGCTAGGATATACAAGGTGCACTCTATAATTACAGTAGAGCCTTCCCACCCTCCTCTGCCTTGGAATTTTTTTCTTGGGGGCAATGGACTGTCACTACAGACACAGGTTCCCCCCATCGCCCTAAAGTAGAACATTCCTATGGAACCTCTCGTTGTCCAAAATGATGTAAAGCAAAAAAGCAATTACCACTCCATAAAAGTGAAAACCTTCTTCAGGTTTCTCTTGGTTAGCAAAAATGTGTACTAACATAGTTCTTTTGTAAAAAGTGGCATAATGAGAACTTTGAGAGAGCAGGGTGGAGAGAAAGCAGTATTCCTACAGTCCCAGTTCATGGGCAGAAGTCAGTCTCACTCCAAGACATTAATTCGTCCTATAATGCAAGAAGACCTCATTTAGCATACCAGCTTCTATTAACTGGTAGCTCTGGCCTGAATGCCAAAAAGTGCCCTATTGATCAGTGATGTCTGCTGTGTAGCTAGGTGATGGTCAGTGTATATATGCCTCATGTTTGCCCCCCCCCCCCCAAGCATAACCCTGTGTTTGATCATTGGAGAAGCTGAAGCTCAGAGAAGGGAACTGATTTGCCAGAGCCACACAGCTATTTAATGGCAGAGCCAGATGTACAGGAAATAGCCCCTGTCCATTTCCTCTCCATCACAATGCATGCAGGTTCTTAAGGTCCAGTGGTACCTATGAAATGGTCATGACATTTGGCATCTGCTATCCTCTTTATCCTCCTTATTCCCAAAAGATTTGCAGTGATTACATACCAAAATTACATGTTAGGGAAAAATATGTACATTAGAGGAGGATCAAAATAATGTAGACCAAGTAACCAGGGCAGAGGGAAAATGAGAATAGAAAAATAAAAAATTTTGGCACATAAAAACACGGTCTCTGGGCAGGTGTCGGGCAACTGGTGGCCAAACAAAGAAGGAAATAAGAATCCAGGTGTTTCAAGATAGAAAATTCAGTGGCTCAAAAGGAGCAGATTTACTTGGTAGTAGCCTGGGAGAAATATCATCCATGGGTGCCCATGCCTAGGCAGCTGTGATGCAGTGGAAGACATTCCTCAAAGGCATGTCTCCAAGAAATGAAGTGATTTCAATACCACTAATTCTTGGACTGTCTCCCTGTGGAGGTTGATGAAATGCCAAAGTGTGATCCAAGAATTCCGAGATTCTTGATGTCAAGGTCATTGATGACCAACCTGTTTCTTTCTAAAGCCAGTGATCAGCTTCCATTGTCCATCTTGTTGACCTTTAGGCAGTCTTTGATATAGCTGATGGCTTCACCCTTGGTTTCCCTCTGCCACCAGGACACCACATTCTCTTGGATTTCCTTTTGTGTTCATGACAGCTCCTCCTCTATGTCCTATACTGAGTGCTTCTTCTTTCTCCCAACATCTGAATGTTGCAGGCTCCAGGACTCAGCCCACATACCTTCTCTTATATCTGTCCCTGGTTGGTGGTGATCTCATGGCTTTAAAACCATCCTTGGGCTGATGCCTTCAAAATTTATATCACCAGCCTGACCTCTCTCCTAAACTCCAGACCCATATATCTGCCTGCTGCCTTCACATCCCCATGGAGACACTAATGGCATCTCAAGCTTCACACATCCATCACCAAAGTCTTGATGCTGTACCACCCTTCTCCAACCTGTCATGGCACCCCAGTCTTCCCTGCTTTAGGAAATGGCATTGCTGCACATCCAGTTGCTCAGGCCAAGAACCTAGGACTCAGACTTGACTCCTGTCTTCCTGCCACATTCAATATCTAATTTGTCAACAAGTCCTGTCAAAGCAACTACGAAAAAGTATTTCCAATGCAACCATCTCTCTCCTTTCTACCACAACCTCTTGGTCTGAGCCACTGTCTTTTCACACCTAGAAAACAGGAAAGCCTCCTGTCTTATCTTTCTGCTTTCTGCTCACCAGACTGTAGCCAGAACAATCCTTCTCAAAATGCAAGCCTTTCTGGGAGCCTCTCCATTGTTGTGAAAGTCAAGGTCCTCCCAGTGCGTTAGTTGGGCCTGACTCCTCTTCCCCTTACTCACTCAGCTTCCATCACCTGGGACTCCTGCTGGGAACATTGTCCTCTCCAGGCCTCTGCATTTATTGATCTCTCCTCTTGGGCTGCTCCTTCCCTAGATAGCCCATGGTTCACTCCCTCACCCATGACTCTAAAGAAATACCACCTCCTCCAGGAAGATTTCCGTGACCACCCTATTTTAAATATACCTACCCAGCTTCTTCCCATCCCTTTTCAGCTCCTTGCCAACCCCTACCAGCATCCTCTTCACCCCTTACTATCATCTTTCACCCCCTACCAGCTTCTCTCCCATGTCCTACCAGCATCCCTGCTACTACCACCACCAGGAAGAGTCTTGTCTGTCCTGTCTTCCCCACAACATTCTATGAGAGTAGGGACATTTACCTCACTGGCTAACCACCATATCCCTGGTATCCTGCACATAGTAGGTGCTCAATTAACACATGTTGCACAAAAGACTCTCTTGGCTAGTCTTATTTCAAATACCTTCTTGAACTGAAAACTCCAAGGCCATCAGCCTACAGGAAGAGCAGGGGAGACTCTGAGCCCCTCATCTGTGGGACCTAAAAGAAGCCACACTGAGGATTCTGCCCTTGAAGGTGGTCCATGGAGTGATATCTCCCCTAGACCAATGCCACCAGGGGCACCCCCATGATTTCTATTATGTCCCCTTACTCATAAATCTCTCCCCTTGGTGTCAGCTGACCTCTCAGATCTCCCCAGAGGAAATACTGTCATTAAACCCCAATAAATTGCCAAAGGCCCAAGCAGACTGGGGCAATTTACAGCAGGTTTTGACTTTAATAATGTTTTGTCTTAGATTTGGCCCTAATTATAAATCATTTGCAACTGTGGTTTAAACCATAAGCAAATCTTACGTGGCATTCTTATTATCCACTTAATATCATGGAGGGAAAGATTTACAGAATCGCATTCTGGGAATTGAGCAAACGACGAAACTTTTAGGTGAGGGCACAACACACGAAAATTATAGTTTTGTCATAAAACCTTGATTGATCAATGATTATTGTAAAACCGTGGTAACTGTGCTGGCGTCAACATAAATCTATAATTGGCTGGATTTATTCTTTTTCAAAATACTATATTTCCTACAGTTTTGACCATCGTGTTAATCTGAATCTGTCAGATTTATTGTGGTTTTCAGTTAATTAATTCCATTTAGCTTGTGCATATATGCACACGCAAGTATCTATGTCAGTTGACCCTTGAACAATGCTGGTTGAGGGGTGCAGATCCCCCGCACAGTTGAAAATCCACGTATAATTTTTGGCTGCCCAAAAACCCAACTACTCATAGCCTACTGTTGACTCATTGATGTAAACAGTCAACTAACACATGTTTTTTTTGTGTGTGTTATATGTACTATATATAACTGTATTCTTAAAGCTAGAAGAGAATGTTATTAAGAAAATCATAAGGAACAGAAAATACACTTACAGTGCTGTGCTGTATTTATAGAAAGACTTGTGCTTGGAAGGGGACCCACACAGTTCAAACCCATGTTGTTCGAGGGTCTATGGTGTGTGTATATATTTATACACACATATATGTTTTCTATTCAGATAAATAGATGCATTGCCTCCAGTTGCTTTTGCTTTTCAATGGTTTGTGTTTTCCTCCAAGTATAATTTGTAAAATCTTTGAAGAAAATACACTTAGTTGTATGAAGCCAATCTTGCTGCAGGAATGGATCCAAAGAGCTGCTTCCAGAGCTGCTCTTCTGTGGGATGACCTCACGGGATTGCAATATTGTGTCCCAGTGGGCGAGAAGGACTGCAGAAAGATCGTGAGTCAAGTTCACAGCATAGCTCTGCCATTTGCTGGCCGTCTCACCCTGAGGAACCCACTCAGGCTCACTCAGCCTCTGTTTCCTCATCTGTAAAATAGGCGTAATGAACTTTGGAAGCTCCTATGAAGCTTTGATGGAATGACAAACGCTAAGAGCACAGCGTGCAGTGGCTATTTGGCACCTGTGGTGGATGCTCTTTTCTTCTTCCCAGTTGGGGGATGGACATGTGTTATGATGCCCTAAGGGTAAGGTCGAGGCAGCATGGGAACCTCAGAGGAGCCATCGCAGGGAGGGCTCATCCTGGCACCAGTGGGAGCCAGACTAGATGCGAAAATCATCTTCTAACCCAACAGGACCAGGGAGATGATGGGCCAGAGGACCACATAATCACTCAAGTTTAAATAATTAAAATGAAAACAGTAGTCCCTGCTGGTGAGTCAGCACCTTCTTCTGTACCCCAGTTTCTATGCTCCATCCTTAGCTTCATTTTGTTAAAGCTCAGCAATGACTACTACCTAGCAAGTCTGATGTGAGAAAATTAAGATTTCAGAGATGCAACTTGCCCAAGGTCATGCAGTTAGCAAGCAGCCGAACCCCGACTCCAAACCCACTGAATCTGGCTGCTTCTAAGAGGGGATGGGGTTGGGGGAGTCCCTGGGCCCACATATGCATTCAGAGGCAGCCCTCCCTCCTGGAGGCCAGTGTGTCCTGGGCTGATAGCTCTTTCCAAAGCCAACCCGAGGAACAAGGGGTGCCCAACTCGACCACATCAGTATCTGTTCCCTAATTGCTAAGGACAGAGCTGAGACGTTGCCAGTTTGAGGTTGAAACCTGCCCTTTGCTTGCAGAGTCCTGTGTGTGGGTTGAATAGTGCTTTCTTTTTCTAGACTCCCACCATGCAGCCAGTGAAAAAATATTTTCTGAAAGCCTCTTTCGGAGTCACTGATGCACACTGTCTGTTCTCAAGTTGTCCAGGGTCAAGAGAGTCGACCGTAGCTAAATGAACCCAGACATTGGATTTCACCAAAAAGTAAACACTATGAGCCATGGAAAAAAAAAAGTGTTTCTTTCAGATAGAACATTCATGTGCCAGTTTCTTTCCTCTGTCCTTCCTCTACCCTGGTCTCTCTCCCTTGCCCCCTCCTTCTATCCTTCTCACCTGATTTCTCCATTTCTCTTCCTCTTCTCCTCCTCCCCCCTCCTTAATCTTTTCCCTCCTCCCATCCCTCCTCCCTCTCATTTTTCCCTCCTCTTTCCTCAACTCCCTCCTGTCTTCCCTCCTGCTTTAAAATTCACCCAGGATTTTGTTTCCTTAGGTGTGCTAAGGCCAACAGACCGACAGGCGGCTGTCATTAAAGACAGAGGTCACTGCCCACAGTCCCCAAGAGGAGGCACCAGGCCAGGCAGGGCCCCCGCAGGGAGGCACCAGGGTAGGCCGGAGACCCGACTGACTGTGAGGTCTTTCAACAGGAAGGGAGAGTAAATCCATTTAAGATTAACTGGTTTAAATCATTTCAGCAGACTGGGCTGTCAGGCTGGCCCCCAGTCTTGCAGCACCTGGCTTTGGGCTGATCCAGGCAGGGAAACAGTCCTGGACCACAGGAGCCTGATGAAAGCAGGTGGATGGTGGTGTGGACTTTGGGTTGGTTGGTTTGCATATCAGACCTGAAGGCGTGCTCAAGGCAAGTTATTTGCTATCTCTAGGAATTAGCTGACCCCTAACCCCAGGAGGGGCAGTCCATCTCTGGGTCCTCAAGGCCCCAAGATGACAAAGCATCAGCAAACACAGAAAATGAAAAACATCATTAAGATGGCTTCCTGCCTCTCTTTTCTTTCCTCTCCTCCCCCCACCCTCACCCCCTCTGGTCCTCCCCACCTCCCCAAAGTCTGCAGAAGAACCCATCACAAAGGGTCAGGAGAGCAGTGACAAAGGGCTGGGTCAGGTGGGTGAGGAGGAGCCCCAGGGAGGAGCAGTCAACCTTCTGAGCGACTGGGGAGGAGCCTCCCTAGTTTTTGGAGACTGGAGGTGGCTTCTGGCAGAGGAGGAGAAAGCTCCACTCCGCTCATCCTGCTGGCCTGGGCTCTGGCACCTCCCGCTTCTAAGAAGCAGTCCCTTGTTCTGACAGCGGTGGCGGCCGTGTCCTCGCCCTGCCATGATCCCGTGGGTTGGTTGTTTTGCCCAGGCCTGGAATTACCCAAATCCCCTTAAATACATGGCTGCAAATGAGGACACTGGAAAAAAGGCAATAATTGTGACAGTAACTCACGGGGGCCAGGCCTGACACGTCTCTAATTGCCTGCTAAAATTGTCGCTGTCTCCTAAAGTGCAAATTATCACCCGAAATGACAAGAATAATGAATGAGTAACTCTGATGTAATGCAACAATTAGTCCGCAAAGACACTGTCTAATATGGTAATTCAGAACACCCACTCCTTGTTATTAAGTGCCTGATAATTATTTAATTATCTATCTGCCAGCATGATTTACTTGGTTTATTTAGCTGCAGATGTGGGCAGGAGCATTCGGGTGTAAGGTCAGGAGGAGCCGGCCCCTCCGTTGGTCACCATGTCGGTGTGCTGGGGTGCTGGACACTGCCATCTGTCTGACGCCCTTAACTGGCTTTGGCAGTCCCCACCCAGAGTCAGAAAATCCTCTCTTCTTCACCCCTGGCCCTGGCCCCAGGGTCACTTGGGGGCTAAGGGCCATAAAGATCAGGACTAAGGGCCCTGCTTTCCTCTTGCCTGCCCAGAAGATCCCTAACAAGTGATCAGAATACTTGGGGTGAACAGCTGCCATGCCAAGACTAATGTGAGTCTTTCCTCTGTGTCTGGCTTGGTGCCAGGCCTTACCCAACTATTAGCTCATTTAAGCTTCTTGATCATCCCAGGAGGTGAAACCATTGGTATCGACATTTGACAGAAGAGAGAACTGAGTCTGGGAGAGGCAAGGCCACACATCAAAAGTCCCACAGGGAACCAGTGGTGGGGCCAGGACCAGCCTCGCTGACTCCAGAGCTCTCCTGGACTCTGACACCTTTCAGAGTGAGGCAGGCCCACAGCTATGGGTCACTGCTTGTTCCAGGGCTAGGCCATGGCCAGAAGACTCTGTGCCGTGATTCAGGAAGGTCAGGGCCATGGTCCCCAAATCACACAATGACTAAAGGGAAAGAAGAAAGGATGCTTAATTGGTGTTGGCTCAATGCAAACGGAGCCAAGGAGGAAAAGCTACCACCATGGGGCGCAGGCATGGGATCTAGAGTGGGACCACTTACTAAATGGATGCGCTTGGGCAGGTTACTTAGGCTCTCAGACCCTAGTTCCCTTGTCTGTAAAATGGGGGTAATCAGAGAGCCTCTCACATTGTCACACTGTCAAAAGTACCCCTGGTCATCAGATACTCTCCATTCAGCATCCTGTAGGTTTCCTTACTGTGCCCAAAGTCATTGTGTTTATTTATTTAGTTACCCTCTACTTACACACACACACACACACACACACACACACACCCCAGAAGCTCCAAAGGGGCAAGGACCTTGTCTTATGTATCCATTTCTCCCTGCACCAGATGTGATGCTATATACCATGTGTATAATGACACACTCTAGGCACTTAGTATTTGTAGGATGGATGGATAGACAAACAGTCAGAAGCTGGGAGGGTTCCCAGGCCAGCCATGCCCTTTCATGAGTGACTTTCCAGTGTCTCATGCAGAAAGCCATGATGACCATTCAGCTGTGACTCTCTGCCTTTCTTGCTCTGGAGCTCCAGCCCACAGGTCTCATGCTTCCACCAGCTTCCCAAGTCTGCATATCTGAGGGATACATGTGATTGGCCCAGGCCACTGGTAGCAGGTGACCTTGGTTCTCACACACCCACATTTCCTGGACACTTCCCATTTCTGGACACATCTTCCCAGCTCCCACCCTCCTGCACACTGGCCACATTGCCTAAGGGCTTCCTCTGTCCACTGGAGCTCTCTCTATGGCTGCACAACGGTCAGGTTCACTCACTGGTGGTGATTGACCACTCTCTGATGACAACTGACAAGAGTTTGGGGTAAATAACCCAGCTGCCTCCCAAGGAGCTGTGAGTTCCATACTCTTTCCCCGAGTTTCCCAGTGGGATGAAGCCCTAGTTTCCCAGATAGCAGATATTGTGGTGACCTGCCCTCATCCCTTTGAAAGGCCAATGGTCAGATCCCAGCTCTTGTGTTCACTGCAGCTGTGCACAGCTGCACCCCACAGCTAAGAATTGCCCTCCACTAACAAGAGCCACCTTACCTGAAAATACCTGCAAGGATACACCCTCCCTTCAGGGGTGTCCCTTGCCAGTGAGTAACTGGTACAAGGCTACCAAAGCCAGCCTCCTGGCTCCAAGGCAGACAACTCTGTGGTGCTATCCATGCTCCAGAGCTCTTTGTGGGGTTACCTGGAGGATGATTTGAGCTTGATCCACCTTTTTTCCTAGGGCCTCAAAGGCAGGGCCATCTCTGTCATGCTTACATAGCACCAGATTCGTTGAGTTAGTGAGTGAATGAATGAATGAATGAATGAATCCATTTATATATACATGCATACACACATACATAAGTGATTGAATTAGAGCCTTACGATCTCTGATTAGGACCAGAACATCTCCTCTCTAAGTTGCTGGCTTGTGCATCAAAATGGTACAAGGTCAATGAAGCAGGAGGTCTGCTGGGAGTCAGAAGACCTCCATTTCTTGCCTTTAATTCACCAGGTAGCTTCAGACCTCTCTCTGGGTCTCAGTTTTGCCATCTGTCAAATAAGAGAAACAACACTTCTCTCTCGTGTTCTCTTTCAGCTCGAACATGGTATAAGTCCCTGTTTTGTGTTGCTTCTTTTTTATTTTGAAACAATTTTAGAAACTGTTTAGAAAAGATTTTTATAAAAACAATAGCACAGAGAGTTCCCAGATACCCTTCACGCAGCTTTCCCGAATGTTCACGGATTGTGATTTTGAAGCCTTCCATCGACATGTCTGGGGGATCATCTTCTGGGTGGAGATGGGTCAGAGGGGGTAGAAAGGAAGTCAGCTTGAATGCTCACCTGGTTTAGCAAGCCCTGGAAAACCAGGTGGCCGTAGACAGACCACATCCCCTTCCTTTCTCCTGTCTGCACTGCTCATGTGCATCTGCAGCTTTCTTTTTATTTGTGGTCTATCACCTCCTATGCCATGGCAAACAAGAGACTTTATAAATATTTCAAACACTAATAATTTGTGCTGTCCCTGCTTAGACTTTTAAATGAATCTAAGAGCATTTCTCTTCGAAGAACCTGCCAGCCTACAGGCGGGTGAAAGAAATACCACCAGCCCCTGCTTGAGATGGGTGCCTCATGTAGAGATGGGACCAAGGCTGTGTGAGAGTGTGGAACACCCTGTGTCTCCCATCCACATCCCTGAGCCCAGTGTCTATTCTTGGGAAGCTCCACCTGGAGGGAGAAATGGCCAGCCTGAACTCTGGGCCCATGGGATCGGGAGACTCTCACCGTTCCAGCTGATGAAGAGAGAAGTTAAGGGCTGGCAATTCCATGGTTGGTGTTTGGCTTTGGAATTAGACATCCCTGGGTTCAAATTCCAGCTCATCTGCTTATTAGCTGTGTGGCCTGGGACAAGTCACTACCCTTCTCTGAGCCTTTGTTTCTTTATCGATGAAGTGCATCCTCTAAGAAGTAAATGAAATGGCATATAAAGTATACAGTGCCTGACTTATGTCATGAACTCAATGCACAGTAGCTGGTATTTTCCCTTTGATTTTATATTTCCAAGATTTATTCTCAATATTTATAAGGGCTCAGACACAGTAGAGGTTGGCTTCTTGTTGACATAAACCAGCCAGTGAGGTTCCAGGTTGGCTCAGGGAAAGGCAGGGGGGTGAGATTCTGCTCCACTCATGTTGTTGGAGGCTCTGTTGTGACTCCCAAAATAACCCTGGGCATTCCACATCCAGCAAGGAGAGGAAATGACTGAGGAAAGAAGTTCACAGAAAATTTCTTTTGTCCCTCCAGAACCTCACAGTCTAAGAGGAGAAGAAATATGGAAACCTTCCGTGTGTAGATGGGCTCCCAAGTGAGGAGTGGCCAAAGCATTTGGAAGAACAGAGAAGAGGGAGACCTTTTCAGGAGGAAACCAGCTCCTGGCACACCCTGCCTGAAATCCTTAAGATTTTTTATTTCTGCTAGGATAGGAAATGAACTCCTTCCCCAGCCTGCAAGGCCCACATGGTTCTATCCCCGCCAGCCTCTCCAGCCTTGGCTCCTCCTCTGTCTACAGTCCTGATACCCTGAGTTTCCTTTCCCCAACAGGCCACAATCGTAAAACAATCATGTAATTTATCTTCCAAACCAGGCTCCTTTGGAAAAAGAAAGAGACTGCTGATAATAAATAACCCAGAACAACTGGGACAACCTGGGAGTATGTGGCCACCACATACCATTGGTCCCACCAGAGGACCTTTGCACATGCTCTTCTCCCCACTCACCTGACTAAATGTCCTGACGCTTCAGAATCACTTCCCCCAGAAAGCCTTTTCTAATAACTAAATCAGATCCCTCTGTTATACATTCTCCTAGAACCTGTTTGTTTCTTTATTTTCATTAGTGGCACTGATTTTAATTCCTAAATCTATGCCAATTCTGTATGTATCTAATTAGTATCTCTCTTTCCAACCGACTGCAAGCTCAATGAAGGTAGGAACTGTGTCTTTTTTGTTCGTTTGTTTACACTTTACCCCCATGTCTGGCACCTAGCAAGCATTCAATAATTGTGGAATACATGAATAATTGTTTGCCTCTACCGGAAGGGATCAAAATAGAAACCTTATTATATGAAAGATCATTTCACTGTGGCCTGGAAAAATAAGCATAGCCTGGGGCTACAGGGAGAAGCAGAGGGGCAGCATTCTAGGTGGGGGGGTGGCAATGGGCACAGGTCAAGGTGCTGCACCACATCACGTGTGTTCTGAGATGTCCTGGAGCTTAATAACTGGAGCATCCAAGGGCTGGGAGAAATGTGGGATTGAGCTGGTGAGGGGAAGCATCAGATTGGGGAGGCCCTGAATGCCAAGGAAGGGTGCTTAGACTGAGTCCTGAAGGCAGCAGGAAGCCCTGGAGGAAGGAGTCTCACCCCCAGATGTGTCTGAGAATGATATCACTGGAAGCCCTATGAGTAAACCAAGGGATCATTGACTATTGCAGCAACGGTCAGATTTTCCTTACTCAGAGCATAAATCTGTTTTTAATGATGTTTGAGACACAAAATCAGATGTCATGCCAGAAGACATGCCTGGGGCTGGGCATAGGGGTGAATAGAGCTGCAGAGGCATCTCTGTTCCCTGCAGCATCCACTGCTGTACTAAGGTCACGAGCCAGGACTTGAGGTGGTACCTCACTCGCAGACCTGTGACCTCCCATCATGCTTCCCTGCCTCCTGGATAATAATAAGGGCCCAGGAGATGGGTTCGCTGGCATTGGAGTGGCCCTCCAGAAGGGGTCTTATTTAGCCCCTGGATCCAGAAAAGGCTGGATTTGCCCTGAGTGATGATGGGCAGCTCTGAGCATCCTGACACACACTGAAAGAGGTGGCTAAGCATTTGTTCTTGGTAATTTGGGGCCTCCCATAAAATTATATTTCCCATTCCTGAGCATCTACTGTGCTCCTTATCCCATCCAAAACCCACATCAACCTTTCAGCTGGGCATTGTTTTCAATTTTCATTTTAATGGTGGGGGAACTGAGGCTCAGAGAGGTTTGGTAACATGCCTAGGGTCACACAGCTTGTGAGTGGCTCAAACAGGATTTGAGGCCAGGTCTTGCTACAGAAAACTTTCACACTGCACTAATCATTGCCAGAAGAAAAAAGTAGAGGAGGTCTGAGTAGAGTTTCCTTTCTCCTTGGAATCTCATAAGAAAGGAAACAGGTAGGCACCTTCTTGTCTGAGATGAGCTAAGTGGGTTCCTGCCAGACTCGAGGGAAGGACACAATGACTCCATGGGTCCTGCCCAATCCCTCAGATTCTATTTTCAGAGCTGTCTCTATAGGGACAGATGAACCATCACCCAGTTAGACACGCTGTCCATCTGGCTGTCTGCACAGTGTTATTTATAATGCCTAACCCACAGCCAGGCTGTAATGAAGAAGAATTCAGCCCCAGCTCCTTGGCGGGGGAGGCGATTGACTTTGGAGCCAGCTGTCCTGGCAGCCCAGTTCGGCAAATGTGACTTAGACATGAGCCCCGAACTGAGGCAGCCTGGCGCCCAAAGAGAAGGTGGTGGCCAAACTGTTCAGACAGGGCCATTTGTGTGTCTGACAGCCTTGAGGGCTTGTCCAGTAGCTCAGATGATGGAATGTGTGTCTCTCACGGTGGAATGTGGGATCAGACGAATGTATTCTCCATGACTCACGGAATGGGTACTGCTCTGGGAGTGAGATGCCTTCTGAGCCTAGAACTCCTGTTGACTCCCTATCATTCACAGAGTCTTATCTGTGCTTTATAAATATGCAGGTGTATGTGCGTGCATGCGTGTGCATGTGTGGTGTCACCCAGGTACACAGTGACCCATTAAATGGGGAAGAAGGGACTGATAGGGACTTGGCAACTCCCGTAAATCAGGGAACTGGCGAGTCTCTAACTGAATCTCCTCAGCCATCAGTAAGGCCTATGTCATGATCATTGCTATAGAGATGAAGAACTGAAGACTCAGAGAGGAAAGAGGCTGATTAAAGGCAGCCCAGACCACCCCACCTTCCTGCATGAGCCCTCACTGCCTGGCCCACAGGGCTGCCACAGTGGAAGCTCTCCATCAGAGTTAGCTCCCTTTATCCTCATTTCTGCATCATCTTCTCTGCTAAACTGTAAGTTCCCTGGGGACAAGAATCATGTGCTTTTGGTTCCATACCCCCCTGGCCTGGCAAAAAAAAAAGTGGGTGCCCAAATGGTTTTGGTGATCATAATGCATTGTGCCCTAACTGCTTAAGCATATAAACTCATACTTCCTTCAGATCAATTGGTCTCAAGTTTATTTTAACTAAAGAACCATCGTAAAATACCAAACAAATGGTGACTATTATTCAGTAAATATGTCAGTGAAATCATGGTTGAAGACAACATTATTCTACAAGAGACCCAGGAGAGATTTCTGACTCTTTCTGGTCTGCAGAAGCAGCATCCCCAACATGCGAAGGCAAAGTGCTGAGCAAGGAAACTCAGAAAAAAAATTATAGTAGATATTTATTAATCCTTGATTATCCGTCAGACACAGTGCTAAGTGCTTTATAGGTATCAGCTAAATATTTACCTTCTAAACATCCCTAGAGTTGATACTATATTCTCCACTTTATAAACAAGGAAACGGGTCTAGAAAAAAATAGATCTTAAATGTTCTCACCCACATAAAGAAATGGTAACTATGTGACGAATGGAGGTGGTAACTAATATGATGGTGGTAATCATTTTGCAATTTATAAATATATCAAATCAACACATTGTACCCCTCTACTTACACAATGTTATGTCTCAATTATATCTTAATATAACTCAGGTGGGGTTGGAATAGAGTCTAGAATCACATATATATGGTGAAGTGATTTTCAACAACAATCAATGAGGGAAGTCTCTTCAACAAGTGGATGTACTTACATGCAAAAATCCCTAAATCTTGCAAATCAAATCCAGTGATAAACAAAAATGATAAGACATCATGACCAATTGATATTTATTCTAGGAATACAATGGAACAAATCAATTAACATAATTTTCCACTTTAACAGAAAAGAGCTAACAATTACATGATTACCTCGACAGATGAGATTATCCTTTGATAAAACTCAATGTACATTCATGATAACACTTTTAATGAGGAATAGAAGCTATCTTCTTCCATCTGATTTTTAAATTTTAAATATGGCAAACATCATTCTTAATGGTGAAATATTATAAGTTTTTCTCATGAAATTGGGAACAAGATGAGACTGCCTGCTATCACCAACCCTTTTCCACACCGTACTGGGAATTCCAGCCAGAGCAATAGGTAAGAAAAAGAAATTAAAGGCTTAAACATTGAGTGAAGAAATGAAGTCATCTTTATTCATTATTGATATGATTGTGTATGTAGAAGACCCAAGAGAACCTATAAATTATTAGCATTGATATTTAGATTTAACAATGTCACTGGATGCAAGGCCAATATACAAAGATTGATTTATTTCTCTATATCAGCAATGAAAAGATAGAAATTAAAATTTAAGAATTTAAAACAAAATTTAAGAAATTATAATAGTATAAAATATTTCAAATACCTACACATCAATCTAATAAGCAACAAGAAAGTTCTCACTAGAAACTACAAGCCATAATTTAGAATCAGAAATGAAAAGATGGACTATTTATTAAATTTGGTCAAACAGTAGGGACATACATTAAAACAAGTAAAATCAGATTCCTACCTAACATGTTGCACAAAAATAATTTCTAGGTTGATTAACGACATATCAGGGAAAGATAAAACTTTTGAAATTGTGCAGTATATGATAGGAAGGTATTGTATAAGCCCAGAGTGGACTATCTACATTAAACTAGAAACAAAAGCACAAATTATAAAATAAAAGATTAATAAATGTGATTAGATTAAACTTTAAAACATCTACAGAGCAAAAGATATATCATACACTATTGAAAGACAAGATACATGCTGGCAGAAAATTTTTCACTTCATATAATCACAGAGTATTAGTAAACAGGATATATCTTTAATTGGTTTACAAAAAAATAAACAGCA
This sequence comes from Canis lupus dingo, assembly GCF_003254725.2. Classification (NCBI taxonomy): domain Eukaryota; kingdom Metazoa; phylum Chordata; class Mammalia; order Carnivora; family Canidae; genus Canis; species Canis lupus. The sequence continues at coordinate 20,741,900 of NC_064268.1, read as the reverse complement.
CTGAAGGGGGGAAATGGTATAAGAAATGAGTAGGTAATTCACAAAAGAGAAAAATAAATGGCCAATGAACATATGTAAAGATGCACAATCTCGCTAGTAATCAGGAAAATGCAAATTAAACCCACAAAGAGATATCATTTTACACTCATCAGATTGGAAAATATTAAGCCATCTGACAATGCCAATTGTTGGCAAGAACTCATCCACTGCTAGGGGGTAGGGTATAAATTTGAACAACCATTTTGGGGAGCAAATTGGCAATTCCTAGTAGAGATTAAGATATTCATATCCTTGCACCTAGAAATTTTACTTCTAAGTATATACCTTAAAATCTCTTGCATATGTGCACCAGGAGATGTGTACAAAAATTGGAAACAGCCTACATGTCCATCAGTGGAAAAAAGAATAACTTAATGTCGGTATATTTATACAATGGAACACCATATAGAAATTAAAATGAATGAACTAGAATTACATATATCAACATGTATAAACCTTTAAAAAAACATAAAATGTATTTAAAAATAAAAGTTGTGGAATGATACATATGGCATAATACGATGGATATAAATCTAAGAATATGCAAAACAATACCATGTATTATTTATGGACACATATGTAGTAAAAATATTTTTAAAACATGATAAACACCGAGTTTGGGATGGGACTATATTTCTGGCTCAGGAAGCAAATGAATGAGATTGTGAAGAGTAATACAGATGGAGCCAACTGTTTTTGTATTATTTTATCTCTTAAAAGAAAAATGAAAGGTCTGAAACAAATATAGCAAAATGTCAAGATTTACAAAAGCTGGGTAGGGGGGTGCATAAATATTTGTTATATTAGCCTAGTGGTGTGCTGGTAAATGTTTAACAACTAGCTTTCCTAGAGAAAACCTTGATTTGTAGTGTTGGCCAATTTTTATGGTGTAAATATTCTCACTATGGCCAATTTCAAGCTATCAATGTGACTTCACTGATTACACAGAGGCACACAATAGGTTCTTATGAGCCAAAAGGAATGAGCTCCAGCACACCACTCTATTAGCCTCTGCTCCTTTCTGTGTGAAATAGGAGAAAATAAAAGTAAAATGTTATAAATTTAAAAGCACACATGGCTATTGAAAGAAGTCAGAGGTGTTCTGTAAAACAGGGGGGTGCGATAGACCCCTTGTCCTTCCTTCCCCTGCCCCTACCAAGAAAGCCCAGAGATCCCATCCTGTAGACCACTAGCCTAGACAATCCCTGGTATGCTAGGATTTGCTAAGAAGTCACCCTCTTTGTTGACAGTGACACTTCCTTACTCAGCAAACAAGCAAGGAGGCATTTGGAGAAGTGGCTACATAGGGACCTGGGAGGGGACCCACAAAATGTAAGGCACAGTCAGGCTTATGATCCAGAGGAAATTATAGATCCATATTCCAAAGCCAGATAGAAATAAATGGCCAGGACCACTGTACCCTCTCTGTGCTCAACTCCCAGGGCATTAGACTAGCTCATTTTGCTCTACTGAGTTCTAACCTTGGACCAAATTGTTTAGGATGGCAAGAGACATAGAATGTTGGAAGAAAGAATAGCCCTAGGAACCACTTAGTCATCTCTTTTCAGACTATGCTCTCTGGCACATTGGTTTTCACTGCAGATGCCTTGGGTAGAATCAATACCCCCACTCCCTCTCCATCCACAGAAGCCCCCCCTCCCTCATATCTGACTTGAGTATAAGCCTTTCCCATGAGGAGTTCATCTGAGCCTCTGGTTCTATTGCTTCACATCCAGAAACAGTATGGAAGCCACTGAAATGTTCATTCAACCCACATTTTTGCAGTTGTAGGAATGGACATCCAGGGAGAGAAAGGGATGTTCCCAAAGTCACATAGATGACAGGATCAGAATTCAAACTCCTATGTCCTGACTCCTGGCATAAGTCTTCCTACTCACCCCCACCATCATTGGAACATAGGGCCCATCTCTCCTTCTGCCTCATTGGGCAAAAGACCATGAAGACCAGCAAGACAGAAGAAATAGGAGAAAATGTAGAAGTAGAGCAACTCATAAGAATCAACCAAGAAAAGTTGCTATTTTTCTGCCTTATTTGTCCTGACAATGACCCTACCACCCTCGCCAAAGTCCCAAGATAAACAGGGTCCTGTCAGGGGACTTTTCCTAAACATTCCCCCTTGAGCTTCTGGAGCAGAACACAGAGAAGAGAAAAACATGGTCCTGCTTCCTTGCCAGTGCAGCAAAGCAGACAAATCCAGCCTTTCCCACCTCTCTTTGAGCCCCAAATTCCCCACACACCAGCCCTGTGACCATGAGCAGGATGGCTAACCTCTCTGAGTCTCATTCTCCTTATTTACAGAATGGGTTTTTCAGGGGCTCGAGGGGATGGTTATAGGGGTCAGGTGATGTCACAAACACAAAGTCTTCAGCACAGAGACTGACCCCACAGGCACCAAAGATATTGATCCTCATGCTCTGACCCACAAAATACTCAGTATGAGAGAGAGTACATACTCTCTCTCACAGATGACTGTGATACAAGCCAGAACAATAGCTGACATTTATTGAGCACCAGCTGTGTGTGAGGCTATTCACAAAGCTCCTTTTGAACACCTCCTCTAATCCTTGCAACAGTTCTATGAGGCATAGTTTGTTATACCCATTTTAAATATGAGAAAGCTGAGGCTTAACTGATTAATCTGAAGCTTAATCCCTAATTCAAACTCAATGCATTGATCTAGTGGAAGAAGCAAGATCCCAACCCAAGCGCCTCAGACTCCATGATCCGTCTACCAGATGCCTCTCATTCTTTTCTCTGGTACCAACAGCTGTGAAGATTTCAAAGGATGGAGTAATCACTTCCAGTTGTGGCAGAGCAGAGTCAAAGACTTCTTGGAGGAGGTGATCTTGTAGGATGAATGGGAAGGGAAGGAAGACCTGCTCAATCAGAAGAGCAGTGTGCACAAAAGCAATTGACAGACCGGAGCTGGGCCACCTGGGAGACAGTCTGGCTGTAGACTCACATTCCAGTGTGGTCATTTGAGCTTCCACGTACTTCTTGATCAACAGCATGCCAAGTGGGGCAAAAGAATCATTGACAGTATCTTGAGATAGAGAACAATATACTTAGGCTCCAAACATATGGGCCCAGAGCCAGATTGCCTGGCTTCAAAGCTTAACTCTGCCACTGAGGTCCCTAGGCAAGTTACTCGACCACTCTGTGCCTCAGTTTATCCAGCTATAAAAGGACCTTAATAATAGTACCTAATTTCAGGCAACATGAAGCATCTAGCACAGTGCCTGCACGGAGTAAGCTCCCAGCAAGTGTTAGCTATTCCTATGATTGTTGCCAATATCATTCTAATCCGGACATGTTATACTTCTTGGCAGTCCTGATTATTGGCCTGTTGGATTAATTTATCCTAAAAGTCAAACACCTTGGGAACTTGGACATCATGAGTTTCAACAACTCAGAAACATTAAATATCAGATTCCTAGAATTATAGAACTTTCAAACGTTAGAATAAAAATCAGTTAAAACAAATGAAATTTACAACATAAATTTCCCCTAAATGCTGCCCTCTCTCTTTGGTGAGCTGGAGGGGGATTAGAGTTATTATTGTGTCACCTGGATCTTTGACTTTTCTCCCCAGAAATATATGTATTTTTTTTTGTTTCAAGGAGAAGCGTTTATGTTCGTTTTTTCCCCCTCCCTTCTTTTTTGCTCTGTCTCTCTCTGTCTCTCTCTCTCTCTCGAATATGATGTGATGGGTAAAATACCAAGCGCAATAAGTCAAAATTTCTGACAGAAATAATAGAGCCCGCATCCATTTCCAGCCATTCTCCCAGTGATAACAATTAAGCCCCGGACAGTTTGAACTTTTTACAAAGAATTAATGATGCATGTGAACACGGGGGGAGAACAATTGCTAATAATTTATGAAGTCTTCACCGGCTCAAAGTAGTAAGTTTAGTAAAGTGAAAGGGGGGGGGAGCTTTGAAAGGTAAACTCTTTGAAAAGCCATTCTGAGGATCTGCCCTGTCAATTGAGAATTTACTACATTCCATTAAACAACCTAAAATAACTTCTATGGTAATCACCCTTCAGATACAGGCGCCGGTGCCGACAAAGGTATTATTAAGTTAAATTACCCTAAAAGTGTTGGATTGACAGAAAGGTTCAGTCAATGGTTTGGAAAGCCGGGGTCCCTAAATGACACCAGCAAACAGATACTGATGTTCTGAGGCTGGAGAACCTGGCTCTGCCAGACCTGGAGCTAACAGGATTTCAATTTGAGCTTTTAAATATTTCATACTCCCCCTGCAGATCTCAGGAGGAGGGCTGTGGGATTCACAGAGGTGGAGCCAGGGCTTCTCCCTTGTCTTGCCTTTCGGGCTAGGATTTGAAAGGTAGTTCTGAGTGGAAATAAACAAAGAGACATATGGAAAGGAGGGTTTGTGTCTTCAAGGGGAGATGGGAGCAGTGAAGAGGGAGATCCACAACTGGTTTTGATGAGGGGAAGGAGTCAGGAGTCTAAATTCGTAGATAAGGGAAATGAGGTTTCTTACCTGAGGCCATCCAATGAGCCCAGAGCATCACTAGAATGTAGAATACTCCATTTCATGATGACACAGGCAACCTCTCTCTTGGTTTTGATGGCTCCTGGAGTCAAGCCTAGTTTGCCCCTTGCAGAACCCCCTAAATATTTTTAAATAGAGTGTGCCACTCTATTAATACATAACATACCTGGAGAAAGGTAAACAAGTCCTAGTGTGCAAGTCAATGAATTTTCCCAAACAAAGTGTGTGTATAACCAGCTCTAGGCTCAAGACACACAACATTCCCAGCCTCTTCCACCCCATTCCCAACCCCCAGTAGATTCTCATACCCCCAAGTAACTAGCCCCACCAAAGAATATCATCCTCCTAACCCCTAACACGTAGACTGCTTTGCCCAGCTTAGAAACTTCATGCAGGTAGACTCCCTTTATATGTATTCCTTTGTTTCTGCCTCCTTTCATTCAAAATTATGTTTCTGAATTCTATCCTTGTTTTTATAAGTATCTGTGGTTTGTTCATGGTCATGGGTGCTTAGTTTTCTACTGTGTGGCTGTACCACAATTTATTTTGCCATGCTTCCATTGTGAGGATTTGGGTTATTTCTAGTTGAGAGTAATACAAATCTTGCTGCTATAAACTTTTTTTTGCAAGTCTGTTAGTGCCCGTGTGTATATATTTCTGCTGGATTTACCCCAATAAGTGGAATTACTAAGTCATGGGATATGCATAAATTTGGCTTTAGTAGATACTGGCAAACAGATATCCAAACATTGGAATTAACTTAGTTTGCCACAAGCAATGTAAAATAGTCCCAGACACTCCACATTCTCACCAACATTGGGTATTTCCTAGTCTTTTAAATATTTTACCTATCGTGTGTGCAGTGGTATCACTTATGATCTTAATCTGCATTTTCTCTGTGGACCTCTGAAGCTGAGCAGATGCATTTGTCGGTCATTTTGATATCCATTTTGGTGAAGTGCCTGTTCAAGTCTTTTGCCCATTTCTCTGTAGGATTATCTGCTTTGCTTATATTGATTTTGAGAGTCCTTTTATAGTCTAGATATGAGTGAGTTGTCATGTGTAAGGATTTTAGATATCTTTTCTATGATTCTCTTTCTTACTTTTAATTCTCTTAATGGTGCCTTTCAACGAACAGACTTTCTTAATTTTAATCTGAAGTTTAATGTGATTTGTCTCTTTTTGGCCTCTACAAATATTTGTTGGGTGAACGAACACTAATGAGATTAAATCCAAGTTGGCTGGGCAGCCTAACTACTCTTATTTCGTGTATCTAAAATGAGGAAATCCAATAGTAGATGGTGCATTTAAAAGACTTCCCTATGTAATATGTGATATTTTGCTTATAACCAACTGCTGCTACCATGCCAATATTCACTCAGGTAACTGAGCGATTCACTTAGGGATGACTCTGTGCCAGATTCTGTCCTCAGCTCTAGAGATATGACAGCAGTGATCTAGAAAACCAAGTCCTTGTTCTCAAGGACCTTACATTTTAGTAGGGAGCAGAGAACATGAACACATCAACTGGTAGGTGGAATTATGGAGAAGTATTGCTAAGTGCTAAAAGAAAAATCTAAAAGGCATAGGAGGAATTATGGAGAAGTATTGCTAAGTGCTAAAAGAAAAATCTAAAAGGCAATAATAAAAGTGACTAGGGAAGGGTCAGAGAGACCTCTCTGGGATGATGGTTGAGTTAGGAACTTAATAATAAGAAGGAACCTGCCTTATAAAATCTTAGCAAAAAGAAGGCTTAGCAAGAAGAAAACTTAGCAAGAAGAAGGGGGAGAAAGGTGTGAAGACCCTGAGTGTTTCAGGGTCACAGAAGAGGGAAGTGTAGCTTTTGCACATTAGGTTCAGGGAGGTGGAGAAGGAGATCCAGTTTAGCTGTGAAGGGCCATGGTCATAGGTTGAAACTGAAAGGAGAAATTACACTGGATTTTCAATTTAGATGATAACCCTAACTGCTGGGTGAAGGATAGATTACATCAGGGTGAAAAGAATGCTGGGAGACCATTAGGAAGCCCTGACAGCAGTTTAGGAGGGGGTGAAGGTGACTCTGCTGTGATTTTAGATGGGGTTGCAAGCAGAGACCAGCATAATTCTTGGGGGCTGGAAAGGAACTGATAGAGTAAGGCATTCGTGCCCCTGCAGGCATGTAGCTCACACTCAAGCCTCCTCAAGATGAAATTGGCAAAGACAGTAGTGTTTTCTACTGTTGTAAAAACCTTTCACAGAAGGAGATCCATCATGACTTCCTAAAACCACAGTGTCTCAGAAGTGTAGAGGTTCCAGAGGTCTCCTTGTACAATTCCCCACATTTCTCCTTCTCTGGTTGCCTTCAGAACATCTCCAAGAAGGAATTAGCCAGCTTCCACTTGAATATCCCCATGATAGGGAGTTCATTACCCCCTAGACCACTGCACAATCATCTTTGGCGGGGCTAAATCTGCCCCCTTAATATTTTCATCTTAATTTGACCCTCCAGAAAAAAAAATAAAAGAAGAATATGTCTAGACTTCTCATGTCATCCAAGATAGTGTTTCTCCCTTCTGAGTCTAACAAATTCCTTCATGCTCTAACCTCAGCTCCTCACCTGTGTGAGTAGTCAGCACAATGTTGGGCATCAAGCCACAGAACACATAACAGAATGAGCAGGATGTGTTTTTAGCACATCAATGAAGTTACCCATGTATAATGCCTGGGAAAATGTAACCTCCCTCTGCATGGCAGTTGCAATTACTTTTGTGGTCACTGTTATTATTATGTTCATTGTTTTATTATTGTTATGAAGAATGATGATATTGTGTTATTGAAGTTTGTTTTGTTTAAAGATCTGCCCCATGTGCTCATCTGAATTTCTCCAGGTATCAGACAATGGGACAGATGACATTTATCCTTCTACTTGTGTCACTTTGAACCTGCTGTTCTTTCTACCTCCAATACCCTTCCCTCCTTCATTCTCTAGTAAACTTGGGTTAACCATTTGGGACTTGGCCCAGGTACCACCTTCTCTGTGCAACCCTCTTCATACCTCTCTCTCTCTCTCTCTCTCTCTCTCACACACACACACACACATACACACACACAAAGCAGAACTGAAGCCCTTCTTCTACTGTATGCTTCACCATCAAATCGTTTCACATGGTGGGCTTGCATTCTTTTTTGCCCCTTGGTATGCAGTCCCTAAATCAGCAATGGGTCTTCCAATCTATGGTGCCTCCATAGAAAGGGAATATAACTGTAGCTATGACACACAGGGCACTCACCACGTAGTGGTTGTATGCTATGCCTCTTCCCCTATCTCAATTCGTCTCATCCCCCAAATACCCTTAAATGTAGGTACTCCCCTAATCCCATGTTACCGACAAGAAAACCTGAGGTTTGCAGAGGTGAAGTGACTCCTCACCAAGTTATCCACTGATCTTGAGGGGGTCATCACCTCAGGAAAGCCCATCCTGGCCAAAGCCCCACAGAGATCAGACCTAGCCCCAGACAGTCCTATGGCTCCCTGACACTGAGCCCACCTTGTAAAGGTGTCTTCATTTGTATCAATATTTGATGATGTCTCTCTTTCCCACTAGACTCTCAGTTCCATGGGGTCAGGGACAGGGTCTACCTGCATTGTCTTGATATTATTTCCAGAGCATGATAAACAACCAGTGCCCAAAAATAATTGGGGAACAACAATAGAAAGAAGGACAGGGAGAGGTGCCATGCAAAAAGAACAAAGGGCAGAAACCCAGTCTCTCCTGGGGAGTCTTGTCCAATTGTGCAATTCTGGAACTGCATGGAGGAAGGGGACACTGGGGTCTGATACCTTACCCCTGAAGGAAGTGAGGCCCTCCATGGTCTTCCCTACCTGCCACAAGCCTTTCTCTGCCCACATAGGCTCTTTTGGACCCACAGAGCAGAGACCCCTGATCTAAGGAGGCCTATTTTTTACCAGCTGTATGCCTTCTTCTTCATCCTTAACCAAGCTAAGCTCTCTGGGCCCCACACCTCCCTGCTGGGAGCTATAGAAGCAATTAATCCTGCAGGGTCCCCCACTGCTCTTGAGAACCAGAGATTTCTGGAAGCCTGATATCTGTGTGCATTGGCACAGGGAGCCTGCCCAGGCTGCCCTAAGTACAGGCTGGCCTGGCAGAGAGCTCAAGAGGGGGTGCCCTCCTGAAGCAAGGAGTGAAGAGACAACTCTAGGAGAATATTTGTCTTTCCTCCTCCCACAATTGTCTAGTAAGATCTTCCAAGAGGAGACCAATTACCTGAAGGCATAGTGAAGCAGACACTAGCCCACCTGGAATTCCAAAGACTGGGGAATAAGGCTTGGCTTGATCTCTAATATGCTGTGTGACTGTATGACCTTAAACAAGTCACTTAAACTCTCTGTATCTGGGCAATAATGAAATATAAGATTGCCTCCTTTTCAAAAGTGTCAGGGTCAGAGGCCTGGGTGGCTCAGTGGTTAAACCTTCAGCTCAGTTTATGATCCCAGGATCCTGAGATTGATTCCCATATTGAGCTCACACCAGAATCTTCTTCTCCCTCTGCCTGCCACTCCCCCTGTTTGTGTGCTCTGTCTCCCTTTCCCTCTCTTTCTCTCTCTCTTTCTCTCTCTCTCTTTCTCTTTCTCTTTCTCTTTCTCTTTCTCTTTCTGTCTGTCAAATAATAAATAAAACCTTTAAAAGAAACACAAAAATGTCAGGGTCATATAAAGGGCTAATCAGTACTAGGTATATAGCTAACCCTCAATAAATGGTAGCTATCATTATTTTGTAAGTGTTGTTATCTATAGCTCTTAGCCCTAAATGAGATAATATAACTAAAGCTTCTAGATGGAACCTGGCACAACAATGTTGCTCAATACCTAATTTCCATCCCAAACTTGGAGTGCCATCAGTTAAAGGGGACTGGAGTCTCTATCCACCTTATGGTGCACAGTTAACCTTAATGTTTGGATGGATGGATGGATGGATGGATGGATGGATGGATGGATGGATGGATAAGTCTTGGGTAACATGATGCACATCTTCATGGTGACATCAGGAATATATATTCCCAGTCTGAAGAGTTAGCAGGCATGGATTTCTGGTTGCAAAACATTGAGTACCATGGCTTCTCGGAGAGATGTTCTAGAATCCATGGTCAGATACACTCTGCCCCACCACACCACCAATTCCACTGATGCTCCCAGTGGATTCTGTTACCACTTCCAAGAAGGCAATGGACCATCCTCCTTGGGAAATTCCCATCAGCCCCTGTAGGTCCTAATGCAGTTCTCATCTCACCTAAATGTCCTCCTCGCTGTGTAGAATCCTAGGAGGCTGGAGATAAAAAGAAGTTCGCAAGGATTATTAAATCCAACCCACTTGTTGAACAATAACTACCACAACAGTTTAAAGAGCTCTAACTTCTAGGTACTTTGTTCATTATTTCATACGTGTAATCACATTGACTCTCATGGCACTCTGAAGCAAGACTCATTCTATACATAATGCACACACACGCATTCTATCTATAATTCTCAATTAAAAGTATTAAATACTTTTAAATCATTTCTCAGAGTGACACAAAGCTCTCATGAAGGCCACAATTTAAATATCCTTTTTCTAGGCTTCATCTGTTACTCTACTTTCCTGGGGCCCCAAACATGCACTTAGTCCTTTTTGAGATGATTCAGCACCTGCCTGTAGACAGGGAATATTATTGCAATTTTACAGACAAGGAAAGATAAATGCAGCTAGGTAAGGAAGGAATCCCTGCAGACAGCAAGTGGTAGAACCAGGGTTCCAACCCAGAACTGTTTGATTCCAAAGCTCCCATCTTCTCTTTAATGAAACCTCCATCTTAAATAGGGAAATTGAGACCCAGCAAGGGCAGGTGGCCTGTCCAAGGTCAAACACATAGTCCAGAGCCCGGGTTAGAATGCCTTCTCCTGGCTTCTTCAATCAGCCACATTCCAAAGCAACATGTTCAACTATTCTCTCTGAGTCCTTGCTCCCTGGTGTGGCATCTCTTTCCAGCATGGGGGAGCCCTGGGTGCACTCTAACCATCAGCTACATAAAATGGGTGAAAATACTTCAGTTAGATTTTTTGCTTTTGATGGGTGAGAATTTTCCAGGTCTGGGCACCTTTGAAATCTCCCAACGTCAGCCATCATCAGCTGTAACTGGCACCTCCGCTAATAAATTGAGAATGTCACATCTCCCAAACTGCATTATTACCGTTTATAATTTTGATTGTTCATTTGCATACGAAAATTAGTCCTGTGACATGCGTGAATTTTATTTTATTCTTGAACTAATTATAAACAAGAATGCCACATTATTTACATAACTAATTATTGTTCCTTATGTTCCCCTGTTTTTAAATGGGGGGCCCATTCTCCATTGGTTAACTACGCAGATGAAAAATCCAAGAACATTTCTAAAGTTTAGGAACTTGCTCTATTTGCATCAAATACAAATTCCTCTGAATGAGAGATAATATGCTTTCCATTTTAATAGGCCTAAATTAGGTTGATCTTAATTTATAGTTAATTTGAATGAATAATTCCTGTCTACCTGAGTCTGTTTTTTCAGCAGCTCATTGTAAATGTTTATTAACCCATAAATCTGCTGCCTTCCTTTAGCTGGTGATTTTAAGGGCCCCCCAAACTAGAGAGAATATGATGCAGATGGGGTGGGGGGAGCACAAGAGCAGTTAAGAAACCCTGGTACAAGTCCCCGTGCTGCAAGTCACATGCTGTGTGCCTTTGGGCAAATACCTAACCTTCTCTGAGCCTCAGATTTCTTAATCAGTGAATGAGTGGGTTGAATTAGATGGCCATCAAGATTCTGACCCTCTCCGACATTACAGGGGAAGAAGAGGCAGAGAGGTCTAGTTGTCTTCTTCATCTTGCTTTTCATGAGATCTGCTCCCCTAATCTCTCTTCTAATTAAGATTTTAAATCTGTCTCCACTCATGGGGAGAAGGAGGCGGGGGACATTTCTACCAAGAAGACTGGAAAGGCTGCCAAGCTAATGGTGGTGTTCAAGGCACCAGTAAATGTTTGGGAAGACAGGGGTGGGGCAGATCTCATGGCTGGGGCTCTGCAGAGGTTCCTCCCAGCTGGTAAACACTGTATGAACCACACTGCTGTGACTATGGGGGAAAGGCCTTTGGAGTCCGAAAGACCTGGATTTCAACCTCTGTTTTGTCTCTGCCTCTGAAAGATGACTTTACCTCTCTGAGCCTCAGTGTGTCAAATAAGAATCACAATCTTATCTAGTTCCCGGGGAATCACTGGAGGTTTAAATGAGATAATAATGTGGAAATTGCCTGGGACATAAACTGGTGCTCAAACACTAAATTCTGCTCTTTCTGCTCATGATTTGACCTCTAGAGGTGAGGAAGAAGAGGATAATGACACATGCATTGAATACTTCCTCTTCAGATTTTTATCCAAGAGCTGCTACTTCAAGGAAGCATTTTCTGACCTCCAGAATGAGGTCAGACTCCTCACTGGAGACCCTCAGAGATTTGTGCATCATGTTGCATGGCAGCAACCACAATTATGATTTCACATTTCTTTGTGTGATGTCTGTCTTGACCATCACCACCATTATCCTACATCCAAAAGAAGTGGACACCATGTCTTTCTTTGTCTCATTATACTCCTCAAGTCCTGGCCCCTAGCCAGTCTTCAATAAGTATTTGATGAAATAACAACTAAGCATTTGCCCTAGATGCAATCTTCACAAGATGGACTTCACTACCATTATACCAGTTTTATGGATGAGAAAACTGAGGCTTAAAAGGGAATATTCCCAGCTCAAGGTTACATGTAGACTAAATGGTGGGTCTTGGATTTGAACACTGACTGAAGAAGCTCAATCTCCTAAACGATTGTTTACCTGTCACCCAGAAATGGGAGAAGGAGGACCTACAAGGCTGGACTGAGAGGGTCCTGCCTCCAGAAGTCATCCTAAGTTGCTGGCTTTGCCCATCTACTTAAAAGGATGATGTCTGGTCTTTGAGGCACTCTCTAGGCAGAGGAGTTCTGTGCAGTCCCCAAGAAAAATAAAGGCAGGCTGAGCAGCATTGATGTTGGGTGACATTTCTCCATAACCAGTAGCTAAAGGTCAACCTCCCTATGTAGGAGGTGTAGCCACAATGCCAACAGCCAACCCTCCTGAGGCATCAATCTGCCTCTGATTACCCCATTTTTGTTTTAATATTTCCGTTGTAGAAAAATATGACCCTCCCCAAAGCAGACAAATCATGCCCATTCTTAAATTAAATCATTTACTGAATCCTTGCTTCCGATGCTCTGCTGGGTACTGAGGACACAGGGATAAACAAGACCCAATATTAAAAGTCGACCATATAGATGGGGAGTTCAAAGAGATGCACAGGATAACCTTTTCCGAGACCCAACTATCTGGGGTCCTAGAGCTCTCCGGCACCGCACTGCTGAAGTGGCTGCACCCAAACACGCATCATGTCAGATACAACCCCAGCCTCAGCTAATACTTCCTCCAGAGCATCTACAACAACAGGGGCAGGGAAGGAAACTAATCTCCCTCTACCTAACCCTAGATTCTGGGATTCTTTTTGGCCTAAGGTAGGAAAAAAACCCACAATCTTGGGCATGAGAACTTAGACTGTAGGCAGGCATGTTTTGCACCACATGACCCTTGACCTTCCCTAGCCAAATCTGAGTGTGCCAAGTTTGGTCAGCTGACTTCAAGGCAGCCAATCCATAGGCCTGTGAACCCAGCTGTATATGAGGCATGTGTATCCTCTAAGACCCTCGGCCCCTGGGATGTTTGGTTGTTTCAAGGCAATACTTGATTATATCTACCATGTACCAGGTCTGCCCTGCTGAGGAAGAACTTAAGATCTACTACATTTTGTGATGGGCTGCAAAAATAGCAAGTGTATTCATGTCATCTACCGTGTCATGTTGAAGTGTCCTGGCACGGTGATTCTGACTTGCTTTGGCCATCTGGACACTAGAGAATGAGGAGTTGGGTGGGCTAGCTTGCTGGAGAATGGAGCAAAACCTCCTCACCCCAAGCATTTCAGCAGAGGTCAACCCAGAAGGCACACAGCCAGCCCATGAGCAAGCCCTACAAAGACCAGGAACACCAGCCTAGGCCACCTTGCCAAAATCCTAAACATGGCTGTACACCTCTGATGCTTGGGGTGGTTTCAAAGCCTTGGGGTTTTTTTCCAGTTTTTTTATTGAGGTATGATAATTGACATATAACATTGTGTGAGTTTAAGCTGTGCAGTGTGTTGATTTAACAGACATATATTGCAAAATAATTACCTCCATAGCATTAGCTAATATCTCTGTCCCATTGTGTAATCACCATTTCTTTTTGTGTGTGTGTGATGAAACGTTTAAGATCTACTCTCTTAGCAACTTTCAAGTATATAATACAGAATTACTAACTATAATCACCATGTTGTACAGTAGATCCATGGAATAAACTCATTTTGTAACTGGAAGTTTGCACCCTTTGACTGACATTTCCTCTACCCCACCACCAAATCCTTGGTAATCGCCATTCTGCTCTGTATTTCTGTGAGTTTGACTTTTTCAGATTCTGTACATAAGAGACATCAGACCGTATTTTTCTTTCTCTGACTTCTTTCATTTGGTGTCATGCCCTGCAGGCTTATCTATGTCACTGCAAATGGCAGGATCTCCTTCTTTCTCATGGCTGAATAATATTCCAGTGTGTGTGTGTGTGTGTGTGTGTGTGTGTGTGTGTGTGTGTGTCACAACATCTTTATCCACCTTTCCATCAATGGACACTTCAATTGTTTCCATGACTTGGCCCTTGTGAGTAATGCTGCAACAATCATGGGAGGGCAGATATCTTCATGAGATACCAGTTTTATTTTCTTTGGATAAATACTCAGAAGTGGAATTGCTAGATCCTAAGGTGGCTCTATTTTTTTTTTAAGAACCTTCATCCCATTTCCACAGTGGCTGCACCAGTTTGCATCCCGCCAGCAGTGCACAGGGGCTCCTTTTCTCCACATCCTCAATCACACTTGAGTTTTTTATTTTAGCCATAGTGACAGGAGTACGGTGATACCTCATTGTGGTTTTGATTTGCATTTCTCTGGCAACTAGCAATATTGCGCACCTTCTCGCGTATTTTTCCCCGGCATTATTATATCAATCTGTAACTGATACACATTTGTATATCATTTTACACTTCAGCAAGCAACTTCTTATAAATCATTTCATCTGAGCTTCCATCCCTCATCTATTAAAAAAAGATAAATTACTTTCTCTTGCTCACACAATTAGCAAGGAAAGGGAGGCTTTGTTCTCATATTCATTCATTTACCACCCCCCACATGCAATAAATGGTTAGGATGTGCTGTACATACTATGTACCAAGCATTGTTCTGGATCTTCGGTTTTCAAGAAGAAGAAATTAAAAGACATAAATTCCTGCCCTCATTGAGCTTAAATTCCATTTTCCTCTTAAAATGTGTTTGTTCATTCATCATCTGTTCCCTGAACACTTAGCATGTGTCTGGCATTGTATAGGCAAGTTAGATCAGTCCTCTGCACTCGAGGGTCTGAGAATCTCAAGGGGTAGATACAGTTTGGGTTACTGCCTGTCACGCCCACCAGACAGAACTTCTAGAAATATGAATAACAGAGATGTGAACCCAATAGGTCACAAATTCGGACTTGAAACAAGTTGGGTAGCTACAGAAGTGGACATTAAATCCCTGATCCATGTGTCAGTCCCCTGTTTTCTTGGCCTGGGAGAGACTTTGCCTCCACACAGTTATTCTTCTGCTAAACTGATAGATTTGTTTGTTCAAACAATTGTTTCTGTAATTAAACAGAGAGGGCCAAATAGAACCTAAAACAAAGGTCTCTGTGAGCTGGAATCCATGACTTCTCCCGCAGTCCATTCAATGATCAGACAGTGGGAATCTGACCCTTAATTGAGTGTTTTAGGCACACGCACAGTTGTCCAAGCGGTCATGGAGCTCAGTGATCCCAACTGTTGCTAGCGACTGCAGTCTGCGGTTTAGTGAATGACACATCCTTTGTTTTACTAAGTCGTGCTATCTATTTATTATTCAAAAAAGGTTTGAAGTTGGGAAGACCGTTATTAGAATGAACAGCAAGTCTCACTTCCTGCTGACAACCTTTCTAGGATGTTCCTGAGAGAGGGGGACCATCTGAGCTTCTCAGAAACGCCCATCACAAAGGAGCCCACCACCATATAAGGAAATGGAACCAAAAAGCTGTGCCTTGTTAGAGACCTACGTTAGGAGCAAGGCTCCTCAGCTCAGCTGAAGGGTGTGGGGTGAGATCTTTGTTCCCAATGGCCCTGTGGTTTGTTTTTTCTGCCCCTTGAACACTGGTGAGAAAGGAAGGAAGGATAGGGAAGGGATGGGGAGTGGGGGGAAGAAAGAGGCAGAGAGATGCTATTGGAGAAACACTGCTGTTTTGACACGGTTTTCAAGTAATTGCAGTTACCAAGAAAGAAAATTGTTTTCCTTTCAGAAGTCAAGAGAGCACTTACTTCCCCTTCACCTCCCCCATCGCTGTATTTGTGCACACAAGGCTGTCAGCCTGTGGTTTTGTTACAGGCACATTTCTGTGTTGAGACATGGCCCTACACAGGCGTTGGGTGGAAACGCACGTCCAGGATCCTGGCTTTAGCGACGAAGGGAGGCTGCCTCTGGGCTCCCCAGTAGGGCTTAGACTATGGCCAACTGCCACACTGCCATGTCCAACTAGAAGATGTAAGAAGGCAAATCGGACAACTGAGTCCTACTCCTGGTTCTGGGTTCACAAGGTGTGTGACCATGGGCAAGCATCTTTCCCTCTCTCGTTCTCAGGGACCATACTTTCAAAGGAGTGAATTAACTCAAATGGACTCTGAGGCCAACCATCCCCCTGCTGACATTCAGAAATTCCTCAAACCAGATTTTTTTTCAAGGAGTGAAATCAATGATCACATTTCTCACTTAAAATGGCCAAAAAGGCATTTCTCCACTGTTAAGCAACTACAAGAGCCAAGCAGAAGAAATTCAGGAATGTAAGATCCTCAGCATAAGGAATATACTTTTGCCTCCCACAAGGCAAGCCACTGACCTTCTAGAACCTTCTGTGTTTACCACTTTACTGGCTCAGTCCTTCTAGCAACTGTAGGAGGGAAATACTACGGCTACCCCCAGTTTACAGAGAAGAAAACTGAAGCCCAAGGAAGTAGTGACTTGTTCAAGGTCACCCAGAGGAACAGGAACACTAAACCCTAGCTGTTTGAGTCTAGATTATTTTCGCTATCCTTGGATGCCACTCAAGTGTCATTTCAAACATACAGCCTACACTGACAATCCCCATTGACCTCAAGGAAAATGTCCAGGCTCTTCTACTCCCTCCAAAGTGGCTCTTTCCTGACTTCCTGGGAACTACATTCACACTAAGGCCTCTGCCAACTAGTTGTTTTTTTGCTGTATTGTTTTTTTTTTTTTCTTTCTTTCTGGAATACAGGTGATGCCAAGCTCCAGTTCCAGACAGAGAGACCTAAGGCTGGCTTTTAATTAGGAGGCCCCTGATTGTTTGTTGTGACTTCAATAACAAGCATTCTGAGTCCTGGGGAAATCATTAAACAAGTATACGGACAACCAGGCTCGCTCAGGACTCGTGCTAGAGAACAGAGGGAGGAAGATGGAGGGATGATGCCCCTTCTCAAGGAATGTCTTGCAGCTTTCAGGCCTGGACTCAGGTCAAGGAGGGAAGCCCCGGTATGTTTCCACACCTCTGGCTCAGTACTCCCTACAGTGAGATGGAAGGCTACTCTGTCTTCTGTCCATTTCCACCCAGCCAGGGAAAGGTCTCAGACTGTAAGGCTCAGAGCTGAAAGGGACTTGAAGGCCACTCACTATCACACAAGCTTATGCCAGCCCTGGAGACAGCTATAAACGTGAGCCATAGCTTTTGTTGGTCGAGAGAAGTCCTCTGTCTCCGCAACTTGAACCTCATTGGTCTTAAATATTCTTCTCTCCTTAGACATCCATTGGGCACATATTCACTGAAGTTTATATTGTGGGTCAGACTGGGCTAGATTCTGGGGACATAAAGCTGCTCGGGAACAGTCCTTGTTTCCGGGAGGAGGGACATGGACACATCTCACTGTCCCCCAAATCTAATCCTTGCCAGGTTTAGCACATACAGTCTCTTTAATTGCTTCTTTGGGGACACGGTTCTGGTCACTCACTAATTTGTCATCTCAGAGGTACAAACTCGAGACATCTGTCAATCCCCTGGGAGAAGCAATCACATCCCACCTTACACACACCCCAGACCCAAACTCACACGTTTACAATTCAACCATTCAAAAGACAGTTATTGAGTACCTACCAGGCACCAAGGGGCCAACTGAGAATAAAAACAGGCATTGGTTTTGCTTCCCTGGTGCTTTTAGTTTGCTGAGAATGAGAGGCATTCATCAAATAGGCGTAAGAATAAACACAGTATGCCGTTGGTTCCATGGGTGATGTGGAAATGAGCAAGTGCAATGAAGGAGGATAAGATGTGGAGGCGGGAACTGACCCACCTAGGAGACATAGGGGGAGCTTCTGGAAAGAGGTGAGCTTTTCAAGCCCCAAAATATCAAAGTTTACGGCTATGTGACGTCCAGACCAAAGGAAGAGCACAGGGCGGCCCCAAGGTGCACCATGGGGATGGTGCAGCTGCAGATATAAAAGGAGGCCTTCCAGATGGAGTGAGGTAGGTGAGGGTGAAATGGCCCCGGGGGAGGTTAGAAAAGGAATCAGTTAGGTGGGCCCTTGTTCACCAAGCTAGGGCCTTGGGGATTTTCTCCAAGTCCAAGGAGAGCCACCAAAAGTTAGAAGCAGGGGATGATGTGAGCTGATCTGATGTGTCCTGTGAGGACACAGAGAGGAAGAGGCAATTGTGGAAGCAGAGGGAGTCCAGGAAGGAGGCTCGTGCAGCAGGCCACATCCGCACATCTTCATACATCCTCACCCATTCACACTCATCCATGATTTTATCACACTCACTCAGAGGTTTGAGAGGAAACAGACAGGCAAAACAGGGAAGCAGCTGGTCTGTGTGCACGCTGGAGCATGGATGGGTAGCCATGGGGGGAATTGGGAGATATTATCGCTAATCTTTCTGTTTCATTCCTCAGTCTCAGCTCCCTCATCTCTAAAATGGAGAATAACACATGTACCGACTTTGGAGAGTCTCCTTGAATAAGGATTCTGTGCATGAGGTTTCTATTCTCTGTAGGATAAACATTGTGAAAGGTAATGAGTGCCCATCACTTAGAAGTATTCAAGCACAAGGTGGGCAATCACAATGTTAGGAAACTTAAGTGGAAGAGAATAAGGGTAAACAATTATTCACTCCCTACCCTTTGCCAGCTATTGGAACAAATGTTTGTGTGCCTTCTTAAATGCTTTTCACACACAAAAAAGTGAAGTCAGAATCTTTAGCCTCCTTTTACAAATAGGAAGGCTAAGGCTTGCCCACAGTCACGCAGCTAGTGATGATGAAAACCAACATGTTTCAGATGCTTACTGCATGCCAGAGACTAGGCTAAGTGCTTTACAGGTGTCCTACCATTACCACTTCTCCCAGAAATACTCAGAAGCATATTGTCCCCATTTTATTGGATCAGAAGACTGAAGCTAAGGGGGGTTAGATGATCACCCAGTGTTACACAGTGAGGACATGAAAGTGTCTGCGTTCTACCTCCAGGGGCCTGATTCTGACACCAGACTCCCTCCTTTCAAAGTAAATTCCCGCAGACCCCAAAGGGCATCTTCTAGCTCCTACCCATGCTGCACCTCCTGGGCCCCCCGGCAACCTGGAAATTCCCTTCTGTTTTTTTTCTAGGGCTGCAAACTGGGTGACTTAGAACAACAGAAATGCATGGTCTCACACGCAGCTTTGGAGGCCAGAAATCTGAAATCAAGGTATGGGCAGGGCCATACTCTCCCCTCAAAAGCTCTATAGAAGGATCCACTCCAGGCCTCTCTCCAAGCTTCTGGTAGTTTCCTTGGCTTGTGGCAGCATAATTCCAGTCTTCACATGGCATTCTCCCTGTGTGTGTGTGTGTGTGTGTGTGTGTGTGTGTGTGTGTGTGGCTGGCTGGCTCTGAAGATCCCCTTCTGGTAAGAACACTAGACAATATTGGATGAGGGACACACTGGATGCTAGCACCACCTCATCTTAACTACTTACATCTGCAATTACCCCATTTCTAAGTAACGTCCCCTTCTGAGTCACTGAGGGTTAGGATTTTGACAGAGGAATTTGGACTGGGGGTGGGAAGACGCAATTCATATAACTCCTTCCAGTCCTGTGTGTCTATGGGTCTAGAGAGCAGGTGAGTGGTGAGGCTCTAACGGACTCTGTCCCCGCTACAGGTGTCATGTCCCCTCCCTCCATTCTGCACCACCCACCAGCCCTATCCCTCTGTGCCATGCCCAAGGCTCTGCTTTGAATCCTGGTGTCATCCTGTATTAGTCACAGCCTGGGGCCTGGCTCCCTCAGCGCTGGAGCAGCCAGGAAGCAGGGAGGAAGCCCTCATCCCTTCCAGAGGAGGCGGGTGAATATTTCATACAGTGCAAGAGAGTGGAATTCCATACAGCCACCTCCTGCAAATGCAACATGACACCTCATAATGGGGCGATATCGGTACAAATCCAGCCTCGCGGCAGCCCGGACCCTCCTGATAATTCCTCACATATTGTGCTCACGTCACTGTAAATACAATTGCCAACTCAGGCTTCCATCGCTGGCAGCCCATAGGAGAGAATCATCCCATTTCTGCAGCTGAGAAGACTGAGACCTACAGAAGGTAAGTAACCCCCAATCATGCAGTGGGTGAGTGGTGACCGCCCCCCACCCCAGGCAAGAGCCAAGGAAGCAGAGAAGGAATGAGTAGGGCTGGTGCCCAGTGCTACATCTGGGAAGGGGTAGGAGCAAGATAGAGAGGTCTAGTGAGTCAAGGCCCGGGGCAGGGGGGTGACTAGGGAATGGGTGAGGAATAGATATGGGTGCATAAAAATAGAGCTAGGTGCTGGAGTAGAAGCAGGAAAGAAATGGATCCCAAGGGAGGCATTGGATTTGTTGGATATGGTCAAGGGGTGAGATGGGCACTGGGGATGGGACATTGGGCTTTGACAAAGAGAGATCCCAAGCCAGAGGAAGAGGGCTTTCATGCTCCCTCCCTATGGGCCCATCAGGAGGAGGGCCCAGTCAGTGCCTGGGAGATTGAAGAACATTTAGTCCCTAAAACAAAGGCTGAGCTTCAGAGCAGTCTCCAGTTGGGGCAGAAAATCTGTAGCCCAACAAGGAACCAAGACTGGAGCTTGGATGTGGGGAAAGGGAGAGGATGTTGGTTCTCCTCCTTTTGTTCCCCACATCAAGTCCACTCTTCTTCCTCCCCTGCTCTGCTCTAAGTCCCAGGAGGCTGACCGCTTAGGACCAATCACTCAGTCTTCTAGCTTGGGGTGAGATAGTGACGCTGGAGTCAAGGATGCGGGCTACAGGGGTAGGGGTCAGCCAGTACTGGCTACCAACAGGCCAGTAGGGATCTCACAGGGAGTTCCTGAGAATGAAGCCATCACAGAGGAAAGAGAAGCTGAAAGATAAATGCCTGTGCTTCATTCAGGCACCTGGATTCAGCCATGACTGGAGGCCTACTTCTAGAGTTTTCAATTAGATGATCCAAACAATTTCCTTTTTCCGTTTAAGCAAGCCCTGCATACAAAGGAGTCCAGACTGGTTCCAGTAATCTTGTAGTACTGGAAGAGGAGCCGTTCACTTGTAATTGGACTGACCATGGTTTTCAGCATGGCTCTGCATGCCTTGGACAAGATACTCCATTCTCTGAGTCTGTTCTTTCACACCTGAATGAAGAACAAAATAGAATAATACCTGTAAAAGCACCTAGATCCTACTAGATACACCCAATAAATGAGTCTACCTCCAACTCTCTCCCCTTTCTGAGTCCCTGGATCCTAATAAGGCAAATGAGGATCCAAGCATTGATGAGCTCATATGTCCCATGAGACAACCCCATACACTGTCTTCTACTGCCACTTTCTCCCCCGCCCCTTGGAACCATCGTAAAAAGCTCTCATCCTGTGTGGTCTAGTGCATGTGGCATGACTTCCCTGGGCCTCAGATTCCTCAAATGTATGAGGAAGATGTGAATATGACTTACCACGTGCTGTGAAACCGGGTTCACATGAGCAACATGTTAGAACAGAGTCCGGGATGTGATAAATACTCAGGAAACACCGGTCATTTTGGTGGCAGTGGTGGTTTTAATCAGAATAAGTATTGTGATTGTGGAGCACATGATCTGATTTTATTTATACATGATCTCATGTAGACCTTGATAGTACACTTCTGCAAGGTCGGTGACGATGTCCCAATAGCCCAGATGGGAAACAGCTCAGGGAGGCCGAGGTGCCCACCCGAGCATTGGGGCTGGGATCTGAACATGAGTGCCCCGATCCCAAGATCGCTGTGTCTAAGGAGTACACGGCACCATCAGCACCACCCCCTCCGGGGTGGCGTCCCCACCCACGTGCCGCCAGCCACCATCTCTGAACTTAGAAAGGCATCTTCTTGGCGCTCAGCAAGTGCAAGCCGTCCAGAGAATGTTCCCGAGTTTGCTTCTCAAGCCATCCCCTTTTGCAAGCGCACTTTCTGTTCGTGTGAATGAAACCCACTAAATGGTATGGTGTCTGCTCTAATTATAGGCTCCCCAGCCTGTGCCAAGAGGAAGTTGGTTGATGTACACTTGAGTAGATTTCAAATCAGATTTTGTGAGTCCCCAGCATAAGGAAGGAGGCCAAGTTCTCCTCCAGAACAAAATAACGGGAAAGGCTGGCATCATGTGTGCGTTCCCAGCTCCATTCCTGCTGGAGCAGGTGATGCCTTCTGCTCCCCAGGTACAGAGCCCTTTCCCCAGCTTCTTTTACTTTGTCTCTGGCCTTTTCCAGGAGCTGGGAAGCTGTGGGCAAGTGACGGGAGGGGCGGTGCTGGGATGGGGATGTATAGCGAGACAGGAGCAGTACTTCGCAACCAGAGGAAACTGGGTTCTGAGCGCAGCCCTGGATCATTTCAGCTTTCACTACCCCCTTGGAGTTGGAAGCTCATCATCTATCAAATGGGGTCACAGCGCTTGACCCAAGATGATCCAAGGATGTGTGTCTTGGTGTTTATTCAACGATTATCCAATATTTACCCACAGCCTGCTTTGCACTGCACTGTACCAGTTAATGTGGCGAGTAAGATGCCTCCCTGGGCTCCTTGGAACTCCTGGTCCAGCCAGGAGCAGGTGGTTGATGCACATCCTTATCAAACACTGCAATGGAAGAAAAAGAGGGGTCTGCAGAAGGAGGGTCACTGATCCAGAACTGGCACATGAGGGAGGACATCCTGGAGGCAGCACATCTAGGCTACAACCTCAAGGGGGACTCAAATTAAGAAAGGATGAGAGAAGGAGTGAGCTCCATGTGGGAAGAGCTATGTGAGGATGCGATGACCCGGAAAGGGAAGAACAGAACACATTCTAGAAATGTCATTTAGAATGGTCAAAGATTGGGAGGGAAATGGCCAAAATACAGAAATGTTTGTTATTGTTGTTGTTGTTGTTGTTTTTACCAGGGGATTCAATAGAGCCAGTCAAAATAACATTAACAAAGAATATTCTATAACATGGAGCTTGTTCAGGAGGATTGGGTGAGTTACAATTGATATTGCCACATGGGTCCTAATGATGTAAAAAAAATAATAATAATATACATATGAATCTGTTTTGAAAGAGTCTGGAAAGATATACATAAAAATGAGAATAGTAATTATCTCCAAAGGATGGGATTATGGATGGGTTTTCTTTTTTTTTTTTAATTTCCCAATTTACTGCAATGAGCATGCATTGCATTTGTAATCAGAATATAGTTCTTTAAATACTAGGAATGTTATTAATACAGATAGTGGTATAGAGATATAGATCTAATTAGCCTTGCTGCAAGGATTATGCCTGAAAATCGTGCTGAGCCTCTTTTCGAGCCACACGGCAGCGGACACCACTTGCTTAGGAAAGCAGGTGCTCCTGCCAAACTGGCCACAGCTCCTCAGTGCCCGGCGTCACCCCCTTATTCCACACTTCACAAGAGGGCGACCCACGGGGACCGAGGCTGCTGAGCTCCAGCAGACCTGCCTTTACCTCCAAGGGCTCGGTCTGGTGGGGACACGGGCAGATACACAGGTGACGCTAGTGACAGCATGGCCCGAGCTCAGCACCAGGAGGAGGAGCAGTCCGCCCAGCACTTCCAGCAGACATGCATAGCACACGTGTACACACACTCAGGTGTGCTTCCCCTCAGCTCACACCCCACTCACACACACTCACCCACTGCACTTACCTCTTCTCCCCACCCGGGGAATCAACATGTCCACGCACACTCACATAGTCTTCCTCTCAGCTCACACATCACCACCCTTGCCAGCCTGCTTGCACACATACTCAACTCACATGGCCGTGTTCATTCAACAACACACTCAACATACATGAGCTCACCACCAACACACACACACAGTCACCACACATATGCTCACCACCACAACACACACACTCAACAAACATAGGCTCATGGACACACACTCAACACTCAAAAACACGAAAGTTCATCAATGACAAACACACACATACAGTTACACACACAATCAAAATACACATAAACTCTCCAACAACACACATACATATGCACTTACACACTCAGTACACATAAGCTCAAGAACACACACATACTCTGACCTGCTTACATGCATACACTCACACTCATATACTCACACACTCATACATATATTCACGCTCGCGTGTACTCACATGTATACTCACACGTTCACACACACACAGCCCTGCATTCAGTTAAATCAGAGCTCTCTCCATCCGCCACTTGATTTGTCCACATTCCTAGGGGCTCGATCCTAATCCTGACCCCTGACAACCCTGGCTACCCTCCACCCACCAGTCCCCTGCCTCCCGCCAGCACCTTGGTGATGCAGAGAAATCCGCTGTCAACGATGTTTTCCTGTAGGTCCTGCTCAAGAGCTCATACGACTCTCCTCATCCATGAGACTGAGGCAAAGTCACGTCTGAGGCCAAAACACTCGTTGGTTCTTTCATGTCCTCACACCCACTTAGGAGTGTGCCTCAGGCGCCGTGCTCGGGGCTGAGCAGAGGGCAGCAGTGCCGCCCGTCAGGATGGCCTTCCCACGGCTCCCCAAAGTAGATGGTGTGTCCTCCCCAGAACCCCTCCTGGCCTTCCATTCTCCCATCCACTGTGCCCTGCATTCTTTTGTCCCTCCATTACCCGAGCTTCCATAATTTCCTAAGCAGAAAACCACTGAGCATCCACACTTGAAGGCACCAGACTCCACGGTAGGTGTTTCATGTTCCTGATTCCTGGCTTAAGCCTCACAGGAGCCCTGCACATGAGAACATGTGGCCAAGGAAGGGCTGTGGGTACCTTCACAGGATGAGCATGGCTGAATCATAGCGGAATTGAGTATCTAGTAGAGCCAAACACTGTGAAGAGTGCTTTACATACATTATTTCAAACATAAATAATAGTCCAACAAGATACTATTGTCATTCCCATTCCACAGGTAAGAAAACCAAGGTCCAGAGAGGTGAAACCACCTGTCTAATGTGTGTCATAGTGGTGACTCATCACTCCTTTGACATGAAACCAATTCAAGGGGGAGAGAAAATATTTTAAGCCAATGAGAAGAGTTTATAGGCTCAAGTAACAAAAAAGTCTAAGGGAGCAGCATCAGGCATGGCTGGATCCAGACACTCAGTGGTCTGTTCTTTTCCATCTATCGGTACACCTTTTTTGTGATAGTTTTACCTTCAGGCAGATTCTCCCTCAGGAAAGTAAGATGACCCGAAACAGCTCCGGATGTACCCCAACCTCCTCAGCAACCACAGCAGAAACCCAAGTATCATTGGACCAACTCGGAAATGTGTGACCTTCCAACCTGCTCTCTGGGGACAGAAGGATTGGAATGTGCTATTGTCCAGGCCAGGGTGGCAAGCCCACCCCTGAGGCTGGGAGGGGCTCGGGGTATAGGAGAGGAGCATTCCCGCATAGGAAGAACAAGAATCTGTTATCAAAACCCACAGAGCAGAATGAAGCAGCCAAGCTGCAATCGCCCGCTACACGGGGATTTGACCCAGCGCCGCCTCGCTCACAGTCTCTGTGTTAACCAGTTTGCTCCAGTCCCTCTATTTTGATTGCCTCTTTCTAATTCCCTGGCCCTGGGCTGACCCCTCTCAGAGTCCTCTCTCGCAGCCCTCAGCACTGAGCACTGGTACTTAACAGTCATGCCAAGCCGGTGATGGATGGCGGCTGTCGCGAAGGCTCTTCAAAGGGGACGGGCAGCTGCCGGCCCGGAAATGACTCTCCTGCAGGGATGAAACCCAAAAGCAAACACACACAGTGGGGCCACCTCACCCTTTCGCGGATTCTCTCCTTTGGCCCCCTGCCCCCATTTCCAATTTGCACCCCGGGCCTGTAGACAAAGCAAACTGTCCCAGGCTCCTCCAGGAGGCAGAAATCCCAGCCTGACTCTCCTAGCAGCAGAATAATCATCTGTCCCTTTCTGTTCTCAGAATGCCAGTCCTAGAAAATGCCCCAGGTGGCTTCTCGTCCCCCTTTCCCAGCAAGCAGAGGAGGCGCAGAGAGGGCAAGGTCTTGCAACAGGGACTAGTGGCAGGGCGAGGACCAGTGAGAGGAAACAGAAAGACAGCTGGTATTAACTGTGCACCTACTGCGTGCCAGCTCCACGCAGGGGGTGGGGGGCGGCTCTCGCCAAACTCTAACTGCTTGGGCAAAGCACAGGGTAAAGCTCTAGAGACAAGCCCCTGATGTGTGCGGTGGGAAAGAACCCGAGTCCTACCCGAGTCCAGCTGCCCAGCGTTGCAGTGAGTCCTTAGGTGAGCCATTTCCAGTCTGGGTCTCAGTTTCTCCATTTGCCAAACAAAATTGCTGGCCCTTCCATGGTACTTCCATCTCAGTGGGGCGGATTGTGTGACAAAGGCCATCCTCAGGGGACAGGGAGGCCCCTCTTTTTTAGCCACACAGCCAGAGCTGGGGCCTCAAATCGTCTATGTGAGCAGCCATGGCACTGAAGGAGGGCAGCCTGGAGTAAGAGTTGAGTCTTAAATGGACCGAACCTCTCCTGACGCAACTCCTGCCAGGCTCCCTGCCTCCAGCCTCCTCTCTCATGCTCTACACCCCTCTTCCCACCCACATTCCCTTGCTAACCCCTGCTCATGCTTCTGTTCCTGCTAGGCCATCCCCTCCCCTTACTCCACCCCCCCCAAATTAGATCATGACCCCCCCATTGCAGGCCCAGGCCCCCCCAGCCCGCATCACAGCACTTTTTACCAATTTGCCGTCTCATGTGGACTTGTCTGTTGCCTCCACTGGACCATCAGTTAGTTCCCAAAGGACAGGACTGCGTTGGGTCACGGCTGCATCCCTGCTGCCCTGAACCAGGCCTGGCAACACAGGACGTACAGATAAAGAATGAACCCCAACATAACTGGAGCAGTATTGGGAATCCCAAAAGTTTGGAGGAGATTAGGCCTCACAAGGCCCCTCTGAGCACCGAACAGCAGGGTGCCTCTGCTCCCCACTTTTCCAGAACTTCTGTCCCCCAACTACATGTATCATCAGTAGTGATCATCGCAGCATCCAGCACAGGGATTGTATTTCTAGCTGGGCGTCTCTGGACATGAGACCTGTCACCTTGCTCCTGAACCTCTGCGAAAACCTCCTCCTGGCCTCCCAGAGTCTGCCCTGGTCCTCCCTCCCTGCACGGCAGCCAGAGCCATCCTTGAGAAGGCAGACGAGACCACATCTCTCCTCTGGCCAGCAGCCCTTCAGAGACAGCTTCCCATCCCATTCAAAGGAGAGGGGAGAGAGGGGAGGGGAGGGAGGGGAGATGTCTTGGGCAGAGTGAGAAGCCAGGCAGAGACCCAGGCCGCCAGGGGCCCCGGGAGTTGGCCACATCAGGTGGAAATGGCCAGACCCCTGCCATCATCAGTCAATGGACGTGGACAGTGAGGATGGGCAGGGCGGCTCTCTGCAGCTGAGCCATCCAAGACAGGGATGACCGCTGGGAGCCGCAGCCAATGACAGCATCTTCAGTCACTGTGGCCACAAGACCATCCCCTGAGGAAAGTACTCACAAAGTCCCCACCCAACCTGCCCCTCATCACCTCTCTGAGCTCTGTTCTCCTCCCCCAGGCTGGCCACCCAGACCTCTGCACATTCCTACCTCAGGGCCTTTGCTCTTGCTGGTGCCTCCAACCCAGAGTGCGATTCCCCTGGCCGTTTCCATAATTTGTTCCCTCACCTTTGAGGACTCTGTTCAAATGTCCTCAAATCAGAGCATCCTCCCTTGACCCCCCTCGACTACATAGCAGCTCCCCACCTCTCCTGGACCCCCTTCCCCTTCTCCACCGCTGCCATCCACATATTGTATAATCTTCATTTGTTATTCTCTGTGTCCCTTCATAACCCGTCCGATGCAGTGCACCTACCCAGCACCAAGCCCAGATCTCCTGAGTTGTAGGAACTCCGCAAACATCCACAGACTGAATCAATAAGCCTGCAGTGCTTCACTCACAGTGGAAGAGCTCCTGGCTTTGACGGCTGCCCCGTTTCTCAGCCCTGGGCAGGGCACCAGGCTTAAGCACCCTAGCGTGCTCATGATGTCTCTCTGCAGCTGTTGTTTTTTTTTTTTAAGATTTTATTTATTTATCCATGAAAGACACAGAGAGAGAGAGAGAGAGAGAGAGGCAGAAACACAACAGAGGAAGAAGCAAGCCCCCTGCAGGGAGCCCAATGCAGGACTCGATCCCAGGACCCCAGGATCACACCCTGAGGCAAAGGCAGATGCTCAACCGCTGAGCCACCTGAGCACCCCTCTCTGCAGCCATTATTTGAATTCTTGTTAGCCCCATTTTACAGAGGAGGCCACAGAGGCTGAGAAAAATAGTGAAGTGTCTCGTTCAAGGTCACACACCAGGGACCAGCCAAGCCAGTGCAAACAGTGGGGATGTCAGACTGCACAGCTTCTTTTGACATGGGGCAGGTGTGGGGGTGCTTGCAGCTGCTCCTCAGCTCAGGGGTCCAGCCGCCCCTTGGCTATTCCTCTTATTCCACGGTCAAGTCTGCAATTACTCTCTGACGATAATGGTGTTTATTAACTTCCCACTGAGCTCATTACTGAGCAGCCACCTCATCACCTGCCACCTGCACTCGGGGCTGGGGGTGATCGTTCCCAGGCCACAAAGAGCCCCAGTATCCGCCCCAAAGGCAGTCACAGAATCAGCCGCCAGCTTTGCCCAGAAGTTCAAGTGCAAGGGCAAGAAGCTGGCCCTTCCTCTGCCCCCACTCCTCGCCACTGCTTTGGAGCCGTAAGTCAAGCAAGAATCCATCTCAGTCACTCAAATCTCTCTGTCCCATCAGCCATCACTGCTCCACTCCCACATATATCTTGACACTGTGACAAACTCACTGCCACGTGGAACTCATCCTCAGCACAGCCGAAGAGCGCCCTTTGGGGACTTTCTGTGAAGATGCGTCAGACAGACCTGCGCCCTGCCATCGACTCGCTCCGTGCCCTTGGGGAAGCAGGCCAGCCTCTCTGAGCCTCAGTTTTCCCCATCTCTGTAATGGGCATAACTATTCCCTCTACGAATGTTCGCCGCGGGATTTAAACGAAATAACAGACGTGTTGTGCCCAGGACAGCGTCTGGGAAGAGCTCAACCATTCAGGGCTGACTTCTCCCTTCCACACTCCAGGCAGAGTGTCCAGGGACCGCGATCCTTTCAGGGGCTCTTGTAAATGTTTTCATTTCTTCCGAAATTAAAAGCAAAGTTTAAATATAATCCAGGCTGAATTATATTCCTCTTTATACCAACACAGTTGTCAAATACCATTTTTTTTATTTTTATTTTTTTTATCAAATACCATTTTTAAATTATTTTTTAAAGGAGGAAGGTGCCCACAGAGGAATAAGTGCCCCGGGCCCGGGAATGTCGTAATACAGCCCTGCTTGTTCCTTTCTGTTGGGGAGCCCAGGGCAAGGCCCCGAAATGGGCTGGAACCTGGAGGGCCGCTCTCGTCGGCTTGGCCTGCAGCTCTGATCGTCTGCTGCATCTCAAGCCTTGGGAGGCACACAGTCAGTCTACAACCGAGCCCTCTTCTCATAGAACCCATTGGTTTATTCTTGCCATGAGTCTCCGAATGCCTATTCTGAACCCGGGACGGTCTGGGTTCAAATACCAGCGTGGGCACCTGCCAGTTCCGAGAACTTGGGAACGTTACCCTACCTCTGCATGCCATCGATAAAATGGGAGACACGGGGTCATCCCAGTTCAGACAATTAATCCAGATAAAGTTTTTATAAGACGGCACAGCACATAATAAGGACTCCATCGTGTTCACCCGAGTCAGCGCCACAGACACGATCCCTGCCCCGAGAGAGCCCGCGATACACAATTCATTAACAAGCGCGTTAATGAATGCACTGGCCTTGGTGGTCATTAGTGTCGTGAAGGGAATGAAAAGAGGCGAGCTGGGCAAGAACTGGGAGAGTCGTCTCAGTCGGAGCAGCCCAGGAAGACTCCGCCTAAGGAGGTGCCGTTTTAGCAGAGACCTGCAGGAGCCCTGGGAGGGAAGGAGGCAGCTCATCCTAAGGCCTCGGGAGGGGGCTCCAGGGACCCCGGCGCGGTGGAGCTGGCCAGAGACCCGGCCCTGCCCTAGCCTGCACAGAGGCCAAGTCATCCTATGGCCTATGGCACTTAAAACTCGGGGCGCCTCCTGGAGGCAGGTGTGGGAATGCCCCCCGTTTTACAGATGAGGCCCCTGAGCCCCAGAGACCGTGGAAAACATCCAGGATAGGGAGGACTTGTATCCCGGCTCCCACACCGGCTCCAGCGCGCTGTGTGGGCTCAGTGAAGTCACCAGCCTCTCGGACTGGCCTGGTTCTGAGAATGAGGATGATGATCTTTCCCTCCAAACAGACATCGGGGAGGAAGAAACAAAGGTTATTTTCCACCGTTGGGTATTATCCACCCAAAAGTAGTCCCCCCACCCTCACCCCAGTGTTGGGAATTTCCCCTTGAAAACCTGCTGCCAATCTACCAACCAGGAAATTTCTGTTTTCTTATAGGTGGAAGCATCCTCCCCCAGGCCATCTCCAAAAGCCAATAGTATTCTCTAGATACTCCAGAACTGGCCATGCAATTGGGACCATCTGTGATTCAAGCCTAAGGCAACCTCTTTTGGCTCCATGGGAGAAGCTGGAACCAGCTGGAAAGGCCTCCTCTCCCTCCCCATCTGCCACTGGCTGCCCACTGCCCTCTGGCCTTCCAACCCCCAGCAGCCCATCCAAGCCACTCCTGCCAGCCATCCTCTCCAAAGGGAATGCCCACGTTCTCTCTCCTTCCCATTCCCTTTGCCCACCAGGGGGGATCTTGTCAAAACCACCCTCATGTCACATCATGCTTGAGACTCTATCGTGCTTCCCACCACTTCTGAGACATAGACCAATTCCTGGCCATGGCTTCAAAGTCGTGCATGATCTGGGATCTGCCAAGCTCTCTTCCTCCCAACCTCCCTTCTGTCCTGCTCTTGGACTCCCTGTGACCCTGCTGCCACATTGCCTTTGCACTGGTTCCTTCTGCCTGGAATATTCTTGTCACTCATTGGGTCCCTAATGAAATGTCACCTCCTCAGAGAGGTCTTCCTTGACTTCCCCAATTACAGAGAACCTCTGTCTTTCTCTAGCCCACTTCTTACTTTGTTTTTCTTCATAACTCTCATCACTACATAACACTATGGTCTCCTTGCTTACTGTCTGCCCCTCAGTAGCCAGCGGGCACAGGGAGATGGGCTCCAGTGCATTAAGACTTGCTCTGGTCTCCAAGCCAGGGATGTAGCTTCAGGGGGTGGGGGTGGCGTCTATCTTTTTCTATCCAAATGGATTGCTGTGGATAATGATTCTCTGAGACCATAGATTATACTCCTATGGAATTTGCTTAAGAAGTTGAGCTCAGATTTACCAGGGCAAGTCTCTTATTTTATTGGTGGGAAAACTGAGACTCAGAGAGGTTGAGTGATTTGCACAAGGTCACTCAGGGATTCTAGAACCAGGACAAGTCCCTTGTGACCATAGCCACATATGCTCATTTCCAGAGCTGAATGGGAGGGCACATCTACTTATGATATTGGCACAGCTTGATTGCTGAGTCCAAACCTCCCCGCTGTAGTGGGCTAAATACTACCCCGCCAAGAAGCTCATATCCTGATCCCCAGAACCTATGAATATATCATCTTTGGTGGCAAAAGGGACTCTGTGGATGTGATTAAATTGGAGATCTTGGGGTGCCTGGGTGGCTCAGTGGGTTGAGCATCTGCCTTTGGCTCAAGGCCTGATCCCAGGGTCCTGGGATCGAGTCCTGCATCAGGATCCTCACCGGGAGCCGGCTTCTCCCTCTGCCTATGTCTCTGCCTCTCTCTGCATGTCTCTCATAAATAAATTAATAAAATCTCTAAAAAAATAAATAAATAAATTGGAGCTTTTGCATTGGGAAGATTATCTTGGATTATCCAAGTGGAACCAATATAATCATAAGGGTCCTTGTAACAGGGATGCAGAAGGGCCAAGTGGAGGGCCAGATAGGAGGGAGGATATGTGGTCAGGGAGACAGAAAGAGAGAGATAGAGAGATAAAGACTGAATTATGTTATGTTATTGGCTTTGAAAATGAGGAAGGGATCATGATCCCAGGGATACAGGTGGCCTCTGGAAGCTGAAAAAAACCAAGGAAACTCGTTGTTCCCTGGAGCCACTGGAAAGAATGCAACCCTGCTGACCCCTGGATTTTAGGACTTTTGATTTGCATGTGAAATGGCCCAAAGAAGGTGGGTCAGTCAGGGTCCCAGCTTGGAAGAGGTGGTACCATCCAGGTGAGTTCATTCGAGGAGAGTTTAGGTATAAAGGGACTCACTCAAAAGGGGAGTGGGAAGTCCCAGGGCTTCTGCTAGTCCTGGGACTGAATGGGAGGAGAGAGAGGTTGCTACGACGTGGGAGAAGAGAAGGTGGTATTCAAGCATCCCCTGCCCCCATGAGCTTCCATTGAAGGCCATGGCCAGGTCAGCGAAGCCAGGTGATGGACCTTCAAACCTCCCTCTCCTCTTCCCCTCCGACCTCCCACCAGGATCTTCACTGGCTGAACCCAGCCAAGCACACAGGGCAGAGGAACCTGCTGACACGTCTGTGCAGGTCAGGGCAGGATGGTGAAGGATGAAGACCCATACAGAGGTTCAAACGAGATATATTCTTGCATAGACCTTTCCCCCTCCACCTCTAGGCTGATACCAGCCTCTGGCTCCCCTTTGCCCACAAGTGAAGGTCCAAACTCCCAGGATGCCCCAGCCACTCTCTCCCTACACCTGTACCCAAGCTCTGCTCCAGTACTCACCCCTTCTTACCCTCAAGCCCTAAGCCGCTTCTCAGGTTCCCCAAAAGCATCAGGCCACTTCACATCTCTGCCTTTGCCAGGGCTGTTCCTGCCACCTGGAATGCCCTCTCCACACCCACAACCTGGGCAAAAGCCACAGGACGAGGGGACAGTGCAAAGCCTAGAAACCTGGAGTCTGGTTCTGCGTCTGCCACTTCCTAGCTGGCAGGACCTGGGGAAAGCCAGTTCATCCAGCTGAGTCTCATTGTTCCACCTGTAAAATGGGAAGAATGAAGAAAGTCTACATCGTGAAGTGGCAATGAGGTCCACGCAAAATACTGCTTGTAAACGGGCTCACTCGAATCATGCCATAGGCAATTTTTAAGAGGCAAATGGTTCAGTGCCATTCCTGACCACCTGTTCTTCTCACCACCGGGACCCGACATTTCTTTGGGGCTCACAGAGCCTTGTGGGGACAGCTCTAGGAGCCCCTGGACTGCTTCACTGTTCATCTCCTTTGAGGCATTGTGAGCTCCAAGAGAGAAGGGCCTGAGAGCGTTCATACCCGTGTCTTCAGCATCCCGGGCATGGTATACCCTCGGCAAATACGGGATGAATGAATGAATGAATGGATGGATGAATTAATTAATTAATTAACCCACCAACTGAAGTCAAAACCATCCAAAATAGACAAGTCTGCCTGCCTCGCTGCCAGAATAAAGGTTGAACCATCTTCACTACCATCTGAACGACTAACTAGGGCCCAGGTGACCTCTCCAGGAAGCTCCGGCCAAGGTCACGGCCAGGCAGAGGGGCCAGGAAGGGAGGCAGGGGGGCTGGGAGAGGGGAGACAGGCTCGAGCTCATTGGAAATGCAGAGAGAATCCCAGCAGGGCCGCCTTCTCTGGCAGGGAGCGCGCAGGAAAAGACAAGAAAAATGAAGCCGCCACAACCTCATTTTCTGAGGCCTGCAAGTCAGCCAGGAAATAGCTATTACTCCGTCCCACTGTCGGTATTAAGTTATTTCCTTCACTAAATACGGGAATGTTCATGAATATCTATTGAGTCCCAGGTACAGACACCTCCTGGCTCTGAGGCTCAGTCACTGTGCCTTTACATTCCTGCAACAACACCCCTCAATCTTGCTCTGAAGTGAAAGACAATAGTATTTTAAATTGGTTAATAAATCTCGGGATTGATGCTCCTCGAAGGCCCGGGAACTTCGTCTCTATTACTCGAATAAAAGGGATCACATTTTAACCACTGCCGGGCTAGGAATTTGGGAGAGTGACCCAAGCCAGCTGCTCCTGGGGAGAGGGGGAGACGGAGGTTTCAGGACCCAGGGTCAGACGGAGCCCCTTTTGACAGCCATGAAATACTCATTTTCTGGCCAATTTGGGCCAGTTGGACATCTTGAGCCACTTTGGTTTTGATGGCTTTGTGTTCAGCCAGTTCCCCTGGACTCAAATAAAAGGGATGCACGAGCAAAGCTCCAGGGAGAAGGTGGGTGTCTGGCATCCTTTTAAAAAGCACCCAAGTGAAGATAAGGATGGGGAAGAAGAGGCCGCGTCAATCATGCTGTTTGGAAAATAATTCCAAGTGCTGATTTTTTTCACACCACCTTCCTCGTGAGTGGGGGTGACCTTGGGTATCCTCCTTGGGGTGAAAAAAAGCTTTTAAAAGCCCAGCTTATGGGGAATGGGAAAAGGGATGAAAATGCCTCCCATTTGTAGAGGTTCTTGCAACTGCTTTGTGTCCTTTCCCTAATCCATCCCCGAATCCACCCTGCGAGGTGGAGTGTCCAGATGTTGTCTGTTTGTCTGGCAAGCAAATCCACAGGTCAGAATCATCCCTGTCTACCCAGCTCCAGAGAAACCGCGGAAGGCTGGCTGTCATCCAACTTCCCCAATCTACAGATGTAAAAACTGAGGCTCCCGGAGCAGACAACTGGCTTGCTCAGCATCTCACAGCGAGCTGGCCGGTCAATGACTCGGCCACCACAATGCGTGCCCCTCTACGTCCAGGCACTGAGCCAGGTGCTAGGGACATGGGTGGAGACAAAAAGCAGGGGACGGCCACTCTGCCAAAGCTCACCATGTCTGAGTGGAGGAGGCAGAGAGCACCCAAATGGCTAAAGAGACAAGCAGGACAACCTCAGTGATGCTCCATCCCTGAGAAGGAGATGAAGCAGAGCAATGGGGTCAGCAAGGCTGGCAGAGGTGGGCTCTGGGGTGAGGCTGCCGTCCTCAGAGGAAAGCAAGGGAGTTGAAGCCTATCTCAGAACCAGTGAGGTCTTGAGGAACAGGAATTACACCTGACTTGAGAGCCCAGCGGCCAGCGTGAGCCCTGGCTCACAGGTGATGCTCAATGTTTCAAGATAGATGAGTGGAGGGTTGTCGTCATCACTAATAATGTTCTCATCATGCCCTGCGCTTCTTTATCAGAGCTTCCCTGGAGCCCCATCGGGGCTTGCTGATTATCTCGAGTCAATAACCTACTCATTCCAGTTAATGTGAAGCCCAGGCTGGAGGACGTGATGCCCTAACCAGGTCACGTAGATCCCAGGCCTGTGTCCTGGTTCCCTGTGGCCTGGTCCCTCTGTAGAAATTGCACCCGTGCCACAGCCCTCTGAGAGCCAGGTGGGAGGTCTGGCCTATGGGGTCACAACCCTTCACCAGCCTTGCCTTGCATCACTTCTGCCCTCACCTGCCACCAGCCACCATGACGGAGGCCACCCCTGCAGGTCATCCCTGGCATTCATGCCTTTGCACACATTGTTTCCTCCTCCCAGAGTGACTTCTCATCATGCTGGCGACCTGTTCAGCACCTCCTTCCCGCCGTGAGCTACCACTCAAATGTCAAAACTCAGATACAAGAGTGACCTCCTCCAGGAAGCCTTCCCTGATCTCCAGGGAGTGTTCAGTGCCTCCTCATTGCAGCACTTACACGAGTCATAACCGGCTGTTTCTATGTCCATTTCTTGCCCTCAGAATGGAACAAGGGGAACGTCTCCTATTCGCTTCTTACCGCAGCACCCAGCGGCGGACCCAACATAGAGGCACCAGAAATAATTGTAAGTAAAACTATTTCTGTTCATCTATCCTGGCAGACTGCAAAAAGGCCCCAATTCTCTGCTCTCCCTGAATCCATAGCCCTTGCGATGTGACTTGGAAGTTCTTCTCATCCAAGGATGGAGGCCTCTCCTCACCTCTAGCACCTGGACCAGCCATGTGATTTGCTTTGGCCAATAGAATATGGCAGAAGTGACATTATGCCAGTTCTGAGCTTGGGTCCCAAGAAGCCCTGTAGCTGCACTTTCTCCTTAGGACCCTGCCAGCCAGCAGGCAAGCAAGTCAAGGTGAGCCTGATGGAAGGCACTAGACATGTGGCCCGGTGGCCTCCACCACCCCAGGCAGCTGCCAATCGACCTCAGAACACGAGTGTGAGGTCATCTTCTAGCAACAAGCCTCCAACCAACTCACCAGTTTGCAGGAGCGAGCCTGGCGGGGATCAGCCAAGCCCAGATCAACAGACCTATCCAGGTAACCTGTGAGAAAAAAGACAAACACTAAAAAACTTAATTGGTATATGCTTCTGAGACTATGTTGCTGTTTATCACACAGCATAAATGTGGCAGTAGATAACAGATTTTCCTCCCATCCTGGCAGGAGGGCAGCAAAACCACCAATTTCCTCTGGAAATTGGCTCCCAACCACAGGATTCAGGATATCAGGGGCTCTTCAAGATGGGTCAAAGGGCAAATCCTACAGCTGTCTCCAATGGAGCAGGTGGAAAGTGACCGCCAGCTGACCGTGTGACCTGTCGTCACAGGTGGAATGGAAGAGCCAAGCCCCAAGGCACTTCCAGAAAAATCTGAGTCTGGCAAAGGCCTTGGCCAGAATGCTGAACTCCGTCTGGGGAATAAAGGCAGACACATCACTCTTTTGGACAAGCAATTTTTTTTTTGCATAATTGACAATTCTTGGCATATTCTCCCCTTCTCCGCACACGGCTTTCCTTTCATGTCACTCAGGCACGTACCAGACACTCCGAGGTGACTTCCCTTGAAACGAGAATGCCAAAAAGACCTCTGGCTCCCTACCCTTAAATATTCCACTCGTTATAAATTCCCTGAGGAGGCTTCTCAGCTCCAAATATCAGGGGAACAGAAAGGGAGAGAAAGGAAAAAAAAAAAAAAAACACTTCTCAGAACAGTTCTTTGTACTTGAGATTCTTTGGTTTGTATTAAAATATTCTCATCTCCCCGTAATTTATGAGCACTCCTGGCACTAAGAGGGTTCGCTTTGTCCCTGATCCTCCATTCTAGAAATAAAACTAACAGTGTCAGAGCGGACGTCTCTGGGAGGGAGGGAGTACCGGGCCAGAAACTTCCAGAGTGTTTGATTCGAGCAATCTGAGAAAGGCTCAGCAAACGCATTCTCTGAGCCCTCTTGTCAGGGAGGAGACCCAGCAGCAGGCACCTCCCCATCCATGATCTCACTTGATTTTCAGAAGAGTCCTTACCAAGTTATCATGCCCCTTTCTCAGAGGAAGAAAGTGAGACTTCTGAGGCTGAAGTGGTTTCTCAAGAGCCAGAGCTGGTCAAATAAGGAACTAAAATTTAAACTGAGATGTGGCTGACACCCTACTGCTCTTACCAGCCAACCATACCAACTGGAGAAGAAGTAATCAGGGAAGCCTGCGTGGAAGAGGCAGGATTTAAACTAAGTCTCGGAGCTGCTGGCATCCCAGCTATCTGTGCTTACCAGGCGCACAGTAGTGATGTTTCCTACCTCATACACTCAGTTCTCTATAAGAAAGGGGCACGATCTCTAATTCAGCCAGCATCAATTTTTTTTTTTTGAAATACGTGGGTCTGATATCTCCTCCCTTACATAAAAATCTCTGCTGCCCCCATCCCATGCTAAGTATGCAAAATTGAGTCATGTGAGCATGGTCCTTTTTTTTTTTTAAGATGTATTTATTTTTTTTAGAGAGAGAGAGCAGAGGAGAGGGGCAGAGGGAAAAAGAGAGAGAGAGAGAGAATCTCAAGCAGATTCCCCACTGAGTGCAGAGCTCGATGTGGAGCCTGATGTGGGACTTGATCCCACGACCCTGAGTTCATGACCTGAGCCAAAATCAAGAGTCAGACGCTTTACTGACTGAGCCACTCAGGCACCCCCTGAGCATGGTTCTTGATAATTTGCCCCAAATTGCCTTTTCAGCAGCCCACCTCATTCCCACCAGCACCACAACCACCCCCTAAGCACAGAGAGATACCTCCAAAGATACCCCATGTGCCAGTCAAACACTTCACCTCTGGATACCTACTTCCTCCTCTACGTCTCTCATGGTATTCCCACTTCTTACAATGCCCTACTCACCCCTCAGAGCCCAAGTCAAATGCCCACTTGTCTGGGAAGCTTTTGCTTTACCCTTTCACTGCTGCAGCTCTTTGTACATGTCTCTTGTAAGAACCA
This sequence comes from Canis lupus dingo, assembly GCF_003254725.2. Taxonomy (NCBI): domain Eukaryota; kingdom Metazoa; phylum Chordata; class Mammalia; order Carnivora; family Canidae; genus Canis; species Canis lupus. The sequence goes on along the minus strand of NC_064268.1, from coordinate 20,703,260 downwards.
GCACAGTACTAAGCGGCCCATGGTGTGACGTCGGTCCCCCATACAGACAGTGAGTTTGCAGATTTCCCTGAACCCCACAGCTTTAGCATGAGGCCTGGCCTTTCCTCCAGTGGTCAGTAAATCCAGATGCTGTAAGTGAAGGAGTGGACGAACATAGGCCTTCAGGAGATGCCTGTTGGGTGAAGTCAAGCCCCCGTCTCTCTCTCTCTCTCTCTCTCCGCCTCTCTCTCTCTCCGCCTCTCTCTCTCTCTCTCACACACACACACACACACACACACACACACACACACACTAAAGAAGTCTGGCCCAGGACCTTACATGTAGTCCGTGCTCAGCACATTTGATGGGTGCACAGGACATCACTCTTCTCATGTACAACTGATTATTTGGAGATTAAAACAAACAGACAACAAAAATGAGGCCTGGCACATGGTCAGACCCCTCCGCAGCTTCACTGGAAGAAAAAAGACTCGTGGCTTCTTTGAGTGCCTGGCTCTGCCTCTTCCTCACTCCGAGACCCAGATAAATCTTTTTCTGCCAGGGGCCCTATCTCACCTAATATCCTCCCTGAGAACCGGAATCAGGGCTTTCCAGATCCCAAGCCTGAGCTGACACTGGGGAGAGAAAGATGGCAAGGTAGTAAAACGGCAGCCTGGAAATCAAGCCCCAGAATGCATGTCTTTCCTCCCAAATGTCCAGGTCTGGGGAGTCCTGTAGAAATAAGGTGCGTGGACTTGGGAGGCCTCAGTTCTGCCCTCACACTGTCGTTCCTTCCCTGGGGACTACAGCTGAGCTTCTTGGCCTGTGTGGGCCTCCACTTTCTCATCCACAAAATGGGAAGGAGGAGAAACCCGCTGCTCCCCGGCAGCCTTCCTGCACTCTCTGCCCCATGTCTGGTTTGGTCCCTTGACAAGAACAGGGCAGACTCCAGGAGACTGAGCGAGGCCCGCAGAGGGGAAGTAACTTGCTCAACGCCATATAGCCAAGAAGGGCAAAAGCAGGTGTATGTGCCCGGTCATGTGACTTCAGGACACATGGATTTCTAAAGTGCTTCCAGAACACTGAGTGGACTCTTGACTCTGCCTTTACAAGGCCACTGGCCCTGGGGGACCCCAGAGAAGCCGGTGCAAGGAGCCAGTGCAGGCCCACAGGCTTCTGACAGGCCCAGCTGGGAAACCCGGCCGCTCTTCTATGACCTGGAGCTGCCCGGGAGGGAGAGCATAAAGGCTAACCAGGGTCAGGAGAGGAAGCGAGTCCCTGCCCAGGCTCTGTGGTCAAGATTCCAGGCATGGAGTCAGGCCCTGGGTTTATATCTAGCTGTGACTTGTACAAGCTGTGTGACTTAGGGCAATGACCTCCCCTCACTGAGCTCGGTTTCCTATCTGCACAAGGGAGGCAAGCAGCCCAGGGCCTGGCCCATAAGAAGCAATAGTGCTATTCTAATATTCCATCTTAGCTAAAGGCACAGGTTTAATGTACGCTATGGGGGTGGGGAGGAAGGGGAAGTGAGTGACAGAGAATATGAAAATTGCTCATCTGCTCCAATGTCCAACCCTCTGTCCCTCTCCCTGTGGCTGTGCCATCCCAGACAGTAGCCACGAGTTACATGTGGCCCGTAAGCACTGGAAACATGATTTGTCTGAATTAAGCTGCGCTGTTAAGTGTGAGTGTAAAATGCCCTCAGAATAAAAACAAAGGTTAAAAATCTAGTAGAAATCATTCATATTGATTACCTATTGCAGTGATAATTTTGATAGGTTAAATAAAATACGTTATTAAAAATAACTTCAAGGGGGGCCTGGGTGGCTCAGTCAGTTAAGCGTCTGCCTTCTGCTCAGGTCACGATCCCAGGGTCCTGGCATCGGGCTCCCTGCTCAGCCGGGAGCTGGCTTTTCCCTCTCCCCACTGCTTGTGCTCTCTCTCTCTCTCTCTCTCAAACAAAGAAATAAAATCTAAATAAATAAATAAAATTCATTCACCCGTTCCTTTTTACTTTCTTTAGTGAGGCTGCGAGGAAATCTAAAATCACGTCCGTGGCTCATACTTGCAGCTCACATTTCGTCTCTACTGGGCAGCACGGCTCTGGATAACAACAACAAACTGTCTACCTTTTGAAACTCAATTCTGAGATAAAGCTCCGTCCTGGCTGTGTGAACGTGGGCAAGCTGCTGGCCATCTCTGAGCCTCAGTGTTCCCGTCTGGAAAATGAGGCCCATCCTTTGAGGAGATCTGGTGAGCGCCAAGTCATTATATTTGCAGCGTCCCTTGCGTACTTAAGACATATGAGCCTCCTTTCTCTTCTCGTGACCGGGCTTGCTGGCAGATCCCAGGGATGGTGCTTGCCCCTGCAGGGAGCAGGTGAAGGATTTCCTTGACCAAGCCTCAAAGGATCAGATCTCTATCTCAGGCAAGATCTCAGACCCATCCCCAAAAATGGTGACCACCTCACTGGCTGGCTCCTCGAGTGGGTTAAGACTTTCCCAATGTGGTCAATGGCAAAATAGGACCAAAGATTCTTTCCACCGCTGTACACACACCTCACCTGGACCCACAGTATCCAAGGATCCCCTGGTCCCTTGTCCGGCATCCACCCCTTGTTCACAAAGCAGGGGAAATAAAGAGGCAGACAAGGGAGGCAAGACCTGGCCCGGCCCTCCCTGGCTGTGAGCTGCAGGTTGGCAAGCCCTGCTGGGATAACGGCCCCTTCCCTGCCCTGGTCCAGGCTGGAGGGGCCAGAGAGCAGCCAGGTGTGGACTCCAGGCAGAATGGGAAGGCATCTGCTTGCTTTGTATCCCTGAGAGCTGAGGACACCTGCTGTCCACCCTGCCAGGGAGGGGAGGCGGCTGAGCCTTCTCAGGCAAGGTGGAAATTTGCTTCCTTGATTAAGAAGCACAAGGGTCGTGATACCCCAAGGATATACCTGCCACGGAGTGGGGAAGCTGGGACGGACACCTGGTCGCTCTTTATCTCAGGTTCTCACCTAAAACAGCCCCACCTGCTGCCCGCTCATTCACACCGAGCTGCGGGCTGGGAGCCCGGACACTAGGTTCTGGGCCTAGCCCGCCCTCCGCCCTCCTCGATGGGTGCCCTGTGTGATCTTAAAAACCACTCCACTCCACGTCAGGCAGCATGCAGGATTTTGAACGAGGCAGGCACTAACACTTTCGGGCATAACTTTCTGCAAGTGGCCGCCTATCCCTCTCCAAGATTCGGTGTCCCGATTTGAGAGACGGGGATGTTAATATTATCTGCCTTAACAATGTGGTTGAAATTTAAACAGTGTATTTTTTTATAAAGTGCTTAGCACAGTGTCTGGCGCTCAGCAAATATTCATGAAATGGTTATTATCAGTGGTGTGCTGGTAAACCAGCTCTGGGGGTGGCAGGGAGGAGGGGCGCTGATTTATCGCGCTGGCCAATTTCCATGGTGCAAATGTTTCCATCGTGACTGATTTCAAGCCAGTGGTTTAACAACTGGCTTACAAAACTCCTGAATATTTAACAATCAGCGCTAGTGAACCGGTGTGTGCCGGCTTCAGCTCCGCGGGGCCATCTCTTATTGTTCTTAGGATTATTTTTACTATTCAACCAAGCAGCTTTGTTTGTGGGTTTTCCTTTAATAAATCTACATAAGGCTTCACTTTCAACACCGGGTTCTGCAAGGCTAAAAATAGTTTGCAAGCCATCGAAGCAGATGATCTAGTAAAGTCCCCTCCGGCTTGAAATAACATCCCAGGGATTCTGTGTGGGAGTCCCCCCCGACCTCGGAGACAATTCCCCAGGTGCAGAGCCCTGCCCCACACCTTTTTCCCTCATAGCCCCGCCCAGGGCAAGTCAAAATGCTCACCAAAAGAGCAGCACAAAAGGACCTAGAAACAAGGCCATGCCCTGCTATTCTAGCTGTGTCTCCTCAGACAAGTGGCTCGACCTCTCTGAGCCTCATCTGGCGCACAGAGCCACTGCGAGAGGTTATTAATGGGATAATGTGTGTGGATCATATGTGAAGTGCGCATCAATAAAATCTAACTATTATTAAGAAGAGGACTAATAATTTAACCACCAGGTCTGGGCCCCTGCCCCCTATGGAGGGTCTCCTGCAATTGTGTGCCTCAGGGCTGAACCATTGGATCTGAGCATCCCCACCTGCCCTCTTTCCCATCGCCTCACTTCCACCCCCACCCTGGGACCCATTTATTTATTTCCTTCTGAATCCTCAAAGTCCATCAAACTGTGGAGTGGTTGGATGGATTTTTTAATTAATTAATGCAGAATCAATGGCGAAGTGATTGTTTTGGCCCTGGCTGGATGGGGAGCCATCCGGACTAGAGGAAATGAATGGATGACTCTGGGCATTGGATGGGGAGGTGGGGAGGGTACTTCACTGAGTGGTGATTACCCTGGAGGCTCAGCACCTGCCCTTCTGCCCAGAGAGATAAGACAGAGAAGTGAAAGGTATTTAACATGCCCACTCCAGAGCCCAGGAGATCCAGGCTCGTGCACGGACACCCCCACGAAGCAGCCGTGTGACCTTGGACAAGTCACCACACCTCCCTGAGCTTCCACGGCCTCTCAGGGTTGCTGCGAAGATTCAGTTCTCACACATGACCTGGAGGGACCTTACAAGAGTCGTGCTGAGTGACATAAGCCAGACACACCAGAGAAGAAATAGCGTTTGATTCCATTTATATGAAGCACCTGCAATGCGCAAATTCACGCACATAGGAAGTAGTCTAGAGATTCCAGGAACTGGGGAGGAGGGAATGGGGAGATACTCCTTGGTGATTACAGAGTCTGTCTCGAATGACGGAGAAGTTTGGGAAATAGAAAGTGGTGACTGTTGTGCAACACGATGAATGTACTTCATGTCCTGTGCTGCACACCTGCATGTGCTTGAAATGGCATATTTTATGCAACATCTATTTTAGCACAGTTTAAAAAAAAAAAGAAGAAGAAGAAAGGGGCGCCTGGGTGGCTTACTAGGTTAAGCTTCCAACTCTTGATTTCGGCTCAGGTCATGATCTCAGGGTCATGGGATCAAGCCCTGTGTGCAGCTCCATGCTCCACACCAAGACTGCTTGTCCTTGTCCCTCCCACCCCCCGCACCCCCTCAAAATAAATAAATAAATAAATAAATAAATAAAATCTTTTTAAAAAGAAGAAGAAAAATAAGGTATGCTGTGCGCTTGACATTCCCTGGCTTCCAAAAAGTGCTCACTACATAAGCATTTTCATTGTGACTACTATTATATTTATTATATTATTAATTGTATATTATATTCATATTACTATTATTAAGTCACTGGGGTGAAGTGATATATTCACATAGACTACAAAATATGACCAATAATTCTTTCCATCCCTATACATATGCACACCTTTCCAAAGGGACTTGGCAGCTTCCTCAAGAGATGGGGTCTGCTTCCCCTCCCTTGACTCTGGGCTTAGCCATGTAACTTGCTTTGGCCCAAGCATTACCTTCCCATGGCTGCTCCAAGCTTCTAAATTACTACACACTTAGAGGCTTAAAACCACACATTTTAGGGGTGCCTGGGTGGCTCAGTCAGTTTAGCATCTGCCTTCAGCTCAGGTCATGATCCTAGGGTCCTGGGATGAAGCCCCACATCAAGCTCCCTGCTCAGCGGGGAGTCTGCTTGTCCCTCTCCCTTTGCTCCTACCCCCACTCATGCACTCTCTTTCTCTCTCTCCCTCTCTCTCTCTCTCAAGTAAATAAATAAAATCTTTTAAAAATTTTTGGAAAACCACATTTTATTCCCTTACATTTCTTAGAGGTCAAAAGTCCGAGGGAAGTCTTAAGGGCAGACATCAAGGAGTTGGCAAGGCTAGTTCCCACTGGAGGTCCTAAAAGAGAGAAACCATGTCTTGGCCTTTTTCGGATTCCAGTGGCTGCCTGGATTTCTTGGCATGTGGCCTCTCCTTCCATCTTCAAAGGCTATTATTATTCTATCCTTGCTTCCAATATCAGACAACCTTTTTTTCTGTAGTACTCCTCTGCTTCCTTCTTATAAAGACCCTTGTGATGATGTCACGCCCACCCTGGGATGTAGGATGATCTCTGCATCTCAAGATCTTTAACTTAATCACATCTGCAAAGTCCCTTTTGCCATAGAAGGCAACATGTTCATAAAATCCAGGAATTAGGACCTGGGCATCTGAGGAGGGAATGGGGGAGTAATTCAATCTACAACCACCAATGAGACGTTACCAAATGTGACTTTGGGAGAAGCTGGTGAAGAGCTTGTGCCATAGGGCAACTGTGCTTGAAGCCCTTCCACCACCAAACATGCAAGCTCTCACCAGCCTCTGGAAAATGATAGACTCGGGGTTCCAACACCCCTGTCACCCCAGCCAGCAGCCAGACAACCCATAATGGTGGAGCCTCCCTGCTGCCCCACAGCCAACAGCCAACTCTTGCGTGAGCCCAGCCAGGACCAGTGGAAGAACCTCCCAGTTGCATCCAGTTCAAATTGCCAACTCACAGGATCCTGAGTTAAATAAGCCATTCTTGGTGTAAGCCACTGAGTTTCATACAGTTTGTTACACAGCAAAAATCTCTCTGAACCACCATTCAACCACTGAGAAAGTGAGAGGAGAGAACATTTATTGAACATGTATTGTGTGAGGGCACATTTCTCATGGGATCTCACGAATTCTTCGAGTTAGGCATTCATCGTACCTACCTTACAGACGAGGAAACTGAAGCTCAGACAGGGGAAGCAATTGGCTTGAGACCTCTTGGCTCAAAGTTTGGGCAATCAGGTGTCAGCCTCAGGCCTGCCTGAGCCCAAAGCCATCAGTCTTCCAACAGCCCACCCCTGCCAATGATGCCAAGTCAACACGTTCATCGGTACGGTTGGCTTGTTCTTCCCCACTCACCCTTCCAACAACCACTACCAGCCACCCCGCTTTTCGGTGGTTATTTACGGAGGCAGGAAAGCAAAGCAGGCAAGCATTCATACACGGGTACATCAGAGTCAAATTCCAGCTCTGCTTCTTCCTCGATGTGTGACCTGGAACAAATCAACTCACCTCTCTGAGCCTCAGCGTCCTTGTCAGTAACTTGGAGAACCCAATAGTGTCTACCGCTATTTGCCAGTGAAACGAGGAGAGTCAAGGAAAGCACTCAGCACAGAGACTAGCATACAGTACTTGCCCGGTAAATGCTAGCTACAATAATTCTTTTTTTTTTTTTCAGATTTTATTTATTTATTCATGAAAGACACAGAGAGAGAGACGCAGAAACACAGAGGGATAAGCAGGCTCCATGCAGGGAGCCCGATGTGGAACTCGATCCCAGGACCCCAGGATCACGACCTAAGCCAAAGGCAGATGCCCAACCACTGAGCAACCCGGGCATTCCTACAACAATTCTTGAGAGCCGGCACTGAAGGGGTCCCTGGGTGGACCGAGAAGATGCCAGGCTCCACCCAGCAGGGGCAGGATCTCCTACCATCTGAATTCCATAGCGCTAACCATTTCAGGACCTGCTTCCTTCACCTTCCCAACCAAGAGGAGAGACATCACTAAGCAAAAAGAAGAGCCAATCCTTCCCCAGGACACCAGGGCCTCCCGCTCTGCCCCAAACCCACTCTCTGACCCCTCTTCCCTCATGGGACCCTCAATCTCCCCATCTCTATCGTGAGGGGATGAACATCCGGACTGTTTCTTCCCCTCCTGTCATGCTCCAGCTTAGGATGCTCAGCGCTTTACCCTCCTCCCAGCTTCCCGCTGCTCTGACATCAGAACGGGCTTCTCAGCACACGCATTGGGTGCCAAGGTGGTTTTGATAATCCGAGGAATCCTGTGATTTCTTGATGATGTCCACCTACCCCCTTCCTCAGCCGGTGTTAAATTTGCATTGGGGGCTGGATTCAAAAAGAGAAGGAAAAAAAAAAGAAAAAGAAAAAGAAAGAGGGCTGTCTTTGAAGTGAATGACATGAATTATTTCGACCTAACTTACTAATTAAGACCTCATTAGCAGCCCAAATTTGTGATAGATCAGCAGAGGACTTGGCACAATGGTTTAATTTAATGATTTCTTGCATTACTTTGTTAATCATCTTTAGTCTGATTTAATTTATGCCAATGTGACTGTCCTAATTTCTAATTAAGGCATTGATGGCGGGGACGGCCGCCATAGCATAAGAATTTCAATCAAGGCTGATACAAAAGCAGATATTCGTTTTTAAGGCCTGTGAGGTGGCAATTTGCTAAGCCGGCTGCTTATTGTTTTATTCTCCCCGAAAGGTTGGGGAGGGTCTGGTCTTTGCCTGGGGCAGATGGTTTCTCACTAATCACAGACCTTTACAATCATCGATTTTTTTAAAGGCTGTGAAAAAGACCTTGGAGATTAACTAGACCAGCCTGCTCATTTCACACATGAGGCAACAGGGGCCAGAGAGGGTGAGGGGCTCACTCAAGGTCACACAGCACCGGAGGAGACCCCAGCCTCTCCTCCGTGGCCACCCACCAGGAGGCCCCAGGCGGCAGGTGGCAGTTTCTGCAGGAGCTGCGATTGCCTGGGATTTGGGTCAGTGAAGTGAAATTGGCATAATAATTCCCATAACTCCCAGTCCTTGTGCAATAGGCTCTGAGTCAGAAATTCCGCGTACCTTGTTCTCAAATCCACAAACCAACCCTACACGTGGGTATTAGAACTCCTGACCTCCCGTTTTATAGCAGAGGAAACAGACTCGGAGAGGTAGAAAGCCTGTCCGTGCCTGTCCAGGTTCCCAGAGCAAAGAACTGGGACTCGAACCCAGGTTTGTCTGTCTCCTGAGCCTGTGCACTTGCCTATCGCTGCTCTGGCTGCCTCTCCAGGTCACCACTGGGGATTCACAGAATTTGTATTTTGATTATAGCTAATGTGTTTTTAGGGCTTACTAGGTGCCGGGTGCTCTGCTGAGCCCTTCGTGTGAGAATCCCATTTGGTTCTCCTGACATCCTGTGAGGTAGCATCACTCTTACGTCCAAGTCTCTGCAGAGAAGCCAAGGAAGAGTCCGTGTGAACTACCCAAAGTTGCGCAGCAAGAACTAAAAAACCATTCCCGGGCAGCCCGGGTGGCTCAGCGGTTTAGTGCCGCCGCCTTCGGTCCAGGGCATGATCCTGGAGACCCGGGATCAAGTCCCATGTCGGGCTCCCTGCATGGAGCCTGCTTCTCCCTCTGCCTGTGTCTCTGCCTCTCTCTCTCTCTATGTCTCTCATGAATAAATACATCTTTAAAAAAATAAAAAATCATTCCCTCCTGCCTCTTCCTAACACCAAAACTTCTTACGCCTCACCTCTCTCCTGAATATTGAGCCCAGTTGAGCTGGAATGTCTGGACTTTGCTACCCAGGGCACTTGAATACACCTTGCGGCTTCCTTCACAGTGACAAAAGCAACCTCATCAGAAGAGCCCAGTGCCAAGAACCAGGATCCCCATGTTTGCAACCTAATTCTGCGTTGCAAATCCTGTCTCCTCGCTCAGCCTCAGTTTCCCCATCTACAACATGAGGGGACAGGAAAAGTGGTCCTCCAACATAGCTGCACATTGGAATCACCAAGGGTTAGCGAAATAAAACCCTCAAGGCTGTGTCCCATCCAGACCTGAAGAATCTGAATCTCCCGGTCCAGGCTCCAGGACACTTGACGGTGACCAACACCCTTGGTGGTGAAGATCCAGCCTTCTTTGGGGAAACCACAGGACTCGATGATTCACATTGCCCACCCCCCAACCCCTGAGGTGACGAAAAATACACTCTTGACGTTGCTGTTCAAACTATTCCTTCCCATGTTCCTCCCTCGCACTACCCGGCGCTCAGATCAGACACTGGAAGTGTCCTTGGTTCCTCTCCCTGTCTCGGTATCTAATCCATCAGGGTATCCTGTCAGCTCGACCTCCACAGACATCCTAAAGCTTCGACTTCTCTCCTCCCTGCTCTCATGACCCTAAGGACTGCGCCCGCCTCCAGCCAGAGTCCCCAGGGCCAGCCGGGCCCCCTCCAGTCCATTTGCCGCAGCCACCACTCCCAGCACCCCAGCGACCTGGGCAAAATACAAATCTGGCCATCCGAGTCTAACCAACCCAGGGTATTCCTCACTCCTAGAATTGGACCCCACACTCCTCTTCTTGGACTGTGAGGCTCTTTGTGAGCTGGGGCTCCCCACCTCTCCGCCACCTGCCTCCTAGCGCGCCCAGCTCCTGCCTCACCAACCTGCACTCTGCCCTTAGAACAAGCCAAGTTCACTCTAACCTCCAGCCTTGGCACCTGCTGTTTCCTTCTGCCAGGAAGTCGGTGCCCCCAGCTATTTAACCTGCTTAGCTCCTTCCTGTCCGGGTCCCCGACTTTCCAATCTAAAGGAGCCCTGCCCTGGGCACTCCCCCACCCCGGACAGCCTGCATTATTCCCTTCCGTAGCCTGGATCAGCACCTGGAAATTATCTCATTTTTCTTTCGTCCGCTGTCTCCTCCTGTGATGTGATATAACAAGAAATATATATTTGGTCTTTGTTCCCAGCTCCTGGCACATTGCTCCTAAAACCTTTGGAATTTCATGAGTGACCAGGTGATGGGAGCGTCTTTTGTTATTCATAAGTCCCTTTCAACCCTACCTGAGTTTATATTAATGACGTGAGTTTTGGAAAGCCCCAGAGTAGAGGGGCTGGTTGCCAGGGGAACCAATCAGGTATTAGAGGGCTGGAACTTTCAATCCCACCCCCCAACCTCTGGGGAGGGGAGAGGGGCTGGAGACTGAGTTCAATCACCAATGGTCAATGATTTAATCAATCAAGTTGGTGTCATGAAGCCTTCCATGAAAACCCTCAACAGTGGGGTTGGGAGAGCTTCCAAGTTGCTGAACACACCGCCAGCTAGGTGCTAGGAGGGTGGCTCACCCAGACAAAGCATGGAAGTTCTGTACTCCTCCACGTGGCTGTTCCTGATGTGGCCTTTATTAACCAACAGATAATAGTAAGTAAAGTGCTTTCCTGAGTTCTGTGAGTTGTTCTATCAAACTATCAAACATGGGGTGGGGGGGCGGTTCACAGGAATCCTGATTAATAGCCTGTCCGTCAGAAGAGCAGTTGGCTTGTGATGGGTGTCTGACATGGGGCAGAGTCTTGTAGGACTGGGCCCTTCACCAGTGGGGTCTGTATTAACTCTCCGTAGTTTGTGTCAGAGCTGAATGATAGGACTCCTGGTTGTTGTCCAGAAAAAGAACTGGTTGGTGTGGGGAAAAACCCAGACATGCGGTATCAGAGGTGTTTTGAGTGATAGGAAAGAAACAAAAACACTGTTTTTTCCTTTTATCAGTATGTGCAGTACGGCAGAGAAAGAGGATTGTTTTGTTTTATTATGTTTTTTTCATTTTACCCCCACCAGAATGTCGCCTCCATGGAAGCAGGGTCCCTATATTTCTGGGGCATCCCAGCATCCCCATGGTGCAGTGCAGGACACACAGCGTGCACCCCAGAAGGACTCATTGCATGAACAAATGAAGGAAAGATGACATCATGCTCCTGGAAATGCACTGATCCAAACTCCAGTCCTTGGGGATGTCCTAGAAGCGAAACCCTGAAGGAAGGACATCCTGGGGACCTTGGGTGCACAGGACAGCCTCATCCAGGATGAGAACTGACCCCAGCCTTCAAGTGACTCCTTTTCCCAGAGATCCAGACACCCCTATGCCCTTGAGCACAATCCTGGAGAATTAAAAAGTTTGAAAGAAAGTGCATCTGCTAATGTGCAACATTTATGTTAGTCAATATAGATTTATTTAATGCAGTAAATGACATAATTGGACTTTTATTTCCATAATATATTTTTCCAAGATAACTAATATTTTGAGTACCCATGGCCTACTGATGTCTCCTGAACGAACATATTTCCTGTATTATTACTCTTGTATAAAACTGACATTTAAACAGTTTAATAAATGAGCAGTTGTTTGACTTGTATCAGTTTCAATACATTCCGGGATATTAATAAAATATATTTCATAAGCCAGCTCAATAGACCATGCCGTAAAAATTCAATGATTTATTAGCGATACACTTGCTATTAGTTGGGACAGATACTCAAAATGCCATTAGGGTTAAAATAATAATCAATCAAACTAATTAGACCCTATTTTTCATATGCAAATATAATTAAGCATACATTTCTCCATAACTTTAAAGAGAATTATTGAAGCTCAGTCTTGTATGAAGAGCCCCTCACTTGAGTTAATGAAATGACAGTGTCTCAAGTTGGATATGCAAACAAAATTGATGAACCGTTCTGAGCTTTGAGGATCAGAAGGAGGTGGGACAAGAGGGAAAGGGCTAGGAAAGAACCACCCTGTACACCCCAGTCTATTCTTCCCATCAATGCGGATCCGGGGAAAGTTTCAAGATGAGGATGACAGAGGTATATGGCGCCATGGGCAAGAACATGAACTCTGAACTCACACTGCTGTGTTCAAATCTTAGCTTCATTAACAGAGTAGACCTTGGGCAAGTTAAGCCTCAGTTTAACCTGAGGCTTAGTTTTTCCTCAGTGCCTCAGTTTTTCCATCTGTAAAATGGACATGGTGATGGTAAGAGTAGTAATATATACCTTGAGGTTTGCTGGAAGGAATGAGTATGCACCTAGCCTATAACAGTGCTCAGTAAACACTAGCTGTTTTTATCTGAGAAGCTGTTCATTTGCCCTGCAGCTCTGACTGCAAGACCTCTCAGCCACTTGCTGGCTGGGTGACCCTGGGAAAGTCTACTCTCCCCTCTCTGAATATTCAGGGAGTTGGTTGATTCAGAAGGTCAGAGTTAACAGCTCAGAAGATTGAAGAATGGTCACTCTTCCCCATTCTTTCTGTCTCTGGGTCCAATTCACAAAACCTAGTTGCTCCCAAGGAATGGGGTCAGAATGGTGGAGGAAACCAGAACCAAGTCAGAGCAGAAAGACAGGGCATCCAGGGAAGGTCTCTTCAAAGAAACCCATACTGGAAAGCAAGAGAAGACTCTAGACTGCTTCTGGCTCTAGCCAGATGCTTAGGGTATTCATTAAGGCCAGGATCAACACACACTTTCCATAAAGGGCCAGAGAGTAATTATTTTAGATTTTGTAAGCCATACAGTCTCTGTTCCAACTACTCAGCTCTGCTGCTATAGTGTGAGAGCAGCCAGAGACAGTGTTCCAACAAAACTTACCTTGTAGACACAGGCAATAGGAAGGTTTGTGCTCATGGGTTAAGACAACGTCAGCTGATGTAACAAACAAGCCCAAACATGTGCCATGGTGGGCGTCTATTTCTAGCTCTTGCAAAGTTCAGTGAAGATATTTGCAATCAGGCAACTCTCCAAGGTGACTTCCTTCTGAGACATAGTAAAGACCCATGTTCTTGCCATATCATGGCTCCCTGCACCCTCAATGAGGAACCTCTGCTCACGTGGTCTGAGATCCATCAGCAGAAGGGAAAGAGCATGAAGGGTCAAACCTGGAAAGGTTGGGGGATTGGGTCTGGGTGTGAAGTACATCACTTCACTCACATTTGACTGGAACTTGGTCTCATGGTCACGCCAACTGCAAGGGAGCCTGGGAGCTGGGTGGCTGGAAAGAAAAGTGCAAACAGATTTGGGGATGAGCCAGCAATGTCCACCACAGGGGAGAAGAATCTTGACTTGTCAGGATATACCAAGATGCATTCACCTTCCCCGTTCTGTTTTTTCTTTTTTTAAGATTTTATTTGTTTATTCATGAGAGAGAAAGATTGGCAGAAACATAGGCAGAGGGAGAAGCAGGCTCTCCATAGGAGCCCAATGTGGGACTCGTCCCGGACCCCAGGATCAGGCCCTGAGCCAAAGGCAGACGCTCAACTGCTGAGCCACCCAGGCGTTCCCTATTCTGTCTTTTCACGTAAGATGAGCTATTCTGATAAAATGCATAAGTATTCTCTTGGAGGCACTTCCTACAAAACCTCCAGGATTATCGCCCATCCCCTTTCCCCCACATTCCCTCCCCATCTTTACCCCTAAGACTTCCCCCCCTTCATCTGTCTCTCCTCCTAGGCAGGCTCTCTCCTTCTTGAGGACAGGGTCAAGTCTGTGGCTCACTACTGTGTCTGTCTTCACATTGGCCACGTGGGAGATGCTTGATAAAAATTAATTAATGCAGGAATAGATGAATCTAAGATGAGTGATAATGATCGAGTGCATGTAAAGTTGGGCTTAAGAAAATAATTAAAAGGAGCAAAGAAATGGATGTGGCATAGCCTTGGGACAGAGTCCAAGAAAAATCCAGGCAAAAAAAGAAAATCTGGAAAGTTTAAGAGAGCCCAGAGCTAAACGTAGCCCCCAGCTGTGGCCACTCAGCCCTAAAGAATATGAAAAAGTATCCGTGTGCGTGCGTGTGTGTGCACGTGCAGGTGTGTCGGGCTATGCCAATCTCTTTGTCTGAGACAAGAGCTCATGAGTCAGTCTCTGACTAGGTCTGGTTTTCCAGCCTTCTCTTTCCTCCTCAGGTTAGAGCACGCAGGGGGCTCTAGAGAGGAGAAAGGTAATTATGCCCAATGGGTGGAGAGCAAACTCAGCATTTTTCGCAAAACGGCTGTGGGCCCGCCAAGGGACATCTGTGGCCAGAAGCCTGGCTTCAGCCACAAAATGTGTTTTCAGCCTTAGTAAGAAAGAGGGGTGAGGTGGTTGGGGCTTCTGCAGCAACAGCCTTTTTTAAAAAATCATTTCAAAATTAAATTAAATGCTATTAAATTAGCAAAAGTGCCAGGGGAGCCTGGGAAGTGAGTCGCTCAGATAAATGGCCCAGGCTGGGCATCTTAAAATCATAGAGATGTCAGATGCCGGGGCTGGAAGGGGCTCCAGAGCCTCCCCCCCTCCCCCTGTTCCTGGCTCTTAACTGTCCCTGAATCCAGATGACCCAGGGAGTCTTCCCAAAAGCACAGAACATGGCACAGCTCTCACAGAGGATAGGGCTCTGCAGGCATGGAGTAGGACTCTATCTCTTAGCAAAGCTCCAGGAGGTGATTCACACACACACACACACACACACACACACACACCCCTCCAGTTACAAAGCACGGATTACCATAGCACCTTCATTTTACAGCAGTGACTTGCCAGGTTCTCCCAGCAAGTTATGGAACAGCACAGGTGGGGATCAGAGGCTTCTCAGTCCCAGCACGGTGTCCCTTCCCAAGGAAGGAATTCGAGAGGATTCCACAGACAGAGAGGGGATGTCTCCGGCAGAAGGGGCTTTCCCATCCTCTGACCTCCGCTGATGCATTCAGAGGGTGTCCACTCTGCAGTCCCTCTGGTCTGGGAGCTACACGGGGCACTGAGGACCCAGTGGTGGCTGAGTCCCAGCCGGTAATAAGCTTGATGATCTCAGCTACTGATAAATGCTGATGGGAATGAAGCAGGTAGATGAGACAGTGACAAGAGGGAGGTCACTTTAGCGAAGGCATTGGTGATGGCCGCTTTGAGGCGGTGACATTTGACTGAAGATGAGAACAATGAATAAGTAAATCCAAGGATGAGGAACAAGGAGCATCACGGGAATGTCTAAGGCAGAGGGGGCGGGTCAGTCACCTTGGACTAGGGGGTCCCCGGGGAGACCTCCCTGAGAAAGCAGAGAAACCTCTCTGAGCTAAGAACGAAAGGATAGGCCAGAGTCTGTCAGGGAAAGAAGGGACAGGGAGAGGTTCCATTCACGCATTCAGCGTCTCAGCAAATCCCTAAACTGAACAAGGAATTACACACAGTTGGGTTTCTCAATCTCACTGCTATGGACATCTGGGGCCAGGCCATTCTTTGTGGTGGGGGCCATCCTGTGCCCTCGTAGGTGAGGGGCACCCCGGGTCTCGTCCACCAGATGCCCGTAGCACCTCCCGATTTCATCAACCAAAAATGCCTCCAGACATTGCCACATGTTCACTGCCCCCAGCAGGGGTTAGAGCCACCGTGCTAAAGGGTAATGAGAAAAAGAACAGTAATATAATATAATATATTATAATATAATGCAATATAATAATACAATATATATTCTTAAGGGGTGGTAGGGCTTTAAGATGGACCTACCGAATCCAAACCCTAAAATACCACCATCTCAGGAGCCTGAGTGGCACATTTCTGCAAGCCCAGTAGATACATCCAAGCCCCTCCCTTTCACAGACTCATCTGTGGATACTTAACACCTAGATGGAGAGACCAGCTGAGGTCTGGGAGGCAGGGCGGTGGGGGAAGCTGAGGAGCACGTGGAAGGTCACCCTCTTTCCTCCCACTGGAGTTTAAAATCTCCTCTCCCAGGGCACTTGGGTGGCTCAATCCGTTAAGTGTCTGCCTTACGCTCAGATCATGACCCCGGGGTCCTGAGATCGAGTCCTGCAACCGACTCTCTGCTCAGTGGGGAGTCTGCTTCTCCCTCTGCTCATGCTCTCTCTCTCCCCTAAATAAATAAAAACATGAATAAATAAAAAATGAACTCTCCTCTCCCGGCTGGGTCTGCCCACACGGTTCAGGAAAGGGTTAACCAGAGATGTTTATTTATGAACTTGGCCTATTACTGTAGCATAATTTGAATACAGTGCCTATGAGGTTTTTTATTGCCTGCTATAATTTCATTTTTAAAGCTTTCCCTATGCCATACTTTAAAAATGATATCTCAAACAAGAAATAAATTCTGTTTTGCAGCTGTGTTAACTATATTTACCCATGGGACACACTATTTTGTCCTTGACACAAACCCCCAGGGATTTCGCTGAGAATTGCTTTGGCAGCCTTCTCTCGCTCTCTCCCCACGCAGGGAGAGCGCGGCTGCTATTCCCTGTGACACCCCACAGAGCCCCAACTGCAGCCCAGAGAGGCCTGAGTCTCGGGGTGCAGAGAAGGAGCTGAGAAGCCTCGGCCCCTTCTCAGCCGTCCATGGGGACATAGCAGCACCCTGGGGCCCTTCCAAGCCTCCGGACTATAAAATTAGGGCATTAAACAGAACACTGTCACCCCCGCATGCCCGCTCCCTCCTCACCCCTCCTTGGCAACAGCTGGAACCCTGCAGAATCTCTCCCCCTTCCTCTCCTTCTCTCCTGGAGTCTGTGATAGAGTTTACATAATTTCTCCGTCTGCAGAATGATGGCTCAGGATCCTAAGTCGGCTGGCTTCCATAATTTTCAGCTTTTTTTTTCCCTCAGAGTGAAAAAAATATTGCAAGGCCCAACTGACAGTAACAATAGCTTACATTTATTGAGCGCTTATTCTTTGCCAGATACAGCACTGAGACCGGATATAAGTGCATTTGATACACATAGCATCCCTCAGAGCAAATGTGACTCCCCCATTTCGCAGATCAGCAAACTGAGGCTCAGAGAGTCAGAGGGAGTGTCCACCTAGGTTAGCCCAGAGGGGTCAGGAGTAGAGGCCATGAGAGAGCCCAGCCTCCGTGCAAGGTGTCCCCTGCTAGCTCATGACATGAGCTCCTGTCCCCAGCACGTCTAGAAGCAATGTCATAATTGAAGAGGGAAAGGTGTGAGCCAGGGCAGGCAGCTGGCTGCAGACACCCCAGTGCAGAAAGGCATCTGTTCACCAGATGAGGAGTTGGGGGTGCCGGGAGGAGGACAAGAAGAGAGAGAGGCCAGAGGTTGTCAATCCTTACACAACACACAGCAACAATACTTCTCAGCACCTCGGCATTGCAAAAACATAAGAACTGCAGTTTGGGTGGCAGGCAGCCCAGAGTTCAAATACCGGTTCTTGGTTCTGCAAAACCTCTTCTGGCTCGGTGACCCAGGCTAGAGACATCACTTCTCCACCCACCCCCTGCATCCCCCTCCTTAAAATGGGGATGGCGCCACCTTAGTTCATAGCATCTATTATTCATTACAATTTACTGAACACCTATGATTGTGGCAGACATAGAGTCTGGTTCCAGAAAGACCAAGAGAGGAAGAGAGAGAAAGGAAGCAGACAAAGCAGAGGAAAGGTCAGGTCCAAGGCATGTTGACATGGAGGTAAAAAGCCCAATCCTGAGTTCGCCATTCATTGAGCGCTTGTTAGTTTTGAGAGGCTGGACAACTTACCTATACTCTGAGTCTCGGCTTCCTCATCTGTAAGTGGGGATGTGAATGCTGACAACCAAAGATCGTCTTGGATTAGAGTGAACTGGTGCAAAGCACTCGGCACATAGCAGGTGTTTAATACATGGTACCTGCTAGTGTGATTGAAGGTGGCTTGGAGCATCGGGTGCTTGAGAACACGGTCTTTGAAACATTTCAAGGTTAGCTCCACCATTAGTGACTTCCTGTCTCTGAATCTCAGTTTCCCCATCAGGGAAAGGGAAATAATAGTTCCCATTTCACAGGAAGGTGAGGCAAAAGCGTGCACCTTGATCTCGCATGCCTCTGCCACTGCCAGGAGAATGACATGCATGGGCCAGTGCTGGTGCCCAGGGGAGGTGAGAGCTGTGCAGACAGAGACCCCATAACAGCCATCCCCAGGGAGCTGTGGGAGTAAATGACTGTTGCTTCAAGCCACCAGGTTTGGGGCCGGTTTGTTACGTTGCATCACTGTGTCCATAGCTAACTAATACAGTAGACGTCAACCCCTCCAAGTCATGCCTATAAATTCACAGATATGGCTACTATTTTTTGAGCACAACTGTGTGCCAGGCACTGTATTATGCGCCTGGCATGTTTTCCTTAGTGGATCTCTGCAACAAGCAAAGGAGGGAGGCTTATTATTACCACCATTTTACAGATGGAAGAACTGAAGCTCAGAGAGGGGTAGTCACTGGCCCAAGAGCACACAGCCAGGAAAAACGTCAACTTTGAATAAGAAACCCAGGCCCAGCAACTCTGGAGCCGTCCCCTTGAACTGCTGGGCCGTGGGGACCTCCAGGCTGTCAGGGTTCAAGCCCAGTGCCCAGCACTTGTAAGACATAAAGGGCTGGTCTCTGTGCTTCAGGAAGGCACAAGGGGCAGACAGCCCAGCGGGGTCTGGCCAGCCAGGACCCTGAATGCAGGCAGACGCTTGCCGGCTCCGTGCCCCCTACCAGAACCTCCCCCCAACAGCAGCCGTTCCAGCTGAACACCTCCCTTGCAGCCCTCTGGCACCAACCCTATAAATATTAAACTGGCGGTAATTAGGGGAAATCAGTCCATCACCGCACTCCGGAGCCCTGCCACATCTCCCCACCAGGCCCGGGCTGCCTTTGACTAGGAAGCTTTGTTTCTTTTAATTTGGGGACCTCATACAAGGCATGTGTCAGGCACCCAGACATCAGGCTCATCCCCGCATGAGCAGAGGCCCCGCTGGTGGAGCCCCACCCCCTGGGGGCTCCACGGGGGGGCGGGGGGGGCACCGCAGGGCTCCTGTCAAGACCCGAGACCCCCGGGGGACCCACATCGTTTTTGTGGATCGTGTGGCATCAGGCACTGGTGTCACGGCGTTGCAGGGCTGATGACACGTAATGCACGGTGACAATGTGTCACATCAGAAAACACTGCTCCACGTGCACTCAGGTGGGACCACAAGCCCCAGGGGTTCTGAAAAAACCAAAGATAGGGAATCTCCCGCAAAGAGGGCTGGGAGGACAAGAGGGTACTAAGCTCGCTCATCCCCCTCTCTTGGGCAGCCAAAGTTCCCACCAAGCCTCATGAAGTCAGGGCGAGTGGGGGGATATGACAATGGCCAAGAGTCTTCCAACCCACAGACATTCATGAAGCATCCTGGCTTCTGTGGGCCGTGTGGCTCTCCAGGTGCCTTTCCATGGGCTTCACCTCTCCCAGAACTGATCTTGTCCAATCCTGGCAGCATTTTTGCTGGAAGACGTTAACAGTGGCCCCTTATGCAGATTGGGAAACTGAGGCAGGAAGGTGTAGCAGCTGCAGGCGTCAGCTTTGAAGTCACAGAGAACAGATCTAAATCCTGGCTCTGACAACACCTGGCTGTGTGACCTCAGGAAACTTACTTGATCTCTCTGCACCTCAGATTCCTCATCTGTAAAATGGGTCTTTTTTTTTTAATTTTATTTATTTGTTCATGAGAGACACAGAGAGAGGCAGAGACACAAGCAGAGGGAGAAGCAGGTTCCCCCTGGGGAACCCGATATGGGACTCAATCCCAGGACCCCGGGATCACGCCCTGAGCTGAAGGCCAACACTCAACCACCGAGCCACCTAGGCGTCCCTAAAATAGGTCTTAAAAAAAAATTACCTGCCCCTTGGAGGGTTTAACGGGATCAGGCACGAGGAGTGCATCACACAGAAATGGACAGGTCGCAAGCACGGAGCAATCATTGCTGTTGTGATTAAATTTACAGAAAACCACACAACTCAGGAGGGCTGGAAGTGAACTCGAAGCCAGGTCGGTTTCATTTGCCACCTGTGACACTGCCCCTGCCTTTCTCCCCACCCCAGCACCCCACCCACACCCACACCCAGCCAATCCCCAGTACAGTTCTCTCTCCCCACATCCAACTCATCACCCGTCCCATTGGCCCCACGGGACAGTCATGGGCTCCGTATCCCCAGGCCAGGGTACTGTTGGCACATAGGCAGCCAACAGGGAAGATGGACTCAGTCCCATTTTGCAGCCCGGGAAGCTGAGGCCCAGGGAGGTGAAGGCACTGTCCTACAGCCCGCGGCACAGCAAGAGGCAGACCCACAACTAGAACCCAGGTCTCGTAATTTCAGCAGAAACTCCTTTGGCCTAATGCCTTACGAACCCACACAGCCATTGAGCTTATTAATTTGATCCCCTGAGTCCTCGCTGTAACACTAAGACAAGGGTAAAGTCCACCTTCTGCATGGGGAAACTGAGGCTTGGGCTGGAGACCTGCCCGGTCTGAGATCTCAGAGCTGGACAAGGATTGGAAGCTGGAAGGAGAGAGGTGGGGGGAGGCAGCCCCTGCCAGGGTGCAGTCTGACAGGGCACCTGGGTGTCCCCCATTCAAGCTGCCCCACCGAAAGGTGACAGTGTCCTGAAAGCCACGAGCCTGCTGCACCCAGCCTGCGGCCTGGAGGTGTGCACCCATGGCGGCTGCACAGACCCAGCTCGTCCTTGTACCCGCGGAGGCAGGAAACCAAACCTCAGACCCAACAGAGCCCACACGAGTGGCAGGTATTAATTGGTGCAATTAAGGCAGGCCTCTCCCAAGGCCATAGAAACTGCAGCATCAATAATTAGACTCAGATTGGAATTCCTTTGGCTCTGCGTGTAAACAGGACACTCTTTCTGCAGCTGCGGTAAATGATTTGTTCAAGGGGGGGAAACATTTACTGTAATTTGAAAGGAGCAATTGACTGTATTATTAGTGGATGTGAGTGCCCAACTGGTGACAGACTCCACACTGTTCTGTCTTCTGCCCAGACTCCAGGACGGAAACCTCTGGAGATGGGGTCCCTCCAGTCACTGGGGTGGCCTGGCTTTGGAGTCAGAAGAGCCCAGACCTGGGCTCCGGTTCTAACTCCTCTACTTCTGTGCTGTGTGACCTCAGACAAGAAACACAACATCTCTGAGGCTGCCTTTCCTGGTCTGTAAAGTAGGGACGATACCAGTACATGACCCATAGGGCTGCAGGGAAGATCAGATGTGCCAGGCACACAGAAAGTGCTCGATAAAATGAGCTGCTGTCATTGTCACTAGGAATAATCATAATCATTGTCACTGTTGAAGCATCCCTGGGGCCCCAGAGGAGCTCACAGTTCACCACCCATCTGCAGAAGGAATACACCAGAACAAAACAAACAGAAAACGATAATCCACCTAACAGATCGTGCCTTTGATTGAGCACCAACTGTTTACAGGGTCTTGAGTCAGAAAAAAGGATCCTGCTGTCAGGGTGCTGAGTCTTTGGTGAGGGCAGACACAGAAGCAGATCATGGCCAACCCCACCTCACCTCAAAGGCACTTCACAGTTTACAAAGCACGCCTACTCTTTAGTCCCCAGATCTCCGACAATGCTAGAAAGGTAAAACAATGGTGCCCACTTTATTGATGTGAAATCTGAGATGTGAGGTCACTTGCCCAGAATCACACAGCTAGAAAGAGGCAGAACCAGGGTTTGAACTCAGATCCACCTGCCCTGTTGGCCATTACAACCTCCTGGCAAATTCCCTCCATGGGGGGAGGGTGTGGAGACGGATCAGGATAATCCACCTTCTGGAAAGGAGCCTGCTGCGGGGCCTCACAAGCAGGTGCAAGGTTGGCTGACCCCATGTCTGAGGCCCCTCCAAATACAGAGATGACCCTGCCATCCATCGTCCTCCTTCCGGCCCGGCCCCCCAGCAGCTCCCCCGGGACTGTCATATGCCTCATGGGCATCCACTCTGCATGCTCTTGCTAGGGGGCCTCACCCCTCCTGGGGCCCCCACATCAGGTCCTGCAGGCAGCCCTCTGAGACAGAGAGCTGACCTCGGAGGTCAGACAGCTGGATCTCAATCCTTCATCCACCTCGGACCAGCTGCGCAGCTTGGCCTGAGTCATGGAATGAAGCCTCAGTTGCCCTGTCTGTTAAATGGGGATAAGGGGAGCTCCAGGAGGGCGGGGAGCATGCTCATATCCGTCACTGCATTCCTGGCACATAGGAGATGCTCGCTCAAGTACATATGTGAGGAAGGGAAAATGGGAGGAGGGACGGAGGAGCAGAGGGAGGAGGGCCACAGGGAGTGGGGAGTGAATCTTTCCCATCCTTCAACACCCGACTCCACAGCCAGCCTCTGTGCGAAGCCTCCAGTGTCTTTCCCGAGTAGGATGGGCCATGAAACAGATGTTTCAACTGAGCCTGTGGTCTCCTTATCAAGAGCACCCACTCACCCAGTGGAGAAGCCACGGCTCTCCGGGCCCGTCCTCCACATATGTGGGTGGGGCTGGGGGCCACAGTCCCTCCCTCACCGTGGTCCCCGTGAAATGACGCTGGCTGGCCTCTAACCCTTGAGTATGTGCTCTGGTTTACGTTATCACCATGCCCACCGGCTTGTTCACCTCCTGAAACTCAGTATGGATTTAAAATCGTGCCCTCTGGGGGCACCTGGGTAGCTCAGCGGTTAAGCATCTGCCTTTGGCTCAGGGCATGATCCTGGGGTCCCAGGATCAAGTCCCGCATGGGGCTCCTCACAGGGAGCCTGCTTCTCCCTCTGCCTGTGTCTCTGCCTCTCTCTGTGTGTCTCTAATGAATAAATACAATCTTTAAAAATAATCGTGGGCTCTGAACCCCTGCTCCTCCCATTCTAGCTGGACCTCAGTGTATGCATCTGTAAAATGGGTGTGATGACAGTTCCAACCTCACAGGGTGGTTGTATGGTGAATGTTGATACTCAGCACAGGGTGATGCAGAGCCTGGATTTTCTTTCCTGCTCCTCTCCACCACACACACTCCAGGTGGCCCTACTAGGCACTGGGCCCCCTGTTAAGCTCTGGGGATACAGCAATGGGTAGAACTGGACAGGCCTTGCTTTCCTGGAACTGACACCCCATCACCTTTTCCCAGACATTTCTCTCCCCCAGCGAGCACAAGGGAGGTGGAAGAGGAAGATTTCCCCTAAGAGTTTAAAATCCAGAAACTGGGGCCCTCCTTAGGGAAAGCTGGTCAAAGGGTCAACTTTCACCTCAAGGGAAACAGGCAGGAGGTGATCCACTTCCTGTCACAGACACGTATGGTCCCTGCTGTCCCACCAGGATTCCAACATTGGGAGACAAGGGGCTGGATGGCTATGGGGTCCCCTCTAGTCAGAGGTAGTGTGCAGAGGGGACAGGATGCTGTGAGCAGTCCCTCTGCCCTCCTGCCCCAGCTGGGTGCTCAGGAGACACCGTGCAGCATCCGACCTTGCTCCCCGCAAGCACACAAGCTCTGTTCACCTGCGGGTCTGCAGGCTGGGGTGGGATTCAGTCCAGGGCCCAGAACCCAGGCCTAGGCCACCTCCCAGGGAGACAGCACAGGAACCGAGTGCTCCCTGAGTGCTGGGAAAGCCAGCCATGGACTTCAGAGGAGGGAGGAGGGAGAGATAGAGGAAAAAATGGGGAGGAGGGAAGGGAGGAAGAGGTAGGAAGGATAGGGGGGAGGAATGGGGAAGGAGGGAGAAGGATGAGGATGGAGGAGGAGGGAGGGGATGAGGAGAGGATGTGGGATGAGGAGAGAGGGGAGGGGGAAGATGGAGAAAAAGGAGGAGGGAGGGGATGAGGGGAGGATAGGGGAGGAGGAGGGAGAGGAAGGCAGGAAGAAGGAGGAGATGGGGAGGGAGGAGGGAGGCGGGAGGGGGACGAGCAGCAGCAGGGAGGATATTTTAGTGCCCCATGAAAACCTGAATAAATAGTGTCTAACCTTTCCTGCTCCCACCGCCTTATCTCAATATCCCATTTAATAGCGCTTTGAGGCCTCACTAAAAGAATACGAGGGCTGTTATATCCGCTCTAAGTCACTGTTACAACAGGCCTGGCTGTCGGCTGCGGCAACACCGGGCTCGGGGATCCTGGCTTCCCCGTTCCCCACGGGCAGGTGCCGGTCCTGTTCCCCTGGAGATGCCCCGTGCCCCTCACCTGAGACCCACCAGGGCATGGGGGCGATGCCAGGCAGTGCCCCCCCCCACCAAGAAACCTGCATTATTGTCCCAGGGCTGTCCTAGCCACGTCCCACCACTGGGCAGCTTAACCCATAGAAATGTATCACCCGAGAAATTCTGGAGGACACAAGTCCAGGGCCGAGGGGTCGGGAGGTTGGTTCCTTCCAAGGGCTGTGTGTGAAGGATCTGTCCCAGGCCTCCTTCCCTGGCTTGTAGTTGGCTGCCTTCCCTCTGTGTCATCACATCCCCTCCCCTCCGTGCGTGTAAAGGTAGGATGATCACAGAGAGGTGACATGCGCTAACCGCCCACAGGTTCCCCACTCCACACCTGTTGCCTGCCCCGCCCCCCGCATCCCTTCTCCCGGGCGCCTCCACGCAGCATCCTGAAGCACCTGCTGCCCTTTCCCCACCGTGACGAGCCAGGACCAAGGCTCCAAGAGGCGAGGAGACCCACCCAAGATCACACAGCCGGCAAGCAGGGATTCACAAGCAGGCCTGCACGCCCTTCCCGTGTCAAGATGTGCTCAGGATGTCTGGGCATGACTGCCCGCCTGCTCAGTCACTTTCCAGCCAGCTGACCTCGGGCGAGTCCCTGGTGCCATCTGAACCTCAGTTTCCTCAAGCTAGATGAAGCCTGGCACATGAGAAGAACCTGCGACACATGAGGTTTTGCTCCAGGACAAAATGCCTTCAGATGGTGGAACTTAGCACCCGACTAGGAGTATTGGAGACAGACAGACAAATACATAGACTGCACGTGTGCACCAGTGTACGGAGACATGTGTGTGTCCCTCGGACACCAGGGTGGGCATGGCTGCAAATAGCTGTGCGCACATAGGGGCACACGTGTGTGTTCAGCCTGTGTGCATTCCTCGACCCAGGAGCATCTGCATTGGAAGAACTACCCATCCCATGTGTGTGTGTGTGTGTGTGTGTGTGTGTGTGTGTGTGTGTGTTTCTTTACTCACATGCTTCCCAGCCTGGCTGTGTCTGGGTGAACAGACAGGAGCGCACGTCTATGTTAGCGCCTCTGTACAGCTGCGTTCCTGTATGCGTGGGCACCTGTCGTGTGCCTGTGTGTGCAGAGAAGTGGAAACAGGTCTGGATGTGCGTGTGTGTGTGTGCGTGTGCACGTGTGTGGTGTCTGCCCACCTGCATGTGTGCGTCTGTGCATGTGAGTGTGGCCCTGTGTTTTTGCGTCCCCGTGTATACCTCGGCCTGGCTGTGCACACTCTGTACCCATGACCGTGTCTACCTGGGGCCTGAGGTATGCGTGTGGCTGCAAACATGTGCCTCTGCGAGCCCCACACAGAGTGCGTGTGGCCACTGCGCACCGGGGCCGGCACTGGGGTAAATGAGGCCTTTTCCGCCCCCGGCTGCACCCAGGGCCTGCAGGCGGCTGCACTAATAAGGCTGCTTTCCCTGAGGCAGTGGCTGCCGGGAGCAGGGCGGGGAGTCGGAGCCTTGGGGCCGGGCTCCGAGGCCCCTCACCAAGGCTGCTTCGTCAGCAGGACGGTGGCCCACCGTGACCCGGTGCCCTCCGGCAGCTCCGGGCTGGCAGAGCCCCAGAGTGACCCCTGGGGAGCCCTGCCTCCCTGCAGGCTCCGTCTCCCCATCGTCACTGCCTCCACAGTCCTGAAGGGCCCTGAGAGTGACTGGGGCCCAACAGCCTACACCAGCCCCCTGTCATCCGGGCTCTCTGTGGCCTTGCACACGGCCTGTCCAAGGCTCAGGCTCCCTATCTGTAAAATGGGGCAAAAAGTCCACCTGAAGGCCCAGGCTCAGGCTCTTCTAGATGGACCCCCTCCCTCAAAGCTCCTGATAAGGCAGCTAGGTGTGGACGGGGCAGGGAGGAGAGGATCTCATCTCTCGGGGACATCTTAATGGTGACCCAAAAGTGCTCCATAAATGCTAATCACAGCCCTGAGCGCGACTAACGATCATTCTCATAATAGCAATGCTAATGGCAGCGTGGGTTTACAGCTGACAAGGGCTAGCCAGGAGCCGTGGTGGCCGCTGCTAGTAGCGCTGTTGACTCTCTGCCACCTTGCTCGGGACCCACAGCTGCCCTGCCACCCCTCCCCACTCCAAGGAGCTGCAGGCCAGGAGCCTTGCGCCCCACCTCCTCACCAGGGCTTAATTAGGTCTCTTAAAAGGCAGTGTCGGCTCACAGCCCGCGGGGAGCTTGGGGCAGAGGAAGCTGTAAAGGAGGGGAGGACACGGCTGCAGACAGAGACCTGGGCCCGGCTGGGGGTCTCCCCTGCCTTTGGGACACCCCATCCTATCCCCTGCCAGGGCCTCTCTACAGCAGAGCCAGGGTCAGAGCGAGCCTCACACACATGCAGGTACATGCTTTGCTCTTCAAGCTCATTCCTTAGCCCTGAGCAAAAGCGCCACCAAGCTTCATCAATCCGGATAGTGCTGGGATTAATTCCTTGGAGTCAGGCACACCTGCGTTCCATCCTGGCTCTGCCCCTTCCCCGTTGCGCGACCTTGAGCTACTGACTTTCTCTGTCTGAGGGTCTGGTGGCTCATCTTGAAAACAGGGTTGCTGGGATCCCTGGGTGGCACAGTGGTTTGGCGCCTGCCTTTGGCCCAGGGCGTGATCCTGGAGACCCGGGATCGAGTCCCACGTCGGGCTCCCGGTGCATGGAGCCTGCTTCTCCTTCTGCCTGTGTCTCTGCCTCTCTCTCTCTCTGTGACTATCATTAAAAAAAAAAAAAGAAAGAAAGAAAACAGGGTTGCTAGTCGTGCCCATCCCATCACGGGCGGCCGTGAGGGGTGAGTAGTAAGAGGGAAGCAAAGGGCTTAACACGGTGCCTGGCCCACAGTCAATTCGCCTTTTGTGTCGCCCACATCATCATCAGATCAGTCAAGATGGGGCAGGTTATGCTACATAACAAGTAACCCCCAAATCTTCACAGGTGCATCTCACACAGGTGCCACCTGTGTCTCACGCCGACACGAGGAGGGTGGCTCTCATGAGTCACTCAGGGACTCGGGTGGATGGGGCCCAGTCTTCATCTTAAATGTTACCTGTGGCCGTACTAGAGAGAAAGAGAAATCCTGAGAGTCTCCAACCAGCCATTAACTGCCCCAGCCCAGAAAGGAACGTGCTCTCGACTCTCGGGCCAGAACTCATCATCACATGGCTCCTGCCACCCACAAGGGAACCAGGAAGACAAAAATGTAAGACAATGTGTAATAACAAGGACCCCACTTAGAATCCTAAAACCTTACAGAGGGAACGACCCTTGGGATCATCTAGTGTTTCAGATTGAGAGCTTCGGACCTGGAGAAGGAAAGAGACTTATCCAAGGTCACACAGCAAATCGACTTCAGCACGGGGGACTCCAACTCAGGTTCCCCTGGCCTCCTAGCCAGGCTGTTCTTGTTCACCTCACAGCATCCCCTCAATCCCAACAAATCAACCCAATTCTGACCAACGAGAAATCTCCTGGGAGGTAAGGGGAAGAAGGGTCTGTCTCTCTTTTAAAGGGGTCTCAGGAGTGGAAGTTTCTCTGCTGGTTTAGGACGCTGTTGCATGAGGAAGAACCACAGCAGCCATTTTGTGACCATGAGGAAGTACAACAGAAGCCCGCACTCAGGAAAGCAGAGTGAACGTATGGAAACATGGAACAGGGATCCCTGGGTGGCTCAGCGGTTTGGCACCACCTTCAGCCCAGGGTGTGATCCTGGATTCCCGGGATCGAGTCCCACGTCGGGCTCCCTGCATGGAGCCTGCTTCTCCCTCTGCCTGTGTCTCTGCCTCTCTCTCTCTCTCTCTCTCTCTCTCTCTCTCTCTCTCTCTCTGTCTCTCAGGAATAAATAAATAAAATCTTTTTTTTTTTAATTTTTAAAAAGAAAACATGGAACATATGGAAAGAATTTGGGTCTTTGGTGATGTCACTGAGCCCATGAATTAACCTGCCTTTGGGCTTCTTGTTACACAAGATGACACATTGCCCCATTTTTAAAATCATTTTGCTTTGGGGTCCTCAGATGCTGGCTGCCTAGGGCAGCCTCACAGACGGAGCCTCACATTTCTACCCCATCCCACTCCACTCTCTCCTCCTACCTGAAGTAAACCCCGCTATTTCAGGCTTCAGCTTAAGCATCCTTCACTCTCCCCATCCTTCCTAGGGCAAGACCCCCTCACGCCCTTTCAAAAAACACCTCTCTTTCCCTCAAAGCATTTTATCCTCGTTTGTAATGAGTCACTCATTGATGTGATTCCTCTACTAGAATACAAGCCCCATGAAGGCAAAGGATACACTGTTCAGACCCATTTTAATGATGGGTGCTTAGCACGGCGCTGTCCATAGCTGGCATTCAGTGTTCACTGAATGAATGAAGTGATTCCTGTGTGCCTACTCATTCAGCCTTTCTTTTATTCCAAAACATTCACCAAGTAAGCTTCAGGAAGCCAACAATCTTTATTTTGTTCACTGCTTGGCCCCAAAAGCCAGGGATGGTGTCTACCACTGGGATAAACACTCAAATATTTGTTGAGTGAATTTGCTAAGTGAGTTAAGCCCCTCTATGGGCAAGGAATCAGGCTGAGGCTTACATGTGCATCTGAAGAAAGAAAGCCAGTGGATGCTACGGCGTTTTATTTTAGTTTACTCTTTTATTTGAGAAAGAGAGAGAGCATGAGATGGTGGAGGGGCAGAGGGAGAGGAAGAAGCAGATTCCTCCCTGAGCAGGGAGCCTGATGTGGGGCTCGACCCCGGGACTCCAGGATCATGACCTGAACCGAAGGCAGATGCTTAACTAACTGGGCCACCCAGGTGCCCCCAACATTTAGATTGGTAAAATGTGGCATCAAATCAACACTGTTTTTCCACATCCTAGCCTGGTGATAACATGGCCAGCGCTCTGCTGGAAGAAGACAAACTGAAAGCAATAGTCAGCGTCACCCCTGGACTCCTGGGCTGTGAGCCCCTTGAGGGCAGGGCCATTTCTACTGAAGTGTCTTGCCTGAGTAGCTGAGCCCCGAGCCCTGCGGGGACCTGAGCTCTCAGCACACCTCACACCAGATGGCTCTCCTGGGCCCTGCATCTATCATGGCAGTTGATCTTGGGGAACACAGAAGCGACGCTTGAGAGATGGATGTCGTTGGCAAATGGGCTGTGATGATCATGCGTCTCCATTTTCCCCTTAATATACATGATGAATAAACTTAATTACACGGAAAATTGCTGCCATTGAAGAATGTGGCGCGTGTGGCTTTCTTGTGTTGCTAGCGTTTCCTCGCTCAGCTGACGGTCCAAGGTTTCTAAGGTGGGGAGGCAGAGTCCCTATCACTGACCCCAGGATCATTCTGCATGAGGAGAAAGTCATGCTCGAGCTGGGGGCAGCGTGTCAGCTCTGAGAAGGCTTGGGGTATAAATTTCATCCAACCACCCATTTCACAGATGGGGATAATAGAGTCCCAGAGGGATGGATGCCATGACTTCAGTAAGGGCCAGGGAATAAGCATGGTCTCTTCTTTCCCCAACTTCTGTATGTCCCCAAGTTCCATATGTCGCTCTGATCCGAAAGAGGCACAAGTCAAATCCCTGTTGGTTTCGGTTTCATCAAAAGCAGGTGTTTGGGAAACCACCTCATGCCAAGAGCCTGTTCCATAATGGTCAAAATTCCAAGCACTGTGCCAGACGAGAACCAGTGCTCAGCAAAACCTAGCAGTCACTTGGGTTGTTTTTGTTGGTAGTGACAAATTTAAGGCATTTAATAAAATCAGTTTTAAGCTTCTAATGACAAATTTTAAGCATTTAATAAAAGCCACTCACCCAGAATGGAAGAAAAGAGGAATAATCAGGACTCGAGAGGCAGGAAATCGAAGTGCTGGTACAGCCTGCTACTAACTAGCTCTGTGCCATTTAGCAAAGCCACACCCACCAGGGCCTCAGTTTCCCGTCCTGTAAAATGAACATATGAATCTCTTTGGTTAACCATCGGTGGGTAGTTGGGGGCTCAGGTAAGCTAATGAATGTCCGGGCTGCACACACGTGGAAGAGATAGTATGACGGTTTTAACGGGAGACTGTCGCACGGTATCACTGCACAGCCGGTCATCGACAGAGCATAAGCTTGGGCCAGTGTCCTGTGGTCCTCCAGCCCCTGCTGAGATGAAGTCAAGCCTTCCTGAAGCCAGGGAGCTGGGGTGGGACAGGGCGCAGGGAATCAGCTGAGGTCTGTGGACAGCATTCATCATTATTCAGGAGACACTGACGCTGGGGCTGGTGTCAGATGCCCAGGGAGGGGTACAAAGAAAAGGAAGACACGGGCTCCGCCCTCAAGGAGTACACAGCCTAGTAGGACAGACACACGTCTTTCCATGACTATGACAACTAAAAAGTAGCCAAAAGTAGCTGCAGAACAGGAGACGTAATCAAGGTGGACGCGTGGTTTTGGGAGGCGCGTGGTTTTGAATGAATGAGTCACGTGCACACACGCCGTGAGTCTAACAGGCTGGAAAGAGGCAAATAGAAGAGATGAGGTCTCTGCTTTCACTGACCCTAAAATCAATGAAATGAGTCTTGTCCAGGCCAACAGAAAGGGCAACAGAAAGGGCACTTGGAGCAGAGGCAACAGCACAGGCAAAGGTACGGGCGCATGAAGCAATTTGGCATCACTGGAGCACAAACCACTAGACAGCAGAGGAGGCGGGATGGGAAACCTCTCTTATTTTGCAGTTTGCAGAGAAGCAGAAATGTCTGATTTCCCACCCGGCACCACCTAACACACCTTCCCTCAAACGTGCAACGAGCAACAGGTGAATGGATAAATCAATGCGATCTGGCATCCTACGGGTTGCCACTCAGCCATCAAAAAGGGAGGAGGTAGGGCAGCCCGGGTGGCTCAGCAGTTTAGCGCCACCTGCAGCCCAGGTGTGATCCTGGAGTCCCGGGATCGAGTCCCACGTCGGGCTCCTTGCATGGAGCCTGCTTCTCCCTCTCCCTGTGTCTCTGCCTCTCTCTCTCTCTCTCTCTCTCTCTCTCTCATGAATAAATAAATAAAATCTTTTTTTAAAAAAGGGGAGGAGGTACTGACACATATCACAATGGGGAAGAACCTTGAGGACTTGATGCCGAGTGACATAAGCCAAGCTCAGAAGGACAAACAGCATAGGCTCTGCTTGGAGGGGGTGCCTAGTGTAGGCAAATTCCTACAGATGGAAAGTAGAACAGAAGGTACCAGGGGCAGTGTGGGGAGTTAGCGTGTGATGGGGACAGAGTTTCTGTCTGGGAGGAAGAGGACAAAGTTCTGGAGACGGATGGCGGTGACGGTTGCACAACACGGTTGAACGTACTTAATTGCCACCCGACTGGACACTTAGAAATGGTGAAGATGGCAATTGCTGTGGCAGGCGTATTTCACCACAATAAGGAAATCTTGGGAAGAAGTGCACCGTGCCACTCGGAGCCACGTGTGTATCTTTTAAATACTGAGGAGCTCATCCGCTCATCCCTTCGAACCACATACGAGACAGAGTTCCAAGCACTGGGGATATGGAGGCAAAAAAGACAAAGACCCCTGCTGGCCCAGAGGTGACAGGAATGCAGGAACCAGACAGTAAATAAGCCAATGCATTAATAAAACAAGATAATTATAGATGATGATGAGCTAGGAAGGATATCAACCGGGCGATGTGCTGGGGAGACAGGCGGGGGGAAGCTTCTTACTTTAGAGAGCTCGGTCTAGACTGGGCTCCCTGCGGAGTTAGCAGGTCCCCTGAGGCCTGCAGGCATCCGCCAAGCAACGGGCTGGGAGGACCACAAGTCCTTATATGTAATAGACACGGCTGTGTGTAATCTACTTGTAGCCTTGACTCCCCCTCTCCTGCCTACCCGGACCTTTCTGATCCCAGCCCCGCTCCAGGAGGGTGCAGGGTCCTGGCAATGGATACCGACATTGCTACGACTTCAGGGGCCTTACATAAGCATTTTCAGAGCCTCCCCCATCAGAAAGTGCTTCTACGTGTCTAACCTTCCTCTCTCCTGCTGCATGCACCTCTATCGGGCCTTTCGGGAGACAGAGACTCTTCTTAGGAAATGGCCCTCACGCTGACCCTCCCAGAGCACCACATCCATCCCCTACAATCTCCAGCAGTGTCACCTGAGACCCGCAGTGGGAGAAAAGAGCCCAGTTGCCAAGCAGTTGGTGGTGGAGAGATGCGCCAGCAAGCTCAGAGCTATACAAGCTCGTTAGCAGTCATATAATTAAGTCCCAAGCTGGGGCTGGTCCATTAGCGCCTTTAGATCATCCAAAGGCAGTGGTTTCCTTAATGAAAGGTTCTCTATTACAAAATTGGGTTCCATCCATCTCCATTATGGGGGGCAGTTTACCTGCTAATATACACACCACGCACACTCCCCGGCAGGGGGTGGCGGCCGCAAGAAGGTGTAGAATGGCTTTCCAGGCACCGGGATGCTGATGAACTGCCCGTCCCCGCTGCTGAGGCAGACAGAGCATCCAATCCTCCTGGGGCCAGCTGTCTGCCCGTGTCTAGGGGATAAGAGAGAACTCAGACTTCATGGGATGGAGCAAATTCAGGCCATAACAGGGGGCAGGTTCCCCCCGGGGCAGCTTGCAGAATGACTTCCAGTGGAGCTACCAAGAGAGGGGATTTCTATCCCTGCCTGCTCAGAAGTGCTGGGTGGGCCTGGGCCCCAGCTTTTCCAATCAAGCAAGGAGTCGTCTGTAGTTTCCTGTCATTCACCTGACACCTTCAGCAGCTCCTGTTGGTTCCACCTTTGAGACACTCCCAGGATCTGGTCACCCTTCTAGTCACCTCCACTCTGCAGACTGCATAGACTGGGAGGGCCTAGGGGGTGTAAACAGACTCACCCCAGGAAAAACCTGGCCAGCGCATGGTTTCCCCATCATTTTTACAACAAAACCGCCAGTCCTGGGAGGTGCTCCGAGATGGGCAGAGAAAATGGTCTCATTCTCATAGGTCTGGGAAACTTGGACCAATTCCTTTTGCCTGCAGCAAAGTCACCTGTTGGAATCCTCACTTTTGTGATACATTTGATCGTGGACCTCAGCTAAGGCAATTTTAGCAAGAAGTTCTTCTTCTTTTCAGCCCTAAGTCAAGAAAGTCCCTTGTTTGTCTGCTCATGCCCCCCGGGCAAGCTAGGGGAGAGTGGTAGGGAGACCAGCATCCCCTGGGAAATTGCCACGGGCGTGACACAAGGCTATGTATGATTTGTCTCAGTGGGTCCTCACAATGATCCTATGAAGTATGTACTAGGATGACCCCATTGTGCTGATGAGAAAAGTCAGGTTAAAAAGATTCACTGATGTCCATGTGACTAGGAAAGCCACCTTCCCTGGCTCCAAGTTTGAGTCCTCGGGCTCCATCCCTACCACCTGGGGACCTGAGTGTGCTTCACAGACCCTTCTCCCTCCCAGCACCTCCCTTTTGCCCAAATAGTATCTCTGCATCCCCCCACCACAGCCTAACTCTGGGAACCAAGGGGTTAACCCCTCCCTCCTGTTTGCCCAGATTCAAGTTCATTACGCTGACTAATTGCTTCAAAGTCAGTGATTCCACCATGGCTAATGGAAAATGTATCTGCAAGTAATAGATTAATTGGCCACTTGTGATCAGCCCTCAACTAGAGGATCACCCGGCTGCAGGACCCACCCAGCCAGTCCTGGGGCCACGAAGGGAACCAGAGGCTAGTCTCTAAAGGGCTCGAGGGGGGGGTATTGGGAGTTTTACTGACCATCACCCTGAGAAAAGCCAGCCAGCCAGCCAGTTCTGTCCCTAAGGAGACACATTCTGCATCCTTTTCGAATCATTAAAATGCAAGTGTGCTAACTTGAAAAGAATGGAAATCTTATCAGCATAATGAGCCACCAAATATCAGAACAGCAGCACACGAGCTTCCCCCTACCCCAGAATGAGAAGGGGGGGGGGGGCTTTTCTCAGAAGGTTTAAAGTCATTAATTATACAGTAACAGCTACCAGTTTGCGCACTAGCTATGAGCCGCCCGCTGCATTTACCATTACTCATTTCATTCCAGTAAAGGCCCAGGAGGCAGGTACTATCATTATCCTAGTTTACAGAAGGGAAACAGAGCTCAGAGAGTGGCAGCAGCCTACCGCAGGTCACACAGCAAGACAGTAGAAGTGGCCTTGAGACCTCGGGTCTGTGTGACTCCAAAACCAGATCTTTTACTCTCTGCTGCAGGGATCAGCAAAACGATTGGCCATGCATGGGCTGGATCCGGCCCATGACTTGTGTTTGTAAATAAAGTTTTATTGGAACACAGCCAATGCCTATTCATTTACATATCATCTTTATATTGCAACAGCTGAGTCAGTAGTTAAGATCCCATAGCCCACAGCCCGGGTGGCTCAGTGGTTGAGGTCTGCCTTTGTCTCAGGGTGTGACCCTGGAGTCCCAGGATCAAGTCCTGCATCGGGCTCCCTGCATGGAGCCTGCTTCTCCCTCTGCCTGTGTCTCTGCCGTGCTCTCTCTCTCTGTCTCTCTGTCTCTCTGTCTCTCTCTGTCTCTCTGTCTCTCATTAATAAATAAAATCTTTAAAAAAAAAAAAAAAAGATCACATAGACCACCAAACCTGAAATGTCTATCATCTGCCTCTTTGCAGGAAAAGTCTGCAGACCACTGCCAGACCAAGACCCACCCCAGCACAAAACTTGTACCCCTAATGAAAGGAGGGAGAGGTGACAATGGGAAAAAAGGCTATTGGTGATTCCAAGGGTGAACCCGTCTCCCAGATACACTGTTTCCCCAGACTGTAAGGAAGATGCCTGTGAGCCCAGGAACAGAGAGGGGAGTGCTGTGGAGAGGTGCTTAGCAGGCACATAGTAGGTACTCAACAGATGCACTGTAGTTGAATAAAGAACACCCTGGAGGTCTCAGAGGTGGAGCTCTGCAGAGTGCCCGCCTTTGCCTGACTGCCCCGCAGGTGCAGGTTGGGGTTGGCAGTCTCCAGAGTTTTACTGGCTGAATGAGTCGCGGGAGGCTGTAAAAACACGAGGGCTCTTTCCTTTAAGCCTCCCCTGTAAGTCACCCCGAAGCATTTCCCTGATCGATTGGCTCTTCTCTTCCTTGTAGGAGCCCTCCCCAGGGAACTGTTTGCAGAAAGGAATAGGCCAGTTTGCATTTAGTCACCTTTATCTGACCCAGGAGATAAATCTCTCTTCGTTTTGGTTTTTCCGCAGGGGTGGGGGTGGGGGCTCCTGGGAGGCCCGTGCAGCAGCGCAGCATCTCACAGATGCTGGAGACCTCGCTGATGCAGATGCTGATTATTCCAAATGGAAGCTGATCTGAGGGCGGGAGCGAGCTGACATTCCCTGGGAAAAGCAGGTTTCTCTGAGAAAAGAGGGTCAGTAAAAGCAGGACTGCAAAGGTGCATTTGAGTGGCTTCAAAGCCTCAGACCTCTGTCTTGGGACTCCAGGACACCCGAGCAGCCCCACGAGCAGGCCACTCATGGGAGGACCGTGGGCAGGGTAAAAGGAGGTCAGCTCTGGGGAGAGGGGCCTCAAGCTGGAGAGAGGAGGGGTACATGCACAGCGTACCCTAGAGGCCACATGTTTGTGCACAAGCCCTGAGTTCAAACCCTAGCTCCTTTCCAACCAGGCAGCTGCTTCATTTCCAAGCCTGGGTTTCTTTCTTTGCCTAATGGACATGATACTGGTCTCCTGGATGCTGACCTCATAAAATGGCCTTGAGGATTAAATGAACCTCTGCATTTAAAGGACTTGACACGTGGCAAACTCTCATAAAGATCACTCCTCCTGGGGATCCCTGGTGGCTCAGCACTTTAGCGCCCGCCTTTGGCCCAGGGTGTGATCCTGGAGTCCCAGGATCGAGTCCCACGTCGGGCTCCCGGCATGGAGCCTGCTTCTCCCTCTCCCTGTGTCTCTGTCTCTGTCTCTCTCTCTCTCATTCTGTGTCTCTCATGAATAAATAAATAAAATCTTTAAAGATAAAAAAATTAAAAAAAGAAAAGATCACTCCTCCTACCTACCCCTAATGGTGGTAGTATTGTTATTGTCACTGTTGTTACCTGGCTGAGGCAGAAAAGCAGAGGCTGTTACTCATGCACCCACCACAGTGGACCGTCTCCCACCAACACACATGGGTGGTGTAGCCCACCAGTCCCCAGCTTCTGCATCCTCTAGAGAAAAGTGTCCTGCTGACAGTCAGGTGTGCACAGAAGAAACCATTGGCTTCCCAAAGACCTAGATTTGGTGCGTAGAGATCCTGAACCCCTTTATTAATAGATTTCCTCCCCTCCTCACAAGGTTTGTCTGGGCTCAGGGCAGACCCTTTCAGGTGCTGTCAAGTAGGTCGTTTTGAGAAGGGTTAAACCCTCTCTCTGCCCTTCCCCATGGGGGACATCAGGCAGGTGGCAATGCCTGACCTACAGAAGCCATCACTAGGAGATGGGAAGGGTACCACACACAGCCTTGGTGAGGAGGCACGTTTTGGGGCGGGCTGGAATCCTGGTACCCCTTACCCCGCACCAAAGTGTAGCAGTTAAGAACCGACCCAGCCGGGATCCCTGGGTGGCGCAGCAGTTTGGCGCCTGCCTTTGGCCCA
Organism: Canis lupus dingo; assembly: GCF_003254725.2. Classification (NCBI taxonomy): domain Eukaryota; kingdom Metazoa; phylum Chordata; class Mammalia; order Carnivora; family Canidae; genus Canis; species Canis lupus. The sequence continues at coordinate 20,666,137 of NC_064268.1, read as the reverse complement.
GGGCGCGATCCTGGAGACCCGGGATCGAATCCCACGTCGGGCTCCCGGTGCATGGAGCCTGCTTCTCCCTCTGCCTGTGTCTCTGCCTCTCTCTCCCTCTCTCTCTGTGACTATCATAAATAAATAAAAAATTTAAAAAAAAAAAAAAAGAACCGACCCAGCCTCACACAGACCACCTTCCCAGTCCCAGATGTGTCACTTCCTAGCCTGCCTGGTGGTTGAATCTCAGGAGGACGGGGGTACTAGTCACACCAGCCTCGTGAGATTGTCACAAGGTTAACAGAGATAATACACGACAAAGCCCTTACATCCAGCCCAGAATGCTGTCCTCACTCCATAAAGGGTCATCGCTGCTATCATCAACAAAGAGCCCCTGACTGCAAGTTGGATTCCAGGACTTTTCTTCTTGACTAACCAATGACCCTGGGCAAGTCCCTGCCCCCTCTGGGCCTCAGTTTACCCCTCCTGTTCTGCAAAGTCTCCTTCCCTGCTGGGAGCCCGCCGTGCCGTGGCATGCGCCCTCTTCAGCCCGTGTCAACACCGAGTCTGAGCACCTTTGCTCCAGAATCTCTGCAAATTCTCTGAATAGCTTACCTGCTCATTCATTATGTCTTTTTTTGCCCCAGGAGCAGAAACTAGGGTTTGTCACATTGGGGTTCACCCTATGTCCTCCACTTCTTTGAAATACACACACACACACACACACACACACACACACACACCACCCCTCAGCAGAATAGTCCTCTCCTGCCACCTTCATCCTCCCGCCCCCATCCCATGTTCATCCCGAAGTCCTTGTTAGAATATCCCCCCCGGGACCAGCAGGTGGGAAATGTCATTTTGGAACTATTACTAGAGCTTTAAGGTGCTTAGAGACCATCAACACCAATTGCGACTCCCGTCCAGCAAGGGGGGCGGCCTGGGGCTGATGCTTGTGTCTCGGGCAAGGGGACCGGTGTCAGCCACCCCACGCTGGGGGACACGGCCCACCCCGGGGGCAGGCACGGGGGGCTGTCTGGGGGCCAGGGACCCCCACCACTCCGTTGTCCTCAGATTTCCCTGCCACGGCTGATTTGAATAATTCAGCAATGCCGGGTCTCCTGGGCACTATTGTCTTCAGTGAAGGCAAATCAGTCGCCCGCTCGGCCTGTTAAGAGGGCCCCTGCCTGCTGCCTTTTTCTGTAAATCAGGATTAATGAGATGGTGAGGGGAAGCGCCGAGCCCTGGGCAGAGACGCTGGCAGCCAGCTCTGCGGGAGCAGCGGGCCTCAGAAGCGGCTCCCGCCTCCATGTCCTCGGGCAGTCTTCTGTGGCAGTCATCAACCTGTCGATAACTAGCTATCACCCAGCCTGCCAGACCCCTCCTCGGCCTGGCCCCTCGCCGGCCCCCATGGCTCCAGGGGAAAGAGACAGCAAGAGAGAGAAGCTGTCTGCAAGCCACGTGGCCCCCACCCCTTGCCGCCCGGCAGGCCAGGGCGGTGCCAGGGGCTGGGCAGGCTCCCCGCGGGCTGCACCCAAAAACGCGGTGCGAGGGAGATTCTCCTGGCCCCGGGCTGGCAGGCAGCTCATCGGGCTCTGAAGCAGCAAGTGCCCGCTGCCTGGCTCTTTGACAGCTGTCACTCACACAGGGCACGGGGGACAAAGTCCTTGTGCCTCTCACTGGTGGTGCCTTCCTCTCCCTCCTCCTGCCTTGTAGTGGCTAAACAGGTGGGCTCTGCTTACCCCACTTACGTGCTGTGTGACCTTGAGCAAGTCAGGTAGCCTCTCTGAGCCTCAACTGCCTCGTGTGGGAAGCAAAGATAAAACCATGCACCCGCCCCACAGGTTGCCAAGAGGACTCCAAGGTGCATAGGCTTGTAAGTCCTTAACCCCAGCCAACGTCCAGCCCACAATTGTGTGATCATATTGTATCCGTATCTTTATGATTGTTGACTCCAGAATCGCACTACTCAGAGAGTGGTCCGCAGCCCACACCAGGTAGTAAACTGCTGGTCACCTGTGCACAGTCAGGTACACATAGAGAGAGTATTTAGAAACCTTTGTAGTAGTTGACAGATAGCAATTTTATATCTGTTGAATGTAATGATAAAAACACAGGGGCTTGGATTTTGTACGCAGCTTAGTTTCTCTTTTTTTTTAAGATTTTATTTGTTTATTCATGAGAGACACAGAGAGAGAGGCAGAGACATGGGCAGAGGGAGAAGCAGGCTCCCCGAGGGCAGCCTGATATGGGACTCGATCCCAGGACCCTGGGATCATGACAAGCCAAAGGCAGACGCTCAACCACTGAGCTACCCAGATTATCTTGAATTTTAATTTCTTATTTAATTTTTCAAAAATTCATTTTTAAATGTTTTTTGCAAAATGTCATTCTGCAATGAAATGGGATTTAAGAAAAACATATCAGTCGTTCAGTGCATGTAGGTTGGAAAGCAATGTTCCAAATGAATGCTAACGTCACCTCAAACTTTAAATCCCCTGGAGATCTTGTTAAAATGTGGATGCTGAATCTGGAGGCCCGGATGGGACCTGAGAGTCTGCATTTTCAGCAAGGGCTCAGTGGATGCCAGTGATGCTGGTCCAGGCACCACACTGGTGAGGGGAGAGTATGGAGCACCCCAGGGGGTGCCTCACCCCTTCCTTGACCCAATTTCATTCCCTGTAGCACCCCCGTACCCAGAGACACTGCCTCCTACTCTTCCCATGGTTCAGTACTCACCGAGGCCTCCAGACACAGTCATACAGAGGCTAATGCCGACATGCCACCACTGAACCAGAGGCCTTAGCCGTCCCAACCTCAGCAGCATCCAACAGTTAGCACGTGTTGAGCAGGTACTGTGTGCCAGGCTGTGTTTGAGGTGATATGATGCCCTGTTGCTCTTCTGTCCACAAGTCTTGGAGATAATGCATGTCAATCCTGAACATGGTCCCAGGCAGTCAGCACTCAGGCAGTGGTTGCTATTTTAGTGATTGTCTTTCTTCCCTATAGCAACTTCTTAAGATAGGGGTGTATCTGCAAGCCGTAGCTGCCTAACAAACCATCCCAAACCCTAGTGGCTTAAACCAATATGAGTGAGTCCGTTATTGCCCACAAGTTTATGAGTCCACTGGCTCTTCTGCTTTTCCAGGTCTGTCCTGGCAGATAGGGGCTGGCTCCCTTAGGCATCTCTGGTTACCTGGGTACCAGGTGTTGTAGAATGGCCTCCGTGGGGACAGCCCACATCTGCTCCATGTGGCATCTCATTCACCAACCGGCGCCTGGACCAGCATCATCAGCATCCACTGAGCCCATGTTGAAAATGCAGGCTCTCAGGTCCCATTGGGGCCTCCCCGCCCTTCTCCTTGTGGGGATCAGAGAACAGAGTGAACAAAGCCTCTTGAGACCTAGGCTTAGGACTGGCGTACCATCACTCCCCACACACATTCTGTTGACCAGACTGAGCCAAATGGACAGCCCAGAATGAAGAGTTGTGGGGAAAACTCTACCTTGAGATGGGTGGAGATGTGACATCACACTGCAAAGGACACAAATAAAAACTCAGGGGAATATTGCAGGCCATTTATAGGCTTATCATTATCCCTCTTTCTAGATGAGGAAACTGAGGGTCAGAGAGGTTCTGAGACTTGCCCAAGGTCAGACAGCAGCTATAAAGGGACAGAGCTGTCCTCTACTTGACTCTGGAAACTGTGCTCTTAACCTCTCTTCCAGATTCTGCTCTGTGTGCAAAAAGGGGAAGAAATACATTTTGGTAACTCAATTCACCAAAGAAAGAGGATTTTCAAATATTTTGACATCTCCAGTGGAAGTTTTTGCCTGCCCTGGCTCCTGGGCCACCCCCTGCCCTGCAATCACAGGCCTGTTTTCCATCACCTGCTCTCCCCTTTCCTCCTGGGCCTTGAGGCTTCAGGCAATTTATCTTTCCCTCTTTTTTTAATGGCCTCTTTAACACAAGGGTTTTCTAACGAGACAAATTGAAGGGCTTGGGTGTCAAGCAGAACTCACGCATGCTCACAGGAAGGGAGGCAGTGAGGAGCAAAAGGGGGCCCCCGAGGAGGCACACACACACACACACAGGCTGAGTGGTCTCCAAGTCTCAGAAGTGGAGAAATTCTATCTCTTCATCACCTTATCTGCCTATTTAGGGAAAAAGGCATCCCTGTCCCAAAAATTAAGTGTCATTTGTCCTGGTTTCCCCAGACTCCCAGAGTCCTGAAAGACCCATGGAAGTCCTTTAGAATGGGTTGCTGGAATACAGGTAAATTTGGAAACTCAGGTAGTCTAGAAATAGAAGTGTACTTTTGTGCAATTGAGTATAATTTTTTATTCAAGCCTGTGTTGCGCCAGGTGGCAGGAATGCAAGCACAGGGACACCTGGGTGGCTCAGTGGTTGAACGTCTGCCTTCAGCTCAGGGGGTGATCCTGGAGTCCTGGGATCGAGTCCCACATTGAGCTTCCTGTATGGAGCCTGCTTCTCCCTCTGCCTGTGTCTCTGCCTCTCTCTCTCTCTCTCTCTCTCTCTGTCTGTCTCTCATTAACAAATAAATAAAATCTTAAAAAGAAAAAAATACAAGCATAGTCCATTTAGGGTCCTCTGCCTCCTTTCTCTGCAATTGTGTCTAAATTCCAGAGAAATTTTGGTATGCCAACTTGAATGCATCAGTTATGAACTGCAGCATAACAGATTATCTCCCCAAATGCAGTGGCTTAAAATGATAATAGACATTTATTATGGTATGTGGCTTCTGTAGGTTGTTGGCGACTTGTGAGCTAGGTGGTCAGGCTCTCATGAGGGTACAGTCAGATATAAGTTGAGGCTGCAGGCTCATCTGAAGGCTTGACTGGGCTGGAACCTCCATTTCCAAGAAGCCTTGCTCATGTGGCTTACGTGTTAGCACTGGCTTTTAAGAGGGGGCCTCCCATCTTTCTATATGGGCTGCTCCACAGCACTGCTCAGGTTCCTCCCAATATGGCTTTCCTCAAAGCCAGAGATCCAAGAGAATGGGGCGGAAGCTACAAAGTCCTTCATGACCTCACCTGAGAAGTCACCTCTCCTGCACAATATTGATCACACAGACAGTCCTAACTTAATGAGGAAGGAGACTGCATGAGGTCATACTCACTGGGGACCACCTTGGAGATCGGTCACCTCTGGGGTGTCAGGAATGGGGATCATCTGGTTATTGGCATTTAGTTACTGCACCAGCTTCTGCAGAGATGTCTTTGCTCATGTGTGGCCCCGTAGTATCTTACAACACCGTAGTTCACTCCTGATCTCAAGCCCTCTCTGTCCTTTCTCAGGATATGTGTATGTTCCCTTTACTGCTCACCTAACTCTGTTCTATAGCCCAGAGAGTCATTCCCAGTTTTAGATACAGGATGGCTTCCCTTTTACATCCTTCCAAATCCTTTGTCATATGCCCAGTCCTTGGCTGGCTTTTAAAATTCAAAAGCCAAGAATTCAGCTCCTTCCTTATCTGTGTTCTGCTGTGTCATCCTTTCCCAGAGGCAATGAATGTTGCATGGCCTGGCTGCTGCCCGAATGACAAGACTGGCCACAGTACATAAATAAATGCACAGAATTTTAAAAAGAAGAGAGAGAGAGAAAGAGATTGAGAGAGAAACTTCAGTTAATATTTCAAAATATTTTCCTGCCATGCTGTAAAGCATGGTGTTAATGGAAGTTGTCTGTGGCATCTCTGTCAATTCTCACTGATGACCCTGGAAGAAATATCTGATACTTCCCCATTTTGTAGATGAAGAAACAAAGGGTCAGAGAGGTTGGATGCCTTGCTGACCCGTATCTAAGGTCTGGTGGCATATGTGAGACTCCCCAAATCAACATTCTTGAGACAGCCGCACCACTTTCCCATACCCTCTGTTCCCTGTGTCCTCTGTGTCCCTGTGTTCCTTCTTTCTCCTCTGAAATCTGCTTAATTCAAGATTTTTCCCCAGCCACTGAAAACATTTCGTACTAGGGCACAGTTTCCTTTCCCAGGCATCTTGATAAGAGAAAAGGGTCCTCTTAAGCTAAAATGCAGGTCTTTGAATGATGGGATCTTAGGCACAAGTGAGAGAACTGAAGGGTCGCTGGACCAATCAAATGCTCCTTCTGAAACTATACACCAGGTGGTCTTATGCTTCACCCACAAGTGAGTTTGACCTTTTGGATGAAGAGGATCAAATCAGGAGGGTGAGAAAAGCAGATGAACTTACAGACAGAGCAGCAGGAGAAAAAAAATCCAAGTGATCCAATCCATCCTCTTGCAACAAAGAACCTCTCCAAGGAGTGTCAGCTTCTGAATTGGATACCAACTCTAGAAGGTTATTAAGTTTGAACTCCTAATGAAGAACAGATGGGAAATGGAAGAAAATCAAAGATCAAAATATGCTTTCCATATTTCATGCCTAAATGAAAAAATTGTCAGGAGCCATTGAATGTCTTTTGCAAGGTGTCACATCTACGGTGTGGGGTTTCCGAGTCAGCAAAGGGTGTTTCTTCTTCATGGATCCAGGTGTGGCTGTCATGGACAGACCAGGCCGTGGTGTATATGCTGTCACTTGAGGGTAAAGGTAGTCACCTCACCAATTCCCCTTAGAGTCTGAAGGTCTGCCACATGAACAATAAAGAGTACAGATGTCAGATAAATGCAAACCTAGGTTTAAATCCTGAATTTGCTATTATTTGTGTGATTTTAGGCAAATTATTCAACCTCTGTGGGCCTCAGTTTCCTTATCTATAAGAATCTCTAATTATTTCAATAAATTAATGTAGGGTAGGGGATCCCTGGGTGGCTCAGAGGTTTAGCGCCTGCCTTCAGCCCAGGGCATGATCCTGGAGTCCCAGGATCGAGTCCCACGTCGGGCTCCCTGCATGGGGTCTGCTTCTCCCTCTGCCTGTGTTTCTGCTTCTCTCTCCCTCTCTCTGTGTCTCTCATGAATAAATAAATAAATAAATAAATAAATAAATAAATAAATAAATAAAATCTTTTTAAAAATTAATGTAGGGTAATGGCCTTATGGTTGTTAACTAAAAACAAAGCAAAACAAAAAACACCAAGGTAGTTGTTGCAGAAATGATACTATGCGTTCACCCAAGCTGTTCCATATTCATCCTTCTAGGACACAAAGGAAACTACCCTTCCCAGCCCCCCTTCCATGTAGGTGGGATCATGTGACTGGTTCTGCGCATGGAGGTGATGACCATCCCTCCAGAGCTGAGACAGTTCAGGAAGGGACCTCACATTGAAATGCAGAAGCAGAGATGTAAGGAGCCTGGATCTTTGAGTCACCACATGGAACACAGTTGCCCAGACCCACAATAAACTTTACAGGGGTGAACAATAAACTTTATTAGGTCTGGGTTTTTCATTACATCAGACCAGCTTCTCCTGACTAACTCATCAGTCATTATTATTGTGTTCTGTCTGGAAGGCCCCCATCCAAATTTAAATAAAGTTGTTAACCGACTAAATGACCCACATGGAATATGTGGATTGCTTTGTCTAAATCCCAGGTAGGGATCAGGGGATGCTGCAGCAGGTTGATTTAGATGGGAAAGAGGACAGAAATGGTTTATCACAGAGAACCACAGCATCTGTCCAAACCCAGTGGTGTCAGAGCATCCTTTTCCTCTCCTATCAAACAGGTTGATGGTTGTTTCATTTCCATCATTGCCTCCCTCCCTTTCCATCCTTCATGCACCCAGCTCTTAATCACCTGACATCATCTCACTTCCCTGGCCACACACTGGTCCCTCAGACCTGATGGCAGGTGTGGATGCCTGGATTTTGACCTGGGACATGAGACAGCATCTTGGTCAGCATCTCCCATATCATACACCTGCCCTGAATGCCCCACCTCAGGATGGACCAGCGTCTCACAAGAGGGGTTTGGACACTGACTCAAAAAGCTCCATTCTTGGAATAATTGAGCCAGAAAGTCCACATCCCAGGATCATCATGTCTAAAACCTAAGAAATGCAAAGTCAAATCACTATAGAAGTTGAAGATGAGTGCTAAAGAATCAAAGAATATTAAAACCATTGAATTAAAAAAAAAGAAAAAAAACCCACTACAGAACTATAGATCCCAGCAGAGCCTAAGCAGAAATTTGGTATGTTGGGTCTGCTCTACCCTCAGGCAGCGATTTGCATGAGTGGTATGGCCTGGAGGAGGAGCAAGGTCTGTGCTTGGGATCCAGAAAGATGGAAGACAGGCAAGGTCTGCCTCTTCTGGTTCCTATCACCCCAGCAGAGGGTCTCTGCAGTCCTCTTCATGAAGACACATTTACTGTTTGACAAAGAGTCTCTACTTAACAAAGCTCTAGTTGGGCTTCTCTGAGCCCACTTCTCAACTAGACTTTGACTTTCATCCTCATTCTTACTAGGCCCAGTTAGAATCCTGCTAAGTCAGTTTAGAGAGGCTCCTCCATCCTTGATATCAGATCACCCTAGCCTGCCTCCAGCAAGAATCCTGTTAGTCGAGGCACCTGGTTGGATCAGTCAGTTAGGCATCCGACTTTTGATTTTGGCTCAGGTCATGATCTTGGGGTTGTGAGATCGAGCCCATGTCAGGCTCCATACTAAGCATGGAGTCTGCTTGAGATTCTTTCTCTCCTCTCTTGGTCCCTCCCATCCCCCCTGCTTGCTCTCATTCTCTCTCTCTCTCTCTCTCTCTCTCTCTCAAAAAATAAATAAAAGGAATCCTGTTAGGTCAATAGCAAGAATCCCCCCCCCTACTCTTTTTGTCTTCTTTTTAATAATTGTTCTCCTCCCATCACGAACCCTTACCTGCTCCTTGGCTGAGAAATCCCAATGTTGTATTCCTGTTGTATTCAGAGGTCGCCTCTCTCCCCTATCCTCATAGTCCTGAATAAAGTCTTCCTTATGGTTTTAACAAGTGTCAGAATTTTTTTTCTTTAGCTATGATCCACTGTGATACAGTGAGTCAAACTTTGTACATGCAACAGGTTTTCTCAAATAAAACCCAAAAAGTAAAATGGGCAGAGTGGCTCAGCTTGAAAGTGGGAAGTGAGCTTGAAGTCCTTCTGTACACCTCATATTGAGCTCCATCCTTGGTAGACCTCACATTCCTTGGAGTCCCAGCATAGCTGGGAAAACATTGGGGAGCTGGAATGACCACTGGACAGTGAGCCAGGAGCTGGCGTCCCAGCTCCCACATTGCTCCCTTCCATGTGCTCCCCTGAGTCACAGGGACTGGAAGCCTGGAGACTGGCTTCCTTGCCAACAGAGTTCCAGTTCAGGATCCCCCCCACCCCCCATGAGAAGTGTTCACATGAGATTGGGAAGCAGGAGAGGAGAAAGTATGCTTGCTCCACCAACAGTGAGCAAATGCATGGACTTTGGCAGAAGGGATACATGCGGTATTTTTTCCAGCATCTTCTGGGCATCCTCTGAAAAATCACCCACTTTGGTGCTGCAGGCAGCTGAGACCATCAGTAATGCCCTGTGATGGCCGTACACTCTGCTTTGCCAAACACCGCAGCAGCTCCCTGACCTCCTAACCAGCTCCTAAGAATCAAGTACCCTGTATTAAAACTCTTTCTGCTTGAAATACCTAGAAGGGCTTCTGATTTCCTGATTCGCTAAAACAGAGCGGGAGAGGGAAGGAGAGAGGAAGGGAAGGAAGAAGGAAGGAGATGGAGGGGTGGGAGGCAGGAAGGAGGGAGGGAGGGAAGAAGGGGGAGGGGAGGAGGAGAGGGGGAGGGAAGAAGGAAGAATTATCCCCCACTTAATTTTTAATAAAATACTAGATAGACATGAAGAGAGAGAGACTATGAGAATGGGGTCATCTTTCCTTCCCCCTTTTAAAAAAACTCCCACTTTCCGCAGAGAGGCAAACCTTTCAGCCCATGGCCTCCCATTTCCAATCTTTAAAATGGGTGCATAGCAACTGCCCTCCTTACTCTGCTAAAGACCCTTGACTGTGACCTTCAACCATGACCTTGCCACTTTCAAGCTATGGAGCTGTGGACAAGGCAGTTCACTTCACTGGGCCTCTGTCTTTTCACCTGTTAGATGGACATCATGCGCCTTCCCCCTTGAGGACACAAAGTAGGCACGGGGGAGGCGAGAGGTGTCTGCAGCCTACAGCAGACCATGCAGTTGTGAGCAAAGCCCCTCCCAGGATTCTGGATGCTTTTCTTCTGAGGAGTCACACTAATTCCTAAGGACCCCCAAGCTCGGTTCTCCCCCTACCCTCCTAATACCCCTTCAAAGGTAGCCATCATCTCCTACATGCTGGAAATTCAAACGGGGCTCCAGATTCAGCATCGTCACCCCTTAGTAGACAACTGGCTCTCCACTCTGAGCCTCAGTTGTCCTCATCTGTAAAATGGGGCTCAATCATCTCTCTTCTGCCGAACTGCCACAGTGTGGTTGCCGGCACATAGTAGATGCTCACATAATTTCTTCTTATCTCCCTGGGGCGGCATGGGAAGCAGGACCCCTCAGATCTTGCCCAAGGGTACATAAAACTTAGTGAGGCACCTCAGGGTTGACGCCAGAGCTTACACGGCCTGGGCCCAGGCTCTCTGACCACTGAAGGTACTGCCCTGTGTTCTTACTGGGTGTCGCTGGGAGACACCTGCCCTGTAATTCCTTGGGCTAGAAGCAAATATTAAAATTGCTGAAAGCTTGCTTGCCACAGTGCCGATTTGTAATATTGATGAATCAGGAGCCAGGCCCGGTGCTGGCTGTGGGTACAAGTGCCCAGAATATTCATGAGCTCTGTGTCCATTCCCTGATGGCATAACTTCCCCTCTACAGTGAGAAAATTCTATCACATGGCACTTGTTTCACTATGATTTGGGGATGCTGCCCACACATCACAGCCCAGAGAGGCGCTCCTCCTCCCTAGACCTAGACTCTGGGCCCCAGGTGAGCTGTCGTCAGTGCACAGGGACACCATCAGACAATTAAAGAACCCGCACTGCCTCCCAGCATCTTCACTCTCCACCTGGAGCTCCAGTCAGTCGAGCAGCTCCTCACTGAAGCCAATTGAACAAAGCAACATTTTGCTAACCCCCACCCCCGAGACTTGACCTGGACATTTGGGGAACCAGGGACATTTTTCTTGATAAATATCTTCTCCCCAGAGCAAGACAGTGCGTCTGTCCTGCGCCCCTGGAAAAGCTCATCTATCGGATGATCTGAGTTGCCGTGTGCTCTTCTGGTTAAACATTTATACGGCAGCTTTTGTGGATAAATAGATCCATACATGTGTCTGCATGATTAGGATTAAATATTAAGAAGATGCAAGGCAAGGATCTGGTCGGCCTGGATGAAATGAAACCCAGAGTACAAATGTCGAATCTGAGTGGGGCTGAAGGACCAGTAATTAAGAGCATTAAGGTTGACCCATGGCCAGTGGGGCCCCGGGCTGCCCCTGCAGAAAGCAGCCCTAATGACACTGCCCAGACTTGATCATCTTTTCTCTTATGCCACCCTTTTTGTTTCTTTCCGCCTTCTTTCTCCCTTCTTTCTCCCCTTTCGCAGGCAAAGCTGACTCGGACAGCCTTCTCTTCCAGTCTCCGCAGCACCACTCCAGATCCGACTGCATTTTAAAATTTTATTTGATGAGGTTTTACAAGCCGACGTGCTCGACATGGGTGCAAGTTGTGGAATATGTCAGGGGCCTGGCAGAGACTTGAAATGAAATGATTCTAATTACGCGTGATAATTTTGGCATTCCAACATAAAACAATGTTACACACCCCCCCCCAAATCCCATTACAATGGTTAAAAGACAAATCATGTATCAAGTCCCTTTCTTTATTACTTTATTAGACAATTTACAAGGCAACATTTTGAACGCTGGGATCGGGCGATGGCCCAAGGCTATCCAACTGTAAGCTGCAGTAAGAAAAGGGAGTTCATCTCTTGTCATTAGTCAGAAAGTCAAATGCAATCATGAGGACTCCAATTGGTTTGTCAAATTAGCCACTGTTTCCAATCATTAGTGTGGTGGAGCCTTACCCATGTGGAAGGGGGCCCCAGCTCTGGAAAGGAGCATTGAGCTGCCACCCAAGATGTCCCAGACTGCCTCCTCCGAGCAGCATCCAGATATCCCAGATCTCTCTCCCAGAGGAGGGATTCCATCTTTCAGTTCCATGCCCATTGGCCTTGGTCACAAGACTTGTTCTGGCCAATGACATGAGAGCAGAAGTGATCCTGCCACTTGGCACTTCTCTGAACCTTTTTTTTCCCTCTGTCCCCAGACCTGCCATGTGCAGCAGAGAGGTGGCTCCAGTGACCTGAGTCACAGGCAAAAACCATTTGAAGCAGAAGCCACAGCCAATGTGGGAAGCGATGCACATGATGATAATGTAAATGACAGACACATAACATGAGTGAAAAACTAACCTTTCTCTTTTTTTTAAGATTTTATTTATTTATTTGAGAGAGAGAATGAATGGGGGGAGGGGCAAAGGGAGAAGCAGGCTCTCCGCTGAGTGGAGAGCCTTACACAGGGCTGGATGCCAGGACCCCGAGATTATGACATTTAAGCCACTGAGCCACCCAGGCACCCCTAACTTTTCTTTTCTTAAAGGGTGACCAAATGTCCTGGTTCCCCAAAGCTTGAGGGTGTTCTGGTTTTAAAATGGGGAGAGTCCCAAGTGAACGACCTCAATTTATCTGGGACTGAGGGATTTCCCGGGATGTGGACTTTGAGTGCTGAAATCAAGAAACACCCAGGTGTGTGAGCACATGGCCAGCGGGCAGCCACCCAAGACCTAAGGGGAGAGCCTGGGGACACACCACGTTGGCACCTTGATCTGGGGCTCCCAGAGTCTGTTATTTATTTTTTTTTAATTTTTTTATTTATTTATGATAGGCACACAGTGAGAGAGAGAGAGGCAGAGACACAGGCAGAGGGAGAAGCAGGCTCCATGCACCGGGAGCCCGACGTGGGATTCGATCCCGGGTCTCCAGGATCGCGCCCTGGGCCAAAGGCAGGCGCCAAACCGCTGCGCCACCCAGGGATCCCCGAGTCTGTTATTTAAACCCCTCGGTCTAAGACACTAATCAGAAGACCCTGTCTTTACAAATGAGGAGACCAAAGTTCAGATCGCCCATGAGCCCGATCGAGGCAGCCTGGTGTGAGGGCAGAACAGAAGCTTTGAAGCCAAATGAGCCAGGGTTTGCATCCTGGCTGTGATGGGCAATTTCACGTGCCAGCACGACCAGGCGAAGGGATGCCCAGAGAGCTGCTCACTAATACGCTGGCCCTGCTGATTACTGGCAGTGCTCCCTTGGGCAAGGATCACAGGTCCATCCTCAGCAAGCGACTCCGAGACAGAATTGAATGTGCAGGATGTTCAGTAGGAAGGGCTCTTGGGACCAAAACCCATGCAAGAGAGAAAAAAACAGCAATGGAAACAGGTAGAGGCGGAGCCGTGATGAAGCGTCAACCAAGTTCTCAGCAGACCCCACAGGGGGCTCTGGAGCTCGGGTGGCCCTTCAGAGCCGTCCCAAGTCGGGACAACGTCCTTATCCTCCTGCATCTATCAAGCATCGGATGCCTGATGTTCCCAGAAGGGGGTGACCTTGGTTGTGGCAACCCCCAAAGAAGGCAGCACCCCTGGTAGTAAAGAAATAAATCCTCCCTTTGTGAAAGCGGATCTGGGCCGTGCATCACGGCATCCCATAGGGCAAGTTATGTAAGCAGTCGGAACCTCAGTGCTCAACGGCAAAATGGGGCATGAGTACACACAGATCGCGGATACGTGTAAATAATCTGTTGATACTTAATGATGGGCCCGGCCCTGAGGTTAAGAGCTTTCTTGATACGCCCTTCAGCTCACAGGGCTGCTTGAGGACTGGCTGAGTTAAAACACGGAGACGCTTAGAATAGCGCCTGGTACACAATATGCCATATATTGTCATGATTACTATCCATATTAAATAGCCCACACTTGCACGCTGCGGCATCTCTTTATTGGCCTCCGTGCTTACTTTCCCACCTATTTCCCTCATGACAACCAGAAGGATCTCTCCAGAAAGGCCAGGACTGCCAGGTTACACATCTGCTCTAAACCCTTCCATAGATCCCTATGGCCTCCTCCATAAAACCCAAGCTCCTTCCCATGACTTCCAAGGCTTTTTGCTAACCTCTCCCTGTCTGCTCCCCATACTTCCCCAGCCCCATGGCCATGCATTGAAGGGCTTTCTATAAAAACCCTTTTACTTCTGAGCCTTGGCACAGGCCCCTCCTCCCGCCTAGACTACCCACTTGCTCCTCTCTCCTATTTGGTAAATTCCAACTTCTTCCTCAAGACTCAGCTCCCATATCACCTCCTTCAGGAAACCCTCCCTGCCCCCCTCAGGCAGGTCAGACACTCCCCGCTAAGCCCCCACTCCCCCCTAGACTTGTTCCAGTCATGCTACCACAATTCTGATTATCCATGCATGAGACTGGCCACCCGTTAACACTGAGTCCCGTTAAAATAATTAATTAATTAATTTAAAAAAAAAACACACTGAGTCCCGTGAGCCTGAGGCAACAGGAGTGTATTTGGATTCTGAAATAACTTTTCTTTTTTTCAATCTCTGAGTTCCCACCTGGTTCTGGGGAGAGGAGGGGGCTGGCACATAGTAGGTGGTCAGTAAACACTCTCTAGATGAATAAATATTCAGCTCAGCCCTTTATAGGATAAGCGTGGGAACGAAGCATCGCTTTTCTGTGTCTCAATGGAACCTACCTAGAAATTCAATTTGAAACCCCAGAAAATTGGCTGCAAATTTACTAACCCCTAGAGATGTAGATGAGCGAAACCAGGCAAATGGCTTCTATTGTCATCGGTAACGGCTGTTGTATTTTGAATAAGCATTTTCATAACTGCACACCAGGCCGTGTGCTCCACAGACTTGGAAGCAAGAAGATCTACCTTCCAGGGCGCCTGGGTGGTTCATTCGATGAAGCATTTGCTTTCGGATCAGGTCATAATCTCGGGGTCCTGGGATCAAGTCCCACATCGGGCTGCTGGCTCAGCAGGGAGTCTGCTTCTCTCTTTCTCTCTCCTCCCCATTACTCATTCTCTCTCTCTCTCTCTCTCTCTCTCTCTCTCTCAAACAAAATCTTTTAGAAGACAGAGGAGGAGGAGGAGATCTGCCTCCCAGTGCCACTCCTGTGTGACCCTGGCAGTCACTACCCTGTTCTGGACTCAGATCCTTTCCCTGTGCACACAGAGGTGAGCTGAGCTCCAGAACCCAGACTTTCCCGCTCCAGACAAAACAAACAAGCATCGTTTCTACAGCGCTGGGGTTCGCCCATCAGAGACTCCCGTTTGCTCCTGAGAATGTCTTAGTGGCTCAATTCACAACCCTGGCACCTGACACTCCGCACTATTACCATCAGCCCCAAACACTAGGCTCAGCCCCCGTGTTTCCCGGCAGGCCCAGAGACATATCTCACCTCCTCCCAGGCTCCATCCTTCTAGATATTATTTCTCTTTCCATCCCCACCTACCCCTCTCTCCCTCACTGGCTGGGCACCTCATGCCACGTATACCGTTGGTGCTCAAAAACCACTGCACAATGTATATTTTATATTTCATTACTGGCCAGTTACAGACTGAACTGTGTGCCTCCCCCCTCAAGAAATATGTGGAAATCCCAACCCTTGGTACCTATAAATGGGATCCTATTTGAAAACAGGGCCTGTGTGGATGATCAAGTTAAAATGAGGTCACTAGGGTGGCCCTAATGCAGTATGACCGTGTCCTTATCGACGGGGAAGCCATCTACAAGCCAAGGAACACCCAAGGCCGCCAGAAGGCCAGAGAGAGCAATGGGTCCGGCCTCACTGTGCAGAGGACACCAACCCACCCGGCCATCACAGAGGGGACGAAGGAGCACTGGATCAGGCCTGGGCCTGGCTCTGCACGAACCAGCTGTATGTCCTTAGATAAGTCCCCCGCCCTCTGAGCTTCAGTGTCCCTGCTATGGATCCAACGTTTGCATGTTTATGTCCTCCAAGAACATACATGCTGAAGCCCTAATCCCCAACGTGATGGTATCTGGAGATGGGGCCTCTGGGAGGTGATGAGGTCAGGAGGGGGGAGCCCCCACGAATGGGATGGGCATCCTTCCAAGAAGAGGTCATTAGAGAGACGTGCCTTCTCTCCACCATGTGAGAACACAGCAAGAAGACGGCCGACCGTACGCCACGGAGGGAGCCCTCACGTAACCATATCCACAGGCAGCTTGATCTCGGACTTCCCAGACCCCGGGACCATGAGAAACAAACGTGTGCGGGGTCAGCTGACTGGCTAAGACCGTCGGCCTCTGCAAGATGGGCCGGTGCGCTCTGGAAGGCAGCCCTCCCTGCTGGCTCTGGACGGAGCAGCTGTGCTGCACACAAGACCCTGGGTGGGACTGCAGAGGAGAAAGGAAGACAAGCACTCGTCTGCTCCTCAGTGGCCCCCCGGACCCACTTTGTACCAGGCACTGCGCCCGGGCCGGGGGGAGGATGCCCGCCCGCCAAGACAGATGACGTCCCTGTGGGGGGCACTCGCAGAGGGGCATCCTGCCTTGCCGGAGGGGTGGCAGGGGCGAGCTCACGTCCCTGGGAGAGGCTGGCTCTGTGACTAACCAAAGGGAGGCACCCCGGTGCGTAGTGACGGTTCTAGGGTCGGAAGTCCGAGGCCAAGTAGAATGTAGGCCATTTCCTGGTAGTATGGCCTCAGTTTCCTTAGCTGGAGAATGGGTTCACCGCTCCTCCTCCTTCATGGAGTCGGTGAGCATCACACGGGGTTAACACACGAGTGGGTCCTCGGATCGGGGCCCAGCACACAGGAGGTGGTGGTAAGGCTGCCCAGCCTGCCGGGGCCTCCATGCCCAAGGAAACAGACCAAGGCCCCCGGCCATGGGCGAGCGACTGCTGGGCTGCCTCCTGTCCCCTTGCCAACTTTTGTGCCGCTCCTTCATTGACCGATATGGAAACTGAGGCAGGAGGACAGAACAACTTGCCCAAGCTTATTGAGTTGGGAGCAGAAATGGAGCAGGATTCTGTGACTCCTCCCCCCCTCCCCCACCCCCCCCTGCCCCGGACTGCTCCATTCCTCTCCCCCTCCTTTCTCTCCCCTCTCCACCTCCCCCCAACCTTCCCTCTTCCCCTGCCTCCTCCCCCTCTCCACTTCCTCTCCCCTCCACCCCCTCTCCCTCCCCACTTCCTGTGCCCCCTCCACTCCTCTCCCCCTCCACTTCCTCTCCCCTCCACCCCCTCTCCCTCCCCACTTCCTGTGCCCCCTCCACCTCCTCCTCTCCCCTCCACTTCCTATGCCCCCTCCACCCCCTCCCTCCTCACTTCTGTGCCCCCCTCCACCCCCCTCTCCCTCCCCACTTCCTGTGCCCCCCTCCACCTCCTCTCCCCCTCCACTTCCTGTGCCCCCTCCCCCTCCTCTCCCCCTCCACTTCCTGTGCCCCCTCCACCTCCTCTCCCTCCCCACTTCTGTGCCCCCTCCACCCCCTCTCCCTCCCCACTTCCTGTGCCCCTCCCCCTCCTCGCCCCCTTCCCCTCCACTTCCTGTGCCCCTCCACCTCCTCTCCCTCCCCACTTCCTGTGCCCCCTCCACCCCCTCTCCCTCCCCACTTCCTGTTGCCCCCTCCACCTCCTCTCCCCCTCCACTTCCTGTGCCCCCCTCCCCCTCCTCTCCCCCTCCACTTCCTGTGCCCCCTCCACCCCCCTCCCTCCCCACTTCCTGTGCCCCTCCACTTCCTCTCCTCCTCACTTCCGTGCCCCCTCCCCCTCCTCTCCCCCTCCACTTCCTGTGCCCCCTCCAATTCCTCTCCCCTTCCACTTCCTCTCCCTCCCACCCCCTCTCCCCCTCCACTTCCTGTGCACCTCACTCCTCTCCCCCCTCCAACTTCCTCTCCCCTCTACCACCACTCTCCCTCCCCACTCCTGTGCCCCCTCCACTTCCTCTCCCCCTCCACTTCCTATGCCCCCTCCACACCCCTCCTCCCTCCTCAACTTCCTGTTGCCCCTCCACCCCCTCTCCTCTCCCTCCCCACTTCCTGTGCCCCCTCCACCTCCTCTCCCCCTCCCTCACTTCCTGTGCCCCCTCCCCCTCCTCTCCCCCTCCACTTCCTGTGCCCCCTCCACCTCCTCTCCCTCCCCCACTTCCTGTGCCCCCTCCCCCCTCCTCTCCCCCCTCCACTTCCTGTTGCCCCTCCACCTCCTCTCCCTCCCCACTTCCTGTGCCCCTCCCACCCCCTCTCCCTCCCCACTTCCTGTGCCCCCTCCACCTCCTCTCCCCCTCCACTTCCTGTGCCCCCTCCCCCTCCTCTCCCCCTCCACTCTTCCTGTGCCCCCTCCACCCCCCTCCCTCCCCACTTCCTGTGCCCCCTCCACTTCCTCTCCCTCCTCACTTCCTGTGCCCCCTCCCCCTCCTCTCCCCCTCCACTTCCTGTGCCCCCTCCAATTCCTCTCCCCTTCCACTTCCTCTCCCCTCCACCCCCTCTCCCCCTCCACTTCCTGTGCACCCTCCACTCCTCTCCCCCCTCCACTTCCTCTCCCCTCTACCCCCTCTCCCTCCCCACTTCTGTGCCCCCTCCACTCCTCTCCCCCTCCACTTCCTATGCCCCCTCCACCCCCCTCCCTCCTCACTTCCTGTGCCCCCTCACCCCCTCTCCCTCCCCACTTCCTGTGCCCCCTCCACCTCCTCTCCCCCTCCACTTCCTGTGCCCCCTCCCCCTCCTCTCCCCCTCCACTTCCTGTGCCCCCTCCACCTCCTCTCCCTCCCCACTTCCTGTGCCCCCTCCCCCTCCTCTCCCCCTCCACTTCCTGTGCCCCCTCCACCTCCTCTCCCTCCCCACTTCCTGTGCCCCCTCCACCCCCTCTCCCTCCCCCACTTCCTGTGCCCCCTCCACCTCCTCTCCCCCTCCACTTCCTGTGCCCCCTCCCCCTCCTCTCCCCCTCCACTTCCTGTGCCCCCTCCACCCCCCTCCCTCCCCACTTCCTGTGCCCCCTCCACTTCCTCTCCCTCCTCACTTCCTGTGCCCCCCTCCCCCTCCTCTCCCCCTCCCCCTCCACTTCCTGTGCCCCCTCCAATTCCTCTCCCCTTCCACTTCCTCTCCCCTCCACCCCCTCCTCCCCCTCCACTTCCTGTGCACCCTCCACTCCTCTCCCCCTCCACTTCCTCTCCCCTCTACCCCCCTCTCCCTCCCCACTTCCTGTGCCCCCTCCACTCCTCTCCCCCTCCACTTCCTATGCCCCCTCCACCCCCCCTCCCCTCCTCACTTCCTGTGCCCCCTCCACCCCTCTCTCCCTCCCCACTTCCTGTGCCCCCTCCCCCTCCTCTCCCCCTCCACTTCCTGTGCCCCCTCCACCTCCTCTCCCTCCCCACTTCCTGTGCCCCCTCCACCCCCTCTCCCTCCCCACTTCCTGTGCCCCCTCCCCCTCCTCTCCCCCTCCACTTCCTGTGCCCCCTCCACCTCCTCTCCCCCTCCACTTCCTGTGCCCCCTCCACCTCCTCTCCCTCCCCACTTCCTGTGCCCCCTCCACCCCCTCTCCCTCCCCACTTCCTGTGCCCCCTCCCCCTCCTCTCCCCCTCCACTTCCTGTGCCCCCTCCACCTCCTCTCCCCCTCCACTTCCTGTGCCCCCTCCACCCCCTCTCCCTCCCCACTTCCTGTGCCCCCTCCCCCTCCTCTCCCCCTCCACTTCCTGTGCCCCCTCCACCTCCTCTCCCCCTCCACTTCCTGTGCCCCCTCCACCTCCTCTCCCCCTCCACTTCCTGTGCCCCCCTCCACCTCCTCTCCCTCCCCACTTCCTGTGCCCCCTCCCCCTCCTCTCCCCCTCCACTTCCTGTGCCCCCTCCACCTCCTCTCCCCCTCCACTTCCTGTGCCCCCTCCACCTCCTCTCCCTCCCCACTTCCTGTGCCCCCTCCACCCCCTCTCCCTCCCCACTTCCTGTGCCCCCTCCACCCCCTCTCCCCCTCCACTTCCTCTCCCCTCCACCCCCTCTCCCTCCCCACTTCCTGTGCCCCCTCCACTTCCTCTTCACCTCCTCTTCCTCTCCCTCAAGAGCAGTGGTTTACTGACCTCTGGGCCTGGCACCTGCTCATCCTGGACATTCCCACCCCCGACTCCCCACCACAGCCCCACCAGGGAGATACCGGGACAGGCCCCCTTTACAGAGGAAGAGGCTGCGGCTCTGGGAGGTGGCCCACCTGCAGCCACACCGCTGGGCACGGGCAGCCCTTAACCCCTGGGCTGCTCCCCGAGAGGGCTGGGTCTCACAGACATCCGCACACCTTCGGCCAGAACGGCAGAGCCTCGGCATCCCCAGGCTCTTACCAGGGGCAAGGCACTGCTCCCCTTGTTGTGTGAACCATGTGAACCTTGTGAAAACACCACAAAGCAGGAATTTATTACCTCATTTGACAGAGAGGGGAACTGAGGCTCCACGGGGCCAAGGCCGTCCACCTGGCAAGGAAGGTGTGGAGTCCCATCTGACCTCAGCCCGACACGCTGGCCCCACCGTGGCCCCGTGGCCAGCATCTCCGCAGGAAGCCACAGGTGCCACAACATGCAACACAGTCCTGAGCGCTGGTGTCCTCACACCCGGGGCAGCTACAGCCTAGGGAGGTGGCCGGTGGGCCGAGCTTAACAATTCCCCTCTCATCTCTGAGTAGACAGCACTGACTCATCCTGCCAGCAGGTGCTCACTGCGTGCCTGCTGGGAGCCCAGCCCTGGAGATCACAGGGAAAAGCAAGAGCCTGAAAAGGAAATTTCCAGAAGGAAGCAGGGGTACCAAGGAGAAATGGATGATGCTCTGGCAGTGGGCTGTACCCGGGTCTGCCTGTCTGTCCGTCTGGAGGGGTGGACGTGGCCCAGCTCCCCCAGGACCCAAGCCCCGCAGCCCGGCTTTGGGACGAGGCCCAGCAGGCCAACCAGCCAGAGAGATTGTTCCGGCCACTGTGTGGGGCCAGCAGAGCCGTGACCCCGGGTCTTCTCATCTCCGGCGGCTCTGCTTTCTATAATTGCCCTGCCACCTGCGGCCTCTGGGCTGGAATCCATTCTCTCCCCATCCATCCGCCTGCCACGGACAGCACCCAGGGCTTCCCACAGCCTTGGAAACACCAACTCCGGCCCATACACAGGAGGGTCAAGGAGGCAGGGACCCGGCCAGACCAACCCCCCCCCCACCCCCCCCCCTCACCCCCCCCCCCCCCCCCCCCCCCCCCCCGTCCTCCCAGTGTGAAACTCCAGCCTGTTTCTGTTGCAAAGTTCTCATCTGAATTCTTGCTAATCACAGTGATCATCTCAATTACCAAGCCCTCCCTGAGGGCCGTGTCCATACAGGCACCTCCATGGTTGGCTCTCATCTCACCTGAGCTCTCTTTTTATCCTCAAGCAACCATCCAGGCAGGAAGAAGTATCCCCATTGCACAGATAAAGAGACTGAGGTTCAGTCTGGGCTGGATCCAGGTAATCTCTGGATCCAGCCCAGAGGCCGCAGGTGGCAGGTCTCTGTGGCTCCCAAACCTCTCATTCTAATGGGGAACAGGGGCAGTGGCCTGTGGGCAGGGGCCCTCCAGAGATCCTCATCCCATGAAGAGAAAGGCCACTGTCAGGTGCATATTCCAGGGTGATGCCTGAAAATTCTCAGGCCCAGAGACTAGGAGCCCCTCTTCACATTGCTTTTCCAGACAGAGCTGGGAGGCCTCCAAAAAGTGGCTTCACTTCTCTGAGCCTCAGCTGCCTCATTGGTAATATGGGGGTGATGACACCTCTCTTTCAGATGCCTCTCCCCACCTGGGGTCTTCCCTCCCCTCTGAACTCCCTCACCTAACCCATGGCAGACAGAATGGCCGAGGGATCCAGGGCAGGCCCAGAGGGCACAATGTCAAATCAGAGCCACCACCTTCCTCCGCCTGACCATCTAATGGCTTCTGATCTGCTACCTTCATTGTTTTCAGCAGGACAAAGGGAAACCATGCTTTATGTTCAGACTCCAGAAAAAAAGTTCATTTAAACCAAGGCTCAGGGACTCCCA
Organism: Canis lupus dingo; assembly: GCF_003254725.2. NCBI lineage: Eukaryota > Metazoa > Chordata > Mammalia > Carnivora > Canidae > Canis > Canis lupus. Next base: position 20,644,115 of record NC_064268.1, on the reverse strand, counting down.
GGCATGTGTCCTGATCCTTGGCATCCAGGTGCTGTGTGTCTGGGTGGCAACAGCCCTGTGTTATGCTGGGGGCATGGGAAGCTGGAGAGTCTTCTTGGAGAAGCCACAGGCCACTGTCATCACAGCTATGCTTATCAAACATTTTCCTTCATTTTATATCACAGCAACTTCGTGGGCAGGTGTGATCATCTCCCCTTTTTTTTTTTTTGTAAAGATTGTATTTATTTATTCATGAGAGACACAGAGAGAGAGAGAGGCAGAGACACAGGCAGAGGGAGGAGAAGGCTCCACGCAGGGGGCCCAATGTGGGACTCGATCTCGGGTCTCCAGGATCACGCCCAGGGCTGAAGGGGGCGCTAAACCGCCAAGCCACCCCAGCTGCCCTGTGATCATCTCCCTTGATCCGATGAGTAACTTGACCCTCAGAGGCATTGAATGACCCACCCAAGTCACTAAGGAAAGAAAGCAAGAGCCTGGCCAGGAACCCAAATTATTTTGATTCCAGGATTGTTGTTCTCCTGCCACAGCTCCATACCTCCCCCTGAGGAGATGACCACCAAACGCCGCCTTGCTTCTCCCACAATTCCCAGAGGAGGTCCAGTGCTCCTCCCATCAGTGCAGCCCACGGAGCTCCAACTTCAGACTCACATGGAGCGGGGTTTGAGTCTTCCTTTTTTTAAGATTTTATTTATTCATTGTAGGGAGAGAGAGCGAGCACACGTGCACAAGAGCAGGGAGGCACAGAGGAAGAAGGAGAAAGAATCTGAAGCAGACTCCTTGCTGAGCACTGACCCCGATGCGGGGCTCAATCTCACAACCCTGAGATCACGACCAGAGCCGAAATCAACAGTTGGTCACTTAACCAAATGAGCCACCCAGGTGCCGCCCCTGAGTTATGAGTTTTAACTCTGAAAACACAAGCAACAAAAGGAAAAATGACATTGTACCGCCACCGAAATTTAAAACTTTTGTGCAGCAAACAGCACCACAAAAGAAGTGAAAAGATCACTCACAATATGTGAGAAAATACCTGCAAATCATATATCAGAAAAGGCATTTGTAGCCAGAATTTATAAGAACTCAGTAATAGACAACCAGTGTTTTGATAAATGGGCAAAGGATCTGAATAGACACGCTCCCCCCCCCACACACAGCCCCCGCTGCCAGAGAATATACAAAGGGCCAAGAAGCACATGGAAAGATGCTTGACATCATTAGCCTTCAGGGAAATGCAAATCAAACCACAGTGAGATACCACTTGACTCAAATCAAAAAGTGAGGTAGTAGCAAGTGTTGGCTAGAACGGGGAAAATCAAAATTCTCATCCCTGCTGACAGGGATTGTACAAAGGTGCAGCTGCTTTGCAAAGGATTTAGCAGTTCCTAGAGGACTGGACATTATGCTACCGTATGTCTCAGCAATTTCACTCCTAGGTGGGTACCCAAGGGACTTGAGAACACGCTGCCACGCACAAACTCCACCACTGTTCACAGCGGCGTTATTCGCAGCAGTCAAACCGTGGAAACCACCCGAATGGCCATCAGCAGGTGAGCAGATGAACAAAATGTGGTACATCCATACGAGGGAACGCTACTCAGCCACAAAAAGGAATGAAGTACTGATCCGTGCTGCGGTAGAGACAAACCTTGAAGACATGTGCTCAATGAAATAAGCAGGTCCCAGAGGTCACAGCTGCATGGGTCCATTCACGGGAAATGCCGGGCATCGGCAAATCTGTAGAAAGTAGATGCATGATTCCCACGGGCTTGGGGGGGTGGGGGGGAGAGGAACTGAGGGTGCCTGCTGACAGGGGTATCTTCAGGGTGATTGGAATGTTCTAAAATCGGACTCTGGTGATGGCTACACAAGGTTGTGACTATACTAAAAAACACTGAAATGTGCATTTCAAATGCACGTGGATGTGATGGCATTACATCTCCATAAAGCTGTAGGGAAGGAAAAACCATCTCTGGCAAACCCCAGAGCCTGGGACCTTGGAACAAGGACTTTCCCTCTCCTGGTCTCAGATTGGTCTCCTGCAAAATGGGCTAATACACCGCACCGCACCGGCTCCAGCCGCTCCCGCAGCGGGTGCGCCTCCCCGCACCAGGCTCGTCCGCGCAGCTGGCAGCTCGGGCCCCCCGGGTCGCCGGGGGCAGGTGCGGGCCCACCAGGCCCAGGCCGGCCTGGACAGGGGAGGATGCTCATCGCCCGTGACATAATTTAGATGGATGGCGCGGGCCATCCGTCAGGCTGGGGGCGGGCGGCCCGGGAAGAGGCCGTGGGGGAGCCCATTACGGTACACGTGTTAACAGCGCTTCCTTTGTACGGCGGCGGCGCGGGCGCGGGAAGGGCCGCTCCCCGCATTGTCTGCGCGCCGCGGCCGCGCCGTGATGAATGGGCCGCCCCCGCCGCCGCCCGGGTACCGCGGGCCGACGGCGACACCGCGTGGCCAGGCGCGGAACTGCGGGCCCCGAGCTCGAGCTCCCGGAGCCTGGCACTCGCTAGGCCCTCGGGAAATCCAGATGTGATTGCCCGACCCTTAGCCTGGGGGGACAGTGAGCACAACCAAGTTCAAACACTCACCGGGCAAGGTCGCCAAATTAAATGCGGGCTCTTCCGTCAAATCTGGATTTCAGAGAAACGGCAACTTTTTTTTTTTTAAAGATGAGTATATGGAGAATAGCTCATGAGATACACTTTTTTTTTAAAACAATCATTCATTGCTTATCTGAAATGCACATGTTTTGTTTTGGGATTTTGTAAACCATCGAACTGGGTGACTTTGAAAACAGCGCTTCATCTCTCTGTGCTGAAAATATGCAAAGCAACGGTCTATCCCTACACCTGTATAACAAGAGCAGCAGGATCCTTGTGCAGATTAAATGAGATGATAGGTGTAAAAGAATTTAAAGAGAATCAAGGTCACAGCCAATGGGACTTAAAGTCCTCATGTTCATACTCTATCTGCAGAGTTGAGAGAAGAAACGGTCAAATGTAATAGAGGAGCTCAACAGCCTCTAGGCTGGATGCCAGTCAGCGAGGCGACTGCTCCCCCGTGCCTTTGCATGCACTGTGCCCCCCGCCTAGAGCACCCGACCTTCCCTGGCTAACTCCTGTCTGTCCTCTGGGGCTGAGCCTGCAGAAAGCTCTCCGCGGCTCCCTCCTCCCCCATTCATAATCCCCCTGACCAGCTTCCCTGGAGCTCTCATTGTCCACTCCCTCTCAGCCTCCTGCCTCTAGCCTGTCCTCCACCTAAGGGGAGAAGCAGCATCTTATTCCTAGCACATAGTAGGTTCTCAAAGCATATTTGTTGAATGGGTGACCACACACACAGTAGCTCAAGGCTCGGAGATTACTATCTGACACCTTGTGACATGGCAAGAACCAAAATGTAAGTGCTTGAGGGTGGGATGAGGTCTGCTCCCTTGCTGTATCCCCAGCATCCAGTAGGCACCTAACAAGGTTTGTCGAATTAAACCGAATTGCTAACATTATTGAGCACTGTGTGTGTAGCCCTGCACCAAACACTTTTCTCAACTATTTTTCTCAGCCGCTTGCTCCTCACAAGCCAGGGAAGGAGATGCTATTATTGTGCCCATTCTACAGATGAGAAAGCTGAGGCAGAGAGAAGCAGAGTAGCCCGCCTTGCCCAAGATGACACACCTGTATGCAGAACAACCTCACCTAAAGAAGGGCCGCTGGCTCCAGTGCCCACCCTCCACCGTGGCTCCACTCAGGGCCTTCCACATGGGATAGACATCAACCAGCTCCGACGGACTTCTCCAGTGAGCAACCACAGCAGCCTTCTTCGCTCTGAATTCCAGTTCCCTCCATTTCTAAGGTGGAGCAAGTGAAATTATCAACCACACAGGGGGGTGGTACAGAAGAGAAGCCGTCCGTGGGAAATGCACTCGGAAGGCGATCGATGCACTCAAGCTCAATTACTGGTGGTCTCCCTGGTGGTCAGCAGAGCCCCGGGGAAGGCAGCAGAGAGCAGGCTCTGAGCGTTGCCTGGGTGCCCAGCTTCTGGGGCAAAAGAGCATTTTGAAGCTGCTCATTCCTCCTGGAGACCGAAATCGTTAGAGAGATTTCTATTGAGATTGTCTCCAGCAATCGGGACATCTGGTGACTCAGTCGGTTGAGCATCCAACTCTCAATTTTGACTCAGGTCATGATCTCAGGGTTGTGAGATCGAGCCCTGTGTCCAGCTCTGCGCTCACAGGGGGGTCAGCTGCAGATTCTCTCTCTCTCCCTCTGCCTCTCCCCCTCCCCCTACTGAAGTGCTCTTGCTCTCTTAAAAAAAATTTTTTTTTCTCCAGAAATTGGTGCCCCTGGCAGACTATAGGGCAGGGAAGTGACTCTAAAGTGCCTGGAGCCCCAGTCCACCGGTGAAGGCTGGAGGACAGGAGACAGGTGTAAGCAGGGGAATTCTTCTGCACCCCAACCAAGCCTTCTTCCCAACTGACCATTGGGTCCCGGGCCCAGGTCGAGGCGGTGAGGTGGAATGAGGGGTTGCTGTGGGGGCTCTGAGGCATAGGAGGATGACGTCTTGTATGAATCAGGATTCTCTCTGCCCCAGCCCGCCCTGCCACCAGCCAAGTTCTGCCAATTTGCTCTTCCCACCAAAAGTTTCACCTCTTTCCAGCCTCATTCACTTATTAAATAAATTTCTAGTGGGTGTCTGCTCTGTGCTGGCACCGGCCATTCTTGGCACTGAGAAAAAATGATGAGCAAACAGATGTGAACAAATGAAGGCTCTTCCCCTTGTGGAGCTCACAGTCTGAGGCAGGGAAGAGGCGACAGATTAGCAAAGCAGAGCAGGGCGATGGGGAAAGCCGAGGGGGCTGGGAGCACTCAGAGGAGGCACCTGGCCTACCTGGGGGATCGAGGAAGGCCTCCTGGAGGAGGTGACAATTAAGCTGAGATGGAAAGAGTGTGTGGGATGAGCCATACAGGGGAGAGAAGCGGAATGCTCCAGAGAGAAGGAATCATGAGACTAAGGTACCAGAGGGAGACTGCACGTCTGTGGGGGATGAAGTGAGCATGTGCCAGCACAGGCAGTGATGCAGCTGCTGAGGTGAGCAGGGCCAGACCATGCGTGACCTTGAAGCCATGGCTTTGGCAGGTGCAGTGCGGGTGCATGGGGGCAGGGGTACACCTTGAGCTGGGGCTGGGGCCAGGAACACAGACCGCAGAGCCACCTCTACCCCGCCTTTCCCTCCAGGGCACTTCAGGCTCTCGCCCACTCCGAGCCTCAGTTTCCCCAGCCAGTGATGACCCCATAACTCAGCAGTAATGAATCTCTCACCTGCCCCGCTCCCGATGGCAAGAATCTGGCAGGGCCATGGTAACCATGGTTACCAGGCGCACCCACTTGGCTCCAGACATGTGACATAGAAATGCCCACCTTGGGATGTTTGGGTGGCTCAGTGGTTGAGCATCTGCCTTCAGCTCAGGTCACGATCCCGGGGTCCCGGAATCATGTCCCTCACTGGGATCCCTGCATGGAGCCTGCTTCTCCCTCTGCCTGTGTCTCTGCCTCTCTCTCTCTCTGTGTGTCTCTCATGAATAAATAAATAAAATCTTTTTTGAAAAAGAAAGAAGGAAAGAAAGAAAGAAGGAAAGAAAGAAAGACCCACCTTTATTTTAGGGTAGTCACTTGGCTAGCCAGTGAGAAGCAACCAGATGAAAACAGCCCCCAGGTCGTTAACATTTAGTGGGGTTCCAGCACTGTTCTGCAGGGATTATAATCCCCATTTTCTAGGAGAGAACACTGAGGCTCAGAGAGAGAGAGAAGCTTGCACAAGGTCAACCGCAAGTTAGAAAAAGGGCAAGAGCTCCAACTCGGTCCCCTGGATGTTTTGAGACCAGCGGGAAGACTTTCTAGAGAGAAGAGGAGGAGATGCAGGATGTCCCACCCAGACCAGCCTCCATCCTGCAGTGGCAAGACTCCCCCCTTCACTCTACCCAGAAGGCAGAAGCCAGTCATTCTCCCTTGGAAGGGGGAGCTCCCCCTCCAGCTCCCACCTGCCCCCAGCAGCTGCCCCCTCCCCCAGTCTCCCCTCTTCCCCCTCTCCCCTCCCACTCTCCAGCACAAAGAGTTGCCAAGGTAACCGCACTGCCAACGACTTCCCTCTTTGTCTGGGGCCCAGGGAGGAAATTCATAAGCCAAGTCTCTGCTCACTGACCCCTAACAACCTCCACAGGGCAGGGCAGCCCTGGATCATCCCTTCAAGGCCTCCTCTCCCCACCCCACCCCCATTTCAACAAATTATAGCTTAATGGCAACTCATGGTCACCAACTCGAGGTTTCAAGGTACCAGAGGCTGGGAGTGGAGGAGAGATATTGGGGAGACCATGTTGGGAAAACACGCTGTTGGCAACACTGCAGGAGGGGACACTAGGCAAAAACACACTAGGTGCTCGACACTGAGTGTGCAAGGTGGATGATACAAATATTAATCCCTACTGTGCGCTTGACACCGCAAAGTACCGCAAGTAGCACTGGGATGACTGTGAATTAGCACCCACTGAGTGCTTAGTCCTTTGCTAGACACAGACCAGGCACAGGCGACAGCTCCTGCTATGTGCTTCCCTCTGGGCAAAGATGATGGAGAGGCGGTGAGCAATGAGGTAGGCTGAGAAGTCCTCGTGGAGAGGCAGGCTTTTTAGCCAAGCTCTGAACATCCAATATGGACACACCACAAATGGAGACATTGGACAGCGAGAAATTGATATTACTCTCTGAACAATTGCCAAGTACCAGGCAGGTTGGGCAGGTCCTGTGCTTCAAGCAGAAAAAAACAAGATTTAAAACCAGACCCACCTGGGACGCCTGGGTGGCTCAGTGGTTGGGCGTCTGCCTTCAGCTCAGGGCATGATCCCAGTGGGGGGATGGAGTCCCATATTGGGCTCCCTGCAAGGAGCCTGCTTCTCCCTATGCCTGTGTCTCTGCCTCTCTCTGTGTGTCTCTCATGAATAAATAAATAAAATCCTTTAAAAAAATAAAATAAGTAAAATGATAAATAGATAAAACCAGGCCCATCTAATTCCCTTGCTCCCTTTCCCCTGCTATGGTGCGTGATGACCTTCCAGGTGGTACTTCTCTTGATGAGGGAGACAGGAGCAGAGCTCCCATCAGCCAAGGTGCATCTGGAGCCTGAACAAGAAATCCACCTTTGTCATTCTGATCTGTCATTCTGATTTGATCCACCCTAACTAAGATGTAAGGGTAGTGTGTTATTACAGCAAATCCCAACCCATTCTGACTGTTACACCAGTAGCTTGAACCAAAATCCTGGGTCTGACTCTCATTGGCTAGATTAGGTCATCGGTGCACCAACCACTGAAGGCAGAGGGCAGGAGTGCCCGATTGGCTGGGGCCGGTCATGCAGGCCCCCCTCTGTGAGGAAGGGGCAGTGGGCCCCCTTCAGCCTGGTGGACTGGGCAGAGGACACCCTGAGAAAAACAGGACCAGAAAAGGGAACAGATGCTAAAGAGGCAAAACCAACAGGTGTCCACTTCAGGGGTCTTGTGGTAGAATCCGACAGGAGGTTCTGACACTGAACGTGGGACAAGTCCCCAGGCTCCTTTGGAGGCGAAGTCCAGAAATTTGCCTAGAAGATGCTACTGAGGTCTGCTGGATGAGATGCTTCTTCCCAGGTCTCAGGAAGTCCTTTGGTTGCTGCGGCAGTGGCCAGCTTTCCCCAGGGAGGGCATGGGGTGCTAAGCCGAGATAGGGAAGCAGGGGTGGTACAGGAGGACGGAGGGGCCGGGCCTGCTTCCAGCAGCGCTATCAGGCTAGTTTGGACAATGCCATGCACCGCTCTTCCTAAAGCCCCTGTTTGCTCACCCTGTCTCTCCTTATGTGGCTCCCGACCAATTAAAATCGACATTTTCCACGTACCTCCTGGGGACCGGGCACTGTACCAGGTGCTCCACAGACATCACTGCATCCAGACAAGCCTCACGAGCAGGTATTAGAGTGCTACCCCGTGATTAAAACAAGCAAATGGACGCTGGGGGACACATGGCCTGTCCAGCCAAGGTCATGCAATTCAAAACAGAGCTCCCAGTCTTTATCCATCCATTCGACACATTTTTAAAAAATAAATAAATTTTTTTAAAAAACTATAAGAAATAATCAGGCAATACAAACAGGTAAGAAATAAAAGAAGAAATTCTCATCTTCTTGTCACACCCTTTCCAGATCATCTACGAAGGATGTACCATTAACTCTTGGTTAACATCCATCTGGATGTCTTTCTACACTCAGGGAATATGTTTGCGTGTTTATCATGTGCCCAGATTGTGAAAGGACATTACAGATGATTTTTCAGAAAGATGGGTTCTCAGGGTGTATAAAACGCAATTGATCTAGGTTTTGTTTTTTTTGTTTTTTTTTTTTAATCATCTTAATTAGTCAGGGTATAGGGATGGGAGACTGACAAGACGTTAAAAACCCAAGTTAGATTAGGCCTCACCCCACTCCAAATTTCCCAGTGACCCCCACCTCACCCAGAGGAAAGCCAAAGTCCCAATTGTCCAGAGGGCCTACCTAATCTGGCCCTTGGTTATCTCTCCAACCTCAGCCTTGCCATCCTGGCATCATCCCCGTTGCTCCCTTCCAGCCATACCTCATTATTTCTTAAACACCCCCAGACACACTGCCTCAGGACCTTTGCAACCACTGCCTGGAATATCTCTCCCAGATATCCAAAGGGCTCACCTGCTTTAGGTCTTTCCTCAAATGTCCCTTTAATTAAACTTGACTCCTCTCACCCAAACCACTCCACATCCCCTTTCTTTATCCTCATAGCATCTAGCTATGAGGATAAAGACATACTATACTATGTATAGTAGGTACTATACATACTATAAAAATCTTTTTTTAAGATATTTTTTATTTTCAAGTAATCTCTACATCCAATATGGGGCTCAAACTCACAACCCTAAGATCAGGAATCACATGCTCACCGACTGAGCCAGCCAAGCACCCAAAAATCTTGTCTTGTCTTCACCCACTCACTTACTAGAAGGCAGCTTCAGTGCAGTCGGGAAGGTATGTCTGTTTTGTCCTCAGCCGAATCCCCAGGGCCTTCGAACATTGCCTGGCATACGGTGGGTGCTTAATAAAAAATTTGTCAGCTGGGGACATTAATGAGAGAAGGTAACATGGCTCAGATATGCCTGAATTTTTTTAGAACATTGGAGCCTTTTTTTTTTTTTTTTGGAGGTAGGGCTCAGCTGTGAAGTCTAAAAGGATGAGTGTGCAAGGAGGGGTAGAGGGCTACAGGGGGCCTTCCCCCAAAGCCATTTTCTGCCATTCTGACTCAGCCAAGGGTTAGGGGGTTGAGACCCCAAATCCAAAGGACCTCAAGTCAGAAATCCTCAACGCTGCCTCCAGTGGCCTCTTGTTCTCTCCATGTACCAGGAACAGGGATTTTAGAAACTCAGAAACCAAGAACAGGAGGCCTGGGGAGCCAGCTCGATGGGGCAGCTCAGGCTCATGCTGCTGCTTGCCACCGCAGGTTGTAACTCCCCAGGTGTGATTTATGCCTCGGGCTGAACTTTATTTTCTACTTTTTGGATTCTGCTCTGGAATTTTTTTCTCCTTGGCCTTTTCCTGGGTCAATGCAGTCCTGATATTTGATTTACTGTTAACAGTATTGACTGCATAGGATTGAGCCAAGAAATGGAAGAAATTGCTTTTTCTTTCTTTCTATCTCCCCGTTGACAACTCAGTCTTAGCGCCGGGTTGGCCAAGCTTGGCGAATGTGCAAGGCGGCAAAGGGAGCGAGTTTGTACGCCTTTGCAGCTGGAAGACTACCCTGGGAAGGAAATGAGCAAGGGATTGTCAACTACAGGGGACCCCACGCCAGCCTCCCACTCAGGTTGTCCTCCTAAACAAGATGAGAGCTTGAGAAAGAGGTGATGGGAGCATGCGCTTCGGAGTCCATCTGCCTTTAATTGAAGCTGTGTGGTTATGGGCTAGTCACTTAACCTCTCTGAGCCTGTTTCCACATTCAAAGGATGGAAGTAGGAACATCCTGCTCATAGGTGGACCGTGAAGCAACGGTGCTTGGGAAACCCTTTGAATCAAACCTACATCCTCATAAGAGCGCGATCTATTATACCTAGCACCATTGTCACCACCATCGTAACCATGACTCTGTTCCTATGCAATCTCTGTTCTGTCCAAATACAGAAACAACCATTCACTCCACTCCTTTGAAAGGGTCTGGGAAGCCTGGAGAGTTTTCTTTTGATGAAACCTATTTGTTGCGGTAAAATATACACAACATGAAATTAACCGTTTTAATCCTTTTTAGGTGTACAGTTCAACGGCACTGCACTCATCCACATTGTTGTGTTACCACCACCACCCTCCACAGAGTGCAGAACTTTTACAGCTTTATACCCATTGGATACTACCTCCCCATTTCCTCCTCCTACCAGTCCCTGGAAACTACCTTTCAATTCTGTGTGGGTTGGGCTTTCGCTTTAGGCAACTCCTATGAGTAGAATTGTATAGTATTTGTCCCCATGTGACTGGCTCATTCCTTTTAGCATAACACCCTCAAGGCTCATCCATTTTGTAGCAGGTGCCAGAATGACCTTCTTCTTAAGGATGAATGACACTCTACTGTATGGATCGATCACCTTTTGTTTATCCATTCATCTGCGGGTGGACACTTGGGTGTCTTCCACTTTTTGGCTATTATGAATAATGCCACCCTGAACATGGATGTAGCCTAGAGATTTTTGAGATGTTATTATAACAGCCCCCTCCTCTCCCAAACGAGAGTCTGATTGCAATAATTCCTTAGGGCTCACCGCAAAGCACTCTCACCATCACTCTCCTGGACCACACATGGAGTCAGGCCCAGGATATACCACAGGGAGAAAGATAGACCCTGCCCTGCCCTCACGGATCCCACAGTCTGGTCGAGAACAAATATGAATCAACACATAGTTAAGTACACACATCGTTATAAACTGTGATAAGAGAGGAAGGGGAGGCTTGGAAAGAGAAGATGGGGAAGGTCCTGCTTTACCTGAACCACGAGGATGCTCTTAGAAGGAACCTCCAGGATATGCTCATTCCATGTAAAAGATGAACAAAGATCATCCGAACAATGGCAGGGGATTTCTGTGAGCAGGGAGTACGTGGATACTGTGATTTGTGGCAGGGTGCTGGGTACAGCTCATACCAGCTCATAAGAGCCAATGGTTACATTTTCAGGAATCTCGTGAGCTAGTTGTGAAATGCAGCCATTGTTAAAAGCCAAATTATATATAAACTTGCAATCAAATAAATTAAAAATCATTCAAAACTCACCACTTCCTAATTAATTGATCACATTTCATTATTATCCTATGCTCTCAGAGTTATTTACATCCATTGCGCCCCTATGGTAGCAACACATGCAATGGTATCTGTGCGTCTTCCCAACTCCACCAACAAAGACGTCATGTCGATGACTTGGAGTCAGCCGCAACGGAAATATTAACCACAGATATTGGCAAATGCTCTAAACCAGGGCTTGATTTATTACTGTTTTGTTGATTGTCCAGATTTAAGAGAGTGATGTACAAAATATTAATAAAGTTAAACTTAAAGGTCTGGTGTGCCCATCGCCATTCTTTCGTGAATCGCACAATTGAGGAAGCATTCTTCCAATATTTGAAAACTGGAAGAAGTTGCTCGCTTCACTGGTGAACAAGTGAAGTTCCAACATATGCTTATGTTGTTTTGTTTTGCCTCCCTTGTCAATGTAAACAAAAACATCCACCAAGATTCATGTCAGAACTACACATGGTAAATGTTAAACATATACCAGCGCAGAACTGAGTCATCGCAGTGACTTCCAAATTAAAAATCAAGAACTGTGGTTATAATACATTTTTTTTCTTTACTGTTTTTGAACCTGGAAAAAGCACTTAAGGAAAGGTGGCTTATCAGGTCTAATTAGTGAGCCTTTCAGGTGGCCTGTGAAGACACCTGAACAGAGCATCTGAAATCAGAGCTAGTCCAGTAAATCCCAATAGCATGACACCAACCAACTGATTGATAAAAGGTGGAATAAATGATTCCAGCTCTGCTGCTCACTTCCTGCTTAAGCTCAGGCAATTTTCTGAGCCCCAGATTTCTCGTCTATAAAATGGGGACAAGATGCCTTCTTTGACTACATCCCAGAGAGGTACAGGAATCAGAGACAGCACGAATGAGATGGGATTCATTTGGATGTAAGTAGCAGATGCTCAACATAAATGTAAACTACCTTAATGGGAAAAGGGGAGAGTCATTGTTTCTCAACATTCATTGGGATACTGGGGGTATCCCAGATTCAAAGGAAAATCTCATTTCTCCCTTTCTCTTCCTTTCACGATGGTGGCTATACTCTTTCTCCAGAAGCACCTTTCATGTGTAACTGATACCTGCCCTGCAAACCTCAGGGGAGAAGCCGCTCCCTCCTACCAAGCCCATCTAGCAATCCAAGGGGAGAGTTCTGACTGGCCCTGCTTGAGTCATGTGCTCGCCTCCTGCACCAGTCACTGTCACCAGAGAGACTGGATGCTGCGTGTGGTCTCACCTGCATCATGGGACCACTTCTGTGGCCAACGCAAGCAGAATCTGTTTCCAGAGAGCAGTTGGAAGTTCAGCAACACACTCTAGGACGTGAATGTGGGCTGGAAAGATAACAGCAACAAGCGTGAAGGATTGAGAATGATCAGCCTCAGAATGGAGGAGGAGGCTGTCTGTATCTTACACACGGACTGAACATTTAACAAACGCTCTTTTCACAGTGCAGAATTGATCCCATAGCTCCGGGCTGGAAACCCTGCAAGACATCGTGGTCTGGGTCCTGCTCACATCTCTGGGCTCATTCTGGATCCTCTCATCTCACGGTGCCACCACCCCCACTGGGCTGCTCTGTGTCACACCGTCTCTCCCTTTCCTTTCTCAAGAGCTTTCACACACGTTTCCTCTGCCCAGAATATTCTTCCCCTAACTCTTTAGCCCCAACAAATCTTTCTAATCTACTTCCCCCATGAGCACCGTAGACAATAGGCACATACCTGTCTTGCTCACGCTACATCCCCACAGCTGAGCGCCACACAAGGCACAAAGTAGATAGTCAACAAATACTTCTAAAATGAACAAATAAATTAGGGGTTATTATTTCAAGAGTAAAGAAATCACAACTTCCTGTCTTTACACACAGATTCGTTCGTTTTCTCCTTCTGGCAAAATCACACTGTGGGTCCGGATATATAACAATAAATAAGAAAGTATCCATGCCTTCAAGAAGATCCTGGTTTGATGGGAGAAGATAGTGGAGAGTCACAGAGTTGGCACAGAGAGAACATGGGGGAGTGGGGGGCAAGAGAGCAGAGGACCAATTTGGGAAGAAAGCAAACACTCTCTGCAGAAGGAGAAGCCCAAGATCAGAAGTGAGAGCTAAGGGACACCTGGGTGGCTCAGCAGTTGAGTGTCTGCCTTCGGCTCAAGGCATGATCCCAGGGTCCTGGGATGAAGTCTTGCATTGGGCTCCCTGTAGGAAGCCTGCTTCTCCCTCTGCCTGTGTCTCTGCCTCTCTCTGTGTGTCTCTCATGAATAAATAAATAAAATCTTAAAAAAAAAAAGAAGTGAAAGCTAAATAGAAATTAGATGGGTGACAATAGGCAACTCTAGGACGTTGGTACTGAGATGGGGATATGAGGTAATTCCAGGCAGAGGGAACAGTAATGCAAAGACTTGCAAGCTAAGTGGAGAGAAGTGATGTGTAGTCAGAGACAGGCAGACAGACAGAGAACATCAGCCTGAATATTATGGGGGAATATGTGTGAGGATCCAGGAGGTCGACTCCAGAGAGGCAAACCCAGAATGGTTTTTAAGCCATTATAAGGAGACAGTATTTGAGCCAAATAGGGCCACAAGACCTGCCTGAAGTATATAAAGCAGGGGCATGACATGGTCACATTGTGTATTCGAAAGAAATTTTCCGCTAGCCCATCACCTTGGGGACACAAGCTAAGAATTAATATCAATTTAAAGGTTTCAATTTAGACAGATTAATGGCTCTATGGGAAGGGCGGCTGGGCAAGTCTGACAATTTCCCACCTTTTGAAGTCATATTACAATCTCTGGCTTTTAGAATTCTTATACCCGAGGCTCCAAGAAGCACAGACTCCTAGAAATGGGGAAACCCTGCCTCATAGGCCCAGGAAAAGGTGGGCACAGCACCTCAGTTTTGTAGAGACCAGAAGAACTCTAGCATCACAGCATCACAGAGGCTTGGAATCACAGAATTAGAAAGCAAGAACATCACCCCTGGCCAGCACAGGAGGACTCGGTGGGGTCAGGCAACCCCAGCCCTTATGAAGTGACCCAAATCCTCTTGGGGAGGTAGCCATGGTCTCCCTAAACCTCCCTCATACAGGGCCTAGAGGGGCATCTTGTCTGCCTCCCAGGACTGCTCCCTAGAGGACCCCCACCCTATACCCCAGTGAGCTGCACTCCAGCACCTTCCAGCCCCAGACCCCACTCCTTCCTGCAGGAAACATGAGTATTTTCTTAGCTAGCACCAGTCCTTAAGGATAAATGCTGTTGTGTGTGTGTGTGTGTGTGTGTATGTGTGTGTGTGTGTGTGTGTGTGTGTGTTATCGCCACCTCCAAGGGTGCTGGAGTTCAACTCAATTTTCTCAGATTAAATAAAATTTCAAAGTGTCAGGTCCCCAGCAAACGACAAGTTGGAAGGTGGTTGATTTTCCTAACCCGATCGCCAGTCCAATTACAATTTTTAATCTATATGTAGATAATGGTGAACAAAACCCCATAGAAATGTCAAGAGTGAGGAGGTTATTAGCTTAGTTTTAATTACTGTCGATCATTCTTAGCAACTGGAGGGCCCCAGCAAATTAGGGGAAGGCATTCCTCCAGAAGAGTTCAGCTGGGCCCCTGGGCGGCTGTTCCACGAAGCCAGCCCCACAAGGAAACTGTCGCGGCGCCCGGCCAATGCCACGAGTTCCTGCCCAGACAGGCCCGTGGAGTAGGACTTAGGCAGAATCAGGCCGCAGCAACTGATTCGATGTGACCACAGACCTTCCTCCTAGAGCATTCCTCAAGGCTGTGGGCCTCGCTGGCTCTCCCAGCCTCTTTGTGTCAAAAACCTTCCTGGGGGTTATTCTTTTGTCTTGATGACAAAAGTGATGCATGCTCCTTTAGGACGATGTTTGGGAAATTGGAAAAGATGAACCATGGAAGGTAGAAAAAAAACCTATGCCAGTCTCACTACCTAAAAAGAAATTGTTAATAGATGGGGTTATTTCCAGCCTTGTGAGTGTGTCTATGTGTGTATGTGTGTGTATATAAATTTATATATACACGTATATACACACATAGATATAAAATAAAACTTATAACACATATTCCTTTATATAAAATATGTAAGAAAATATATACATATTTAACATTAAATTTATATAATATTTACCTTTTTACAGTATTTATATTATAAAAATAATATAATTAATAACACATAATGTAATGTCACCATTATATACAGACACACACAAATTGGAACTAACTGCATGTGGATTTGTACATCCTGCTTTCCTTTTAACTTAACATGATATCATAGACAGTTACTCATATGACGAATGCTATTTGCAAGCATCATTTTACTGGCTGCTGAATATTCTATACAGGATGCATACATTTCACTAATTGAAATGTATTAGTGATACATTTTTTTGCACCTCCTCTCTTTTTTTGCACATACAAGGCCAGTGCATATTTTAATAGAGAGATGACAATATTTTATCTTTAATATTGTACTCTGGGTTTTTTTCACTTAATGGTAAGTGGATTTCTGTGTTATCATAATCTCTGTGACTGTTATTTTTTAATATTTTATTTATTTATTTGAGAAAGCACACACAAGAGAGAGAGAGCATAAGCAGGGGGAGGGGCAGAGAGAGAAGCAGGCCCCCCCCTCTGAGCAGGGAGGCAGACATGGGGTTCTATCCCAGGACCCCAGGATCATGACCTAAGCCAAAGGCAGATGCTTAACCGACTGAGCCACCCAGATGCCCTGTGACTATCATGTTCATAGACCATTCAACCTCCAGCAAATGTTTTTGAGAATGTAACCCATGCCAACCGCTGTGCTAAATGGCAGAGGTATAAATATCAGAATCCATGAAACATTAGAATCATCTAGGATTCTTGATCGTATAAACCTTTCATTAACCTGAATATACATACTTATATAATACTTATAAATCTTTCATTAAATCCAGTATACATCCTAATCAAATTAGCAATTCTGTTATTGAAGATTTGGGTGGATTAATGTTTTTCATATTTGTACAGAGCTACTTTGGATATTTTTGCACATAAACTATGATCTCTCTTCAGAAGTATTTTCTTCTTATAAATTCCCTAGAATGCAATGAATGAGTCAAAAGGTATTCATATTTTTAAGGTTCTTAATGAGAAATCTGGTCTCTACTTAAATGAAGTTTTAGGCATGAAACTGATCCGTGACCTAAAGCAGATACCAAAAAAAGAGAGGCACACAAAATTAGAGCCCCAATGGGGCTCTATTCTAATTAATTAGAAACAGTGCTATTTTTAATATCTCAAAGGCTGTCAGAAGGATGTAATGAAGAATAATAGTAACTCATTCATGGATAGAGATGCATAGTTTTTAAAACCACTCACATTCATCATTTTATTTGCGAAAAAAAATTTTTGAAACAGTAAGATTGTATTTCCCAAAGAGTAGGATAAGCACTGCTAGTCGTTGGCAAAATGACTTCAGGTAGTAGAGACATGAACCTACCTTTAACTTTTCATCGTTGTATGTTTCTGTTTTTGTGTGTTAGGAAAAAATGCTAGTAGAATATCAAGCCCACACTCTCCTGAGATCAGTTTAGAACAGAGCAAGGAAGGAATAAGAGAGGTGTGTTAAAATTCAATTTGAAGAAAGATATTAAGCACAGAAGCATACAGGCAGCTTGAATCCCACAATCACTGGGTGTTTGAGAGAAGCCACAGGAGACACTGCATAGATCAATGTGACACAGGATGGTGGTGACAAGAGACTGTTATAAAGCCTAAGCTGATGAGCACCAAAAAGCTCAAGATCTCAGGGAACTTGTATTTATTAAGTATCCACATGTGGCAAGGCTCTGATGGCCAAACTTTGGACTCTTCTTCACTCGGGAGATTTAAACATGACATTTCAGACCATCTCAGTGGCACATTAAACTCATTCGGGGAGCCTTTTAAAAGCACCAGTAGCTGGGTCTCTTCGTTAGAGGTTCTGCATCCCTACCTCTGAGGGGCACCTGGCCATCAGTATTTTTAAAGCCTCCCCAGTGGACCTAACATGCAGCCAGAGTTGAAGGCTCCCGGTCAAGATTGCCTTCCTTCTGGATCCACAAATAGGGTCTGGAGTCCACACCCCCAGTGATCTCACCCCCCTTTAGCATTCTAAAACTTCCTTGGCCCTCTGCTCACAAGATAATGAGGCTAATGGCCAATCAAGTCCTAATGAGGATTGATTCATTTATTAAGCTGCAATTATGTTACCAGGTGCTTCCCACTCGCCAAGCCCGTGAGACTCAAGGGCAAGCAAGATATGGACTAGAGAAGGCTGGGGATATGGGGATAGCCGAGAAAAGGCAGAGCAGTTGCATCTTCGGGAGTTCAGGGTGAACCTGGGTTCCAAGCACCAGGGGGATTTCAGTACCAGATCAAATAAATACTCAGCATTTGATGAGTCCAGGCAAACTCAAGTCCGGATCATGTGCATGTGTGGGGATCCCATCAGAGCATGAATGCCAAGGTTCTGGGCAGACGATATGCTGCATGTTGGGTGGGATGGAAAGAAAGGGGCTGTCTGTTAGAAAAAAAAAAAAAAAAAACAGAACCAGAAGCAAGGTGCACAAAAGAATGGAGCCACACACTCAGTTACAGCCTATCAGCATCCTTCCTGTGATTCTAGGTTTCTGGGGGAGGGGGGGTACTCTCCCCACATTGGTATGCAAATCAGGGAGATTGGCATGAGCATTCATTCCTCCAGGGTGGTAGTCAGGGTTGGGAAGGCCATCAGGGTTGAGAAGGTTGGGATGGTCCATCACCCACTTCTCTTCTTCTGCAGGAAGTCCCTGTAATATATACCTCCAAACAATATCCAAATGGGCATCAAAGTTCTGCTTATCAATAACTGCACAATCACCTGGCCCTCCTATCCCTGGCCTCAGTGAAAAACCAAAGGATGTGGCAGGGAGGTGGCACCAGGCACCCTATTAACCAATGTGGTCTCTCTCCCCAAAATCGGGGCCTGTAGCTTATTCATCTGGAAATATACAGAACTTGGCATCCTAGAGGCATGTTGTAAATATTTCTAGGCATGAGGAATGGTAATGGGATGGATAAGGATGTCATCAAGTGGAAGAGAATGGAAAGAAAGGAGTAGAGTGGAAAGAATCATGTGAACTAATAAAATGGAATGCAGTGGAGTGGAGTGGAATGGTATATTACAAAATGGGATAGGGTGTAATATGATGGGATGGGATGGAAAGAATTGAATAGAATGGGAAAACCTGAGCACCTGGGTGGCTCAGTGGTTGAGCGTCCGCCTTTGGCTCAGGTCATGATCCTGGGGTCCTGGGATCAAGTCCCATATCAGGCTCCCTGTAGGGAGCCTGTTTCTCCCTCTGCCTATGTCTCTGCCTCCCTCTCTGTGTCTCTCATGAATAAATAAATAATACCTTTTTTAAAAAAAAAAAGAATGGAAAGAACCAGAATGAAATAGACTAAAGTGGAATGAAATGAAATTGGATGGGATGGGATGAGTTAGGGTGGATGGGATGGGATAGAGTGGATGGAATGGGTTAGGATACAATGGAATGGGGTGGGAGATGGAATGAGATGGGAGAAGGGATGGGATGGGATGGGATACAATAGGATTGGCGGATGGAATGCTTTAGGGTGGATGGGATAGGTTAAGATGGGATAGGATCAGGTGGGATTGGTTGGGATGGGGTGGATGGGATGGATTAGAGTGGATGGGATGGATTGGGATGGGATGGGATGGAATGGGATGGAATGAGGTGGGGTGGATTGGATAGGTTAGGATAAGATGGAGCAGGATGAGATGGGGTAGGGTAGGTGGGGTAGATTGGAATGGAATGGACTAAAGTAGAGTTAAATGGAATAGAATAAAATAAGAGATGGGATGGGATGGGATGGGATGGGACAGAGGGGAGAGATTGGAATGGGGTAGAATGGAAAAAGTTAAGTGGAATAAAATGGAATGGGATACAATGGAATGGCATAGAGTAGAACTGGACAGTCCTGGATGAAATAGGATAAATGGGATAGAATGAAAAGGACTGGACAGAACAGACTAGAGGGAGATGACCAGGTACTTATACAGGACCAATAGGCAGAGGGTAGGGAGTTAGGAGGTCCAGACCTGTGGCCACTCACATGGAACCTTGAACAAGTCTCTTTCTTTCTCTGAGCTCAACTTACTCGTATGTAAATTATACGTTGGGACTAAATTATATCTAAGGCTTCACCAGCTCTGAAACAAAGTTTTTACAACAATCATATAGTCATAATTCAAAAAATATTTGCTGAGTGCCCAGTCTCTGGCAGGGTCTGTGCTAGGTACTCACAGCCTAGTCAGGGAGCCAGACCACTCTATCCCAGAAGTTTTTATACACAAGTATAATACAGGGTGATGAGTGTGTTGGCTCCAAGTGCCCAGTCATCCCAGGCAGTGAATTTGAGGTCCCTTGGAATGGACAGAGGGCCAGCACCTCTGCTGGCCTAAGGCCAAGTGGATGAACAGCTCAAGTTGACATGCAGGCTATGCCCCCAACCACACCCTGAAAGCTGAAAGAGACACCTGGTGGGCCTCAGGACCAGGCACACAACAGACATTTTGGCTAATAAAGAACAATAATCTGTAAATGCCAAGGCATGCAGGAGCCAGGCCCTCTTGGTTATTTAAGTTCCGAACTTAAGAGTCCCAAAACAGCCCTTCATTCATTTATTCATCCACTCATTCAACACTAGGTATAGATGCTAAGCACCATGCAAGCTCCCAGGAATTCAACTATGAGCGAAACATATACAACTTCTGCCCTTACAAGCTCACAATACAGTAGGAAAAATAGGGCACTAGTGATGCCAGAGATGACCTTATAATTATGACTGTGTAAAGTCCTGGAGATAGAAAATAGGACATCTCTGAGGCTCATCCTGACTAGTCTCCACATCAAACTCAACGCCCCAGCCACGCTGGACTACCTTTGGTTTCCTAAATGAGCTCACTGTCTCTTACCTCAGGACCTTTACACATGCTGTTCCCATTCCCTGGAAGTCTCTCTCCGCCTTATTTGCCCCTTTTTGGCTACAGGTGACAACTTACAGGTCACTGCCAGCAGAAGGCCAGCCCTAATGCTCTCAGTGTGGGCCAGGTACTCCCCTCCTATTCTCCCATACACCCCATATTGAGCCTCAAGACAGCATTTACCACACTGCATAGTGATTGCCTTTTGCATTTCTAGCTGCTGCATTAGGCTGGGGATTTCACTAGGTTTTTATTGAATTAATGAGTCAAATACTTATCATTTGTTCAGTTCATCCTGCTTAAAAGAAGCTGGGGTCCTCCAGCCCTCCATTGTGCTGCCATTCCTCCTTGGTCAGAACAATGAAAATTGGAGAAACTCAAATCAGCTTTTCAATCATATCTGCGGAGCTCCAAGGTCCCTCTGATCCACTTCCCTTATGGACATTGGAAGCCCAGAGACCACTGGATGAGAGAAAGCCAGGAGGGGTACAGGAGTCCTGAGTTCCGTCTTCTGCTCTCATCTCCACCATAGGCTACCATCTTGGGAAACTCCAGTGGGTTTGGCCATGACAGGCACCCAGTTGATAGGCCTATGGCTCAAATGAGGTCATCACAATGGGGTCATATCCAGGTCCTCTGCAGTAGATAGAAATGGTCCCTCAAAGGTGCCCACATCCTAACCCCCAGAACCTGTGAATACATTATATGGTGAGAGGGACCTTGCAGGTATGATTCAACCAAGGGATGATACCTTGATCATTCCCTTTCCATTTAGGGATGGGAAGCTTATCCTGGTTTAGCAGAGTGGCCCCAATGTTAAAGCAATAGGGAAGTGGGAAAGAAAAGTCAAAGTCCTTCCAAAGAGAAATGGAAGGATGGAAGCAAAGATCGAAGAGGAAAGAGAGTGGAAGATGCTACGCTGTTGGCTTTGAAAGTGGAGGAAAGTGCCATGGGCTATGGAATGCAAACTACCTCTAGAAGCTTGGAAAAGGCAAGAAACCCATTCACTTCTCAGGCTCCAGAAGGAATGCAGCCCCTCTAACAAGTTGATCATAGCCTCGTAAAGACCCATTTTGGACTTCTGGGCCCCAGAATGAAAAGATAATAAAATTTATGTTGCTCTAAGCCAATAGGTTTGTGGTCATCTGTTGCAGCAGCAATGGGAAGCTAATACAGCCTCCTACCATTCAGCCTAGATCTCCTGAATACTGGGATTAAGGTGGGGTAAGTTTCACAGTGGTTCCAGAACCCTCTAGAGGGGATTCACACTTAGAACTGTTCTGAAACAATCTCAAGGATCTGACTGGTTCAATTTCATTCATTTATTGATTCTCCCTTACCTAGATTATCTATCACATAAAGAATAAAGAATTTATCGGACGACACCTTCTTTCCACTTTCACTCATCCTTCTCACACCCCAGCTGCTGTCCTCCAATCATTAGCAGAAAAGGAAAGAAGCTACATGAACGCTCTGGCTCGGGTGGGGACAAGTGTTGAATGACAGAACCCTGTAGCTGGTTGCAGTGCTGTATCTCCTATCTTTTTCCGAAATGGCCATCTAGACCCAACCCTCCAATGACAGGAGCTTTGAGTCATGCACGCCACCAAGAGATGAGTTATTCTCACTCTTTCCTGCCCACCCCTACCCCTAGCACTCCAAACGTGCTGTCCTCACAGGACAAATGGATGGATTTGTGTGTGGATGGATCACCTAATTAATCGATTCATAGGTCAGATAGATTACCTTCCACTCCTGTCTGTGAGCCAGTCCAGACATTCCAGAACTCTACAGCTCGGGCATCATGCCCCAGAGGAAAACAAAACCTCCCAGGCCCTGAACCATCAGCCACTTTTCAAAGAAAGTCAAGACTCTGTCACATTTTTTTTCTTCCCTCCCAAAATTAAAATGTGCCTCCAGTATAACTTGTTATCAAAAATAGAAGCATTTTATCTATCTTTATTGCAGAACAGAGATTACATGGAGACATTCAATTTGGAGTCAATTTAAATTTCAATTGTCTGTGAAATCTAAATCAATAGGGTATAGTTCAATGACGCTTTAATAAAACAGGACATAACAGAGAAATCATTAGGAATTACATATGATAAGAGATTGGAGGAAAGCCTCCGTAATGGCAGAAGGGACATTAGAAAATCACCCCCAAGCATTCGCAAGTAAACCAACTGCCTCCTTCCCCCATGAGGCGCCTGAGAAAGCTGAATTGTGCTGTGAGCCCTGGGAATCCATCTCTGTCAGCCCAGTGATTGGGGGACAATTTACAGTGAGTGACAAAGGCAGGGGGTTTGTCTCGCTTGGAATGTGCTGATCATGTTTCTCCATCCGGACGCCTTGAACATGTGTTACACCCTCTCCAATTCCCAACCTTTCTCTCTTCTCTCCTCACCACTGGCCTCCTTTCCCCTGAGACTTTGCCCTCCAGGGGACCTCCAGGATGGTCCCACTCTGGGACAAGATACTCAGAGGCAGGGAGGAGGGGCAGCAGCTGGATGCAGTGGATTAATGCCCAGGCTTTGGAGAAAGACAAACGAAGAATGAATCCCAGCAGCTGCCTGTGTCTTGGGCAAGTTGCTTCAATTCCCTGAGCCTCTGCTACTTTATTTTTGAAACAGAAATATGGAATACCCACCCCATAAGTGGGTGCTTTGTCCTTTCAGTAAATATTTGTTGAGGGCACAGAAGAGCCGGGATGAAGGTGAGGCCAGTAAGGCATTTACTTTGAATGCAAAATTTCAGGGGGCATCAAAATACTCAAGATAAATAACATTTTGATGTAATATTTTTAAAAATCAAAATTAATGCAAAAAATCCATAATGAACAAGCTATTAAAATTATATGTAAAGATTGGATCCATAAACAGTGCTAAGTCATATTGGGGCTGGAAATGAAAAAAAAAAAAAAAACAGCCAACAACACTAATCCTATCTTTACTTAAAATTTTGATACTTTCTCTTGAATTCTATGTATTAATTTGAAGTTTTCAAATATTGAATTAAATATTATTTATCTCGATTACTGGGGTTTTGTGCATCCTCCTGAATTTTGCACCCCAGAGAGTGCCTCACCTGCCCCTCCCTAGTCCCAGCCCTGCAGAGCAGTGTGCAAAGTATGTTAAGTTCTGAGGAAAATGGCAGAAAGCAGACAGACCCGCACATCACCTTCACAGAGCCCCTGGTTTAGCCAACAAGGCAGGCAGAGGCAACTAAACCATAAATCAAATAATTTTAAATTACTACAAGTCTAATGGGAGGAACATGGTGCTGTATGGGAATCACCTGTTCAGAGAACAGTCACTTGACACCACCTCCAAATCTCTAAGCTTGAAAGCCTTATTCTTCTCACCCATCGAATCCTGTTGTACATTAAAGGGTTAATGCAGAAGGTTCAGGGTGTTCAAGCCTGAGTATTCCAAAGGAAGAACTTGATTGGCTCTTAGGAAGTGACCTCTAAATCCCTGGGATGTCCTCACTAATGGCAGTGACTTTGTGTACCAGGGACCCTGGGCCACGCCAGGCCAGATAGTCTACATTAACAATGTGATTTATGGTGGGGCCCTTGGACCACACTGTATCGCTTGACCTCTGGAGAAGCTGAAGACAGAGTAAGTAAGATCAGTGCCTGGGTGCCCCATGCCTGTATGATTGACCCCCAATAAAAGTGCTGGACATCAAGGCTCAGGTGACTGTCCCTGGTTGGCAATACTCTGTACACGTCAATATACATCATTGCTGGGTGATGAAGCGCAGTCCATGCAACTCCAATGGGAGAGGAAAACTAGAAGTTTACTCCTTGTCTCTCCTGGACTGTGCCTTTTCCCCTTGCTGATTTTAATCTGCACCCTTCTGCTGTAATAAACTATAACCATGAGTCTACAAACTCTTCTGAGTTCTGTGGGTCCTTCTAGTAGAAGGCTTGCAGGGACTGTATGCAATCCTCTCGTTGAACTTGAGGGTGGTCTTAGAGACTGTGGACACAACTCATCACAGTTCATGATTCTGTATTGGTGTGTGTGGTCATGTGACCACATACCACATATTCACCAGCCAACCAAACACACTAGCCACTGGCCACATGTGGAAACTTGGGGTTAAGGTAATTTAAATGAAATAGAAGTTCAGTTCACCAGTGGCAGCAACCACATTCTGGATACAACAGTTGCATTCAGCCTCTGGCTACCACAGTGAACAATCCCATCATTCCAGAAAGTTCTGGTGGGGAACACTGGACTAGTCAGTAAGGCTTCAGGAAGTCAGGGACCCCATGCAACTTGTTCAAGTCTGTGTTTCCGGGACCTAAGACACATGGTAGGTACTCAATAATTATTAATAGAAACAAACAAAAATATATTTAAAAAGAGCTGAAAAGAAAAAAGAGCTGAGATTGGAAAGAGCTCTGGTCCCTGCCCTATCGTAGTGCTGTGTGCCCTTGAGCAAGCTCCTGGGCTTCTCTGAGCTTCAATTTCTCCAGATGCAAAGACATGCATGCACTCTATAAGCTCAAAGGTCACTTCAGGCTCTGGCGTTCTAGGGCTGAGATGACAATGGAAGGCCAAGTGGTCTGGGAACCCTCTCCTTCCATTGTGTGCTGGATGTAACCCAGGATGACATGAGCCAATGGTCAGAGTAAATAAACAGACACAATCAGGGACTGGAAGCAATCACTGGGTTTGCCTCCACCAAGGAGCCCTTCAGACTATAAGTTCCATGAAGGTATAGACTGTCATCTGCCTGTCAATGGCTGGATTCAAATCCTTCATTAATAAGCCAAGGGCATCAGCTTGGCCCTCAGTTGGTGATGTCCTGTTATGCTGCTGTTGCACTCCCCAGTGCCCACTCCCTGCCTCCAAATCCCCCATCCCATGTTCCCTGATCCTGAACGCTATAGGCCCCTGTCTTGGGTGCTTCTTCCTTGGTATAAAACATACACTTTTCATTATATCATTTGTAGGCTCTCAGAAGGGCTTTGTCTGCAAAGAGAAGAGGCTCGAGTCTGCATACTTCAGCTCCCCCTTGAGATTTTGGGGGGTCAATCTTCCTTTTCTCATCTGTAAAAATATATAAGGTTATTTTCTAGATGCCCCTTTTCTGAGTATCTATTCAAGGCTCTTTAAAACTTCTGATGATTCCCTCGCTTCTGCCCCTTCACTGCACCCTGGCAACTGTGTTCCAGGCTCATTAGTAACTCCCTGTGCTCACTATCATTTGCCAACCTTCAGACCTCACTCCCAATAGAGATTTTTCTCCTTTCTCCCAAATTTCAGGATTCCATGCAAAGGTCAGCTCCTCCAAACAAACTTTCTTGAAGGCCACCAACTTCATCCACAGGTAAGACTGACCCTTCTCTCCTCTTCGACCCAGCTGTTCATCACGCACACACACCTCATATTCTGTGGCATCTGGGACACTGAGTTGCACATGCTTATTTACCTTTGATCTCTCCATTCTAGACCATGAACATCTTCAGAGCAGAGACTTGGGTGCTCAGTCTGAGAGGCAGAGAGATTAAATCAGAAACCCTTAGTAATTGGAGCCACAAAACTTTGGGCTGAATTCTGACCCTATTACACACAAATTATGATCTTCAGAGAGTCATTTGCTATCTCTGTGTTAGATCACATTGTTAACCCAACTCTTCACTGTCCCCTCTATTCATGCCCTTCACTATGTGACTTTGCAGTTCATCCCTTCAAGGGGCAGAGTATATTTCCCTTACCCTTGACTTTCAGTTCAGCCATATGAATTGCTCTAGTTGACTTTTCGAAAGAAGAGAAAGTAGCAGTATGTTGGTTCCAAAAGATGCCCTGCATGCTCCAGTCTGTTCTCCTGCACTTCTGTCTTGAGAAGAACACCCCCAACTGGTCTCTGGTCCCAGAAGGTACTGAGCCACCCCAGCAGAGCTGCCCCAGAAGAACTCAGTCTCAATAAACCAGCCCCAAGCCAACTTGAAAACATGTGAGCAATGACAGATGATGGCTGCTGTGAGCTACTGGACTTAGGCAGTTTGTTACTCACTGATAGTTGACTAATATACTTTCTTAGACTTCGTGTCTTCATCTGAGGGATGATAGCTGTCTTGAGTGGCTCTCATGGGATTAGATGACATAATATGGATAAAGTATACAACTCAATTCCTGGCTCATGATAATTGCTCAAAAATAGCAGCAATTGGGTCCTCAAAACATTAAACATAAATATACCACATGCCCCAGCAATTTCGCTCCATGTTATATTCCCAAAAGAACTGAAAACAGGGACTCAGACATACTCATACACAAATATTCTTAGCAGCCTTACACAAGAGCCAAAATGGAAACAACTCAAGTGTCCAGCAGCAGAGAAATGGATAAACAAAATGTGGTATATCCATACAATGGAATATCATTCAGTTTGGACACATACTGCAATGTAGATGAACCTTGGAGACATTGGATTCAGTGAAATGAGCCAGACACAAAAGGACAGATGCTACACAGTTGCACCCCTAGGAAATATTTCAAACAGGCAAATTCATGGAGTCTGTGCTTTGTCTTATCAGGCACCAGGAGGGAGGGAGGGATAGGAAATTATCACTTCATGGGTACAGAATTTCTGTCTAGGGTCATGAAAAAATTCCAGAAATAGATAGTTGTGGCGGTTGCACATTGTGAATATAATTGAAGCCACTAAATTATGTGCTTAAAAAATGGTTCAAATGGTCAAGTTTGTTATACATGTTTTATCATTACCCAAAAAATGGCCATTATTGTCTCCATATTCTCAGCAAGGATACACAGCATGTGATAAGTACAAGTCTTGAATGTTACTAGAACAAGTGGATCAATTATTCGGTGGATTGCCATGTAACTAACCAAAAGAATTAATAAATGAATCAGTTAATGGTGCCCAAGCAAATAGACCATCTCAGCTCTTCACCGTGGTCACCTGTTTAGAAAACATGTCATGTCAGGGACATGGGACACCGGGGTCTCCCAGAATGAACTATATTGGGAGCCATAAAGTATAAAAATCACACCAAGTGGAAGAGGCAACGTAGGTGAGCCACACAGGCTTACAGTCCCAGAAGGGCACAAAGCCAGTCTCTGGCAATTGGGTACAGGGGCAGCGACCCAGCAATGGAAAGACACACACGACTGCTGTGATGAGCCCTGGCTAGTGCGTATCAGAATGGGCTGCAGATATAGTGGGGTTACTGGGAGCCTGAACACATCTGCTTGGGGCACCTGAGGATCTCAGAGCTGGGGGTTGAGAGTGGGAGGGGCTGGTGAAAATGCAGCTGCTAGAACCGGGAATAATGACAATGAACATTTGGCTACTTTCCAGAAGATTTGCTCACTTGATCCTCACAACTGCCCTGGGGGGAAGGTGTGTGCTATTATTTCCATCAGGTGAGGAACTTAAGGCTCAGACAGGTGATGTGACAGACTGAAGGTCACAGCATACAAGGGCAAGGGGCAGGGAGCCAACTCCCAGGTATTGGCTCTTCTGGCTGGAATGGGAATGGAGACCTGTCCTAGGGAAATGCAGAACTCTCCCCTCTGGGAAATCAGTTTGGGGTTTGAATGGGGGCTTGGGCTAGTTCTCCGACTTAGGGAAACTCATCTGAATCTGAGCCTCTCTTTCCTGGTCTGTAGCATGGGAATGAATGAGGTGTCCCGAGCACCAGAAGCTGTGCATGTGAGTGTTTATTTAGCTTGGTGCCTGTCACATAACCGGAGCTCAGTGCACAACCTGAGCAGCCTGTTCTCCCTCTTCTCTGTTCCTTTCTCCACCCACTCACCCTTCCTCCTCATCCTCTCTTCTTTCTCCCTTCTCTTTCTGGCTTCTTTCTCCTTTCTTATTTTTCTCTAGTCTCCTTGGAGCAGTAGTCTTCCCTATCACCCTACACATCCCCAGTTAACACCGTCTCCCGTCTTGCCCCCGACTCCCCGTTCAGGGGAGCTGTGGGCTGGCGGGCAGGGCTGTCTGCCTTCCACAGCTGTAGCCTCTGGCTCTGCAGGCTCCGCACCCTTGTTCACACTGCCCTCTACACTGCACTTCCTTACTTTAGATTTGCTTTGGATAATAATTCTCCCTGCCTTGGCAAGGCTGCAAATTACCACCATCAGACTCCAAGGGAGATTAACCGTTCTCAACAGTTGGTTTCTCGCATAGATTGGAAGGGCCCTGGGAGATGGATGGAGCCAGCTGGGCTCTTCAGGAGAGGTGAGTGTGGGCTCTGGGGCCCGGCCACCCAGAATGGGTTCCGTCTGTGCCCCCGCATCTGTGTGGCCTTGAGCAAACAGCATCACTTCTCTGAGCCTCAACCTGCGGTCTGCTCAATGGGATAATACCAGCACCTTGTTCAGAGGATCGTTGTGAGGGCAGGTGAGAGAATTAGCGTGGAGCCTGCACTGGAGAGCTTCACACCTCTTAGCAAGTATTAGAATGGAGGTGGGGGCGGGGGTCCTCTCAGAGTCCACCACCCAAACCTGAGCCCCCCTCACACTCCTTCCCCAAGCCTTATATATCCCTCAGAAGTCCCACATTTGGAAGAGCAGAGGGACAGTGCTAAGCAATTCTCTAGCCATGCAAATGTCTCTGGACCCAGATGTTTGAGCTTATCTGGGCCATCCATTCATTCCCATCCTCCCTCCCCAAACCACCACCTGCTCATCTCTCCAGCCAGGTGCTACTGGAGTCCACTTATGGGGTACGCTATGAAGCTCCAAGCACAGCAGAGCCAACCCTCAGGGAAATGGAGAGACTGGCGTCCCTCTGAGCCATCCTTTTCCCAATTTAATTGACCCTCGCCACTTCCTTCGTTAGGGACTCTGATCCTCCTTCTCAAGTGATCAGGAACATGGGGAGACCGCCTCTCCCCCAGGTGGAAATAACCCCAGAAGGAAAGGTCCCCTCAAAAGCCTAAAGGTCTTTGTCACTCAGTGCCCAACCTGTTTAGCTTTCTGAAATTTCCCAAGCAGAAGAGACCCCCTGCCCACGACCCATCCTCCTCTCCCCCCAACCAAGAAACCAAGAGGGCCAGGAGTTCCCAGCAGTGAGCATTTATTTAGCACTCACCATGTGCCATGTGCTGAGCTAGCTGACTTAGAAGCATCATCTCACCCAAACCTCACACAACCTGGGAGGCAGGGCTGCTGCTAATCCCACAGCACTGGGGGAAACTGAGGCCCAGAGTAGTGGAGCCACTCTCACTTGTGGAGAAAGCCCAGAATCACACATCTGTGTGTAAAAGAACCTTCACCAAGCCCAGGCCTGCCTGATTTCAAAACAGGTAATGATCTCCCCATTGCTGGAGGTATGTAAGAGTTTGGTAACCAAACAGCAAGAATTCAGGAAAGGTAGGGGCAGCAGGGGGACTCCAAGACCCATGCCCCACGAATAGGTCCCTCTGCAATTGGGCTTCTCCACCCCAGACCTCAGCACTACTGACATTCTGCACCAGCTCACTCTTTGTGGTTGGGGCTGTCCTGTGCATTGCAGGATGTTGACAGTAGCAAACCCCTAGTCATGGCAGCCAAAAATATCTCCAGACATTGCCACATATCCCCTGAGAGATGGGGGGCGTGGGGGGGGGCGCAAAAAATCTCCCTCATTTGAGAACCACTGCTCTGCAAGAATTTTTGGAAAAGTCAACAGACATCCATGAAGACTGGAACTGAGAATGAAGGGCAAAGTTTTATACCCCCGTCGTGCCTTCTTGGGAGACAATCAGGCACTGCGGCGGCTCTTATATCATGGCAAAAATGCCGTATATCTGCTCCCACTGTCAGCATCCCAGAGGGGCAGGAGGGATATCTCTGCATGTTTAGAAAATACAGAGGGAGAGAGAGAATGAGAAAGAAAGGAGGGAGGAAGGGGGGGGTGGGAGGAGGAAGAAGGGGGAGGGCGGGAGTGAGAGAGCAAGCCCGTGACCCAAAAATACAACAACCAAATCGAGGCATGATCTGACCTAGATGCGACAAAATGCCGTGAGTACCAGACCGACTGCACCCAGCTCGGAGCTGCTACAACAGGACCTGAGCCTCCATGTAGTGTAGCGGGGGTTTAAAGCGGAACAATCTGTACACAACAGACGGGGAAGGACCCTTAGGGAGCCGAGGTCCGCTAGCTAATCCTGGGGTGTGAGTGCCTTGCAGGGTAAGCCTGTGTGCTGGGCTCTTTCGCGCCAGCCCAGACCCCCTCCCCACCTCTCCCCTGCGCCCCCACTCTGTGCCCCAGAGGCTGATGCATAGACTGCAATGGGCCTCGACCTCGGCCTTCTGAGTGGATGCTGTCCATGGGAGGTCTGGAAGGAAATGGGGGATGGGGAGGGGGAGAAGGAGGTCGGGATTCTTATTTCCCCTGTTCTCACCTGCCAGAGCCTCTGATAACTGGCTGCTTCCCATCACTGTGGGTCTGAGCTCCTGGCCAGAGCCTGTGTGACCCTTAACACACTCTCAAATCTTCTGGTCTACGGGTGAGGATGGTACCCTCTGTTACTCGACCCCAGGCACTGCTCCATCGCCTGTGGTTTCCCCACACCCTGCCCACACCGCCACAAATACTTCCCTTATTAAACTTTCCTTGAATTATCCCAATTTATATGTGCCATGTATTTCCTGCGGGGGCCGTGACTAATGACCCATGTGATCCTTTGTTCAACCAAAATCATATGCAAAAGCCAGGTAGATAAAACAGATCAAAGCACAGCTCCCACATCCATTCAAAATGTATTTGTCCAGAGTCCATTCTCTCTCCCAGATGTCGTGCTCTGGGGGCTGAAGAGCCACAGGGGAGGGAGAGAAATGTGGTGCTTGCCTGATGGAGTGTACAGTCCTGCAAGTGGCAGAGGTGGGGCAGCGGCCTGAGGTCCTTGGCCCCCCAACGCTGATTTCCTGGGACCTTAATGACCACAGCTCTTTACTTTGCCATCCAGTTCTCGACGTCCCACATCCATTTTTCAGATGGGAAAACTGAGGCCAGGGAGGAAGAGGGACTTGCCCACTATATAAGAGCCAACCTCTGGAAGTCGATTCTACGATCAGAATCCTGCCTTCTTCCTTCCAGCAAGAGCTAGTATTTAAGGAGTCATTACTGTGCGCTGGGCCCTCGGCCACATACATCCCATCATTTATTCCCCTAACAGCTGTCTGAGATGGGAACGGTTATTATCCTTAGTTTATAAATAAGGCTTGGAGAGACGAAGTGTCTTGTCCAAAGTGACACCGCACACAAGAGCCAGCGCTGGGACCCCACCCGAGAAGTGTAGCACCGAATCCCCGGCGCCTCTCCCAGTCTCCCCCTGCTTCGGGGAAGGGAGAGGGACTGTGAAGAATATCACCCTTCAGAGAAGCGTCTGAGTGCGTGGTTTCTCATCATCTTGTGACCATAAGGACAATCCTTTGTGGCCAAATCAGAGCAGGGAGAGGGGTGGATGAGGGGCAGGGGTCTCCTGGATCCTCTGCGTTTTGGCCCCATTGCAGAACCTTCTTGGCTGAAAGGAAAACAATGCAGGATCCAGGATCAGTCCCGTTCTTGCAGAGGGTTAAGGATTAATGCGAGAGTCTCTAAAAGCTCCCAACTCACCCCAGCTTAAAACATCTCTTTCAAGGTCTCAACACCCTACCATGGTGCCCGAAATTCCACCATGCCATCGAATTTTTACCAAGCATGACACGCACTCTTCAAAGGAGCACAGAGAATGCGTATAAATTACCTGGTTACAGTGACACATTAAAGGAAAGGAAGAAAATTCACATTTTTAAAGTATCTACCTTGTGCTTCCTATTAAGAGAGGACTCAGTAGGGTGCCTGGGTGGCTCAGTGGTTGAGCGTCTGCCTTATGGCTCAGATCATGATCCTGGGGTCCTGGGATCAAGTCCCACATCTGGCTCCCTGCATGGAGCCTGGTTCTCCTTCTGCCTGTGTCTCTGCCTCTCTCTCTCTCTCTCTCTGTCTCTCATGAATAGATAAAATCTTTAAAAAAAAAAAAAAAGAGGACTCAATATCATAGATCATATCACTTTTTCTCCCAACAGGGCGATGAGGTGGGCATCACTAGTCTCATGTTGACTAGGAACCAAGGCTCAGAGAGGGTAAGTGACTTGCTCAAGGCCACACAGCTGATGTGTCCCACAGCCAGGTTACATCTCTGCCCAAATATTTAACCTGTCTCTGCTCCATCACATCTGCTATCACCTAAGCTTGGGGAATCCTACTTTAAGGCTAAGGGGGGAAATCCAAAGATGTAGAAACAGAAAGTGGAGACATTTGAGGGATAGTCCCAATCTTAGTGGGGAAGGGGCCACCCTGATATCCCTGAGTCTGACTCTCCATGTTGTGTGACCTTACTTGAGCTGGACCTCAGTTTCTTCTCAAGTACACAAAGAAGGAGCTGCCCCAACACACACACACACACACACACACACACACCCTTGGATTCCTTCTAGCTCTGAAATTCTGCTTGCTGCCGATTGGCTGGTGAAACTCACAATTGGTTTCTCCAGCCCCACCTAGGCCATTCAGCTTGACCTAACTGAATCTTGTTAACAAGGACACTTTGAGAGGAAAAAAGAAGGCATATGTAATGGGTGCAGAAGGAAGAGGCTCCCACTGCCCATCTCCCCTGTGTCCCACAACAGGACACCAGGATGGTGAGTCTTTCCCCTCAGGATGAAGACGTAGGGGAAGAGGCAAGAAATGGATGACCCCTCTCAGACTATGATGTAGACCAGCTGCTCCTGAGCTCCACTCCCTGTGACTTGTTTCAGCCCTTCATCAGGGCTAAGCTGGGTCCCAGAGAAAAGGCTCAGGGGCCTCATGTGGTGTCCACGAGATCCCTGGCCAGCTTGCCTGAGGCTGTTAGAAACAGAGGCTTATCTCTCTGAACTTATCAGCTCTCCCTAAGACCCCTTTGATGGCCTAATTATTCTTGGCTCACTGCTCTATGTTATGTAAGGGGACCGGTTGGTATTTCTGAGGAATTAAAACATTCCTCCACCCGGGTCTTGCTGGCAAGTACAATGTTAACGCTCGTGCTACACTTTTAACCAAAAGATCCTCACTATCCAAACCCAAACACAGTGTAAGTTGGATGTCCTCTTTGTTCAAAGTGTCGTCAAGCAGTGGTTTGATGACAGGCGCTTTGTGAAAGAATCACAGAAAGACTTTTTTTTTAATCAACCTCCACTACAGTATGAATCTACGAAATCGAAAAAGGGATAAATCAGTCAGAGAAACTGAACAAAGGAAAAAGACATTTGATCTGACCTTCAAACCATAGGTAGGATTGGGTAGATGGGTGAAAGGGGGGAGGGCAGGCCCAGAGGGGGAACGGCAGGAGCAAAGGTGGGGAAATAGGACCAAGTTGGAAACATGATGGGATCCAGGAAGAGGAGCCAGGCCCAGGGAGAAAGGAAATGGCCTGGGGAAGCTAAGGGAAATACATTTTAATAGCATTAGTAGAGTGGGGCCAGATTATTAAAACCCTTGAAAAGTGGGCAGGTGGGGTTTCTATGTGATATAGTAGGCAGTGGGGAGCCTTAGAAGGTGTTTGGGCAGGAGAGTAATACAAGATACGGGCAAGCCTCGTTATTCACGGATTTTTGTATTTGCGAATTCCCCTACTCACTAAAATTCATTTAGAACCCCAGAATGAATATGCGTAGCTGTCGGAGGACATGTGCAGAGTAGAAAAAAAAAATTTTGAGCCACCCGTCGCGAGTGTTCCCAGCTGAGGCCAAGCAGGTGATGCTCTGCCTCCTGTTTCAGCCCTCATGCTGTAAACCAGCATCATTTTTGTGGTCCATACAGCATCTTTTTTTTTTTTTTTTTTTTTTTTTGCATTTTTATGCTTTTCACTGGTGGTTTGGCTGGTTTTGTTTTTTGCTTGCTTGATTGACTTTGCTGTTTAAAATGGCCTGCAAGTGTAGTACTGAAGTGCTGTCTAGCGTTCCTAAGTGCACGACGGCTGTGATGTACGTTATGGAGAAAATATGTGTGCTAAAATAAGCTTCATTCAGGCATGAGTTACAGTGCTGTTGGCCGTGAGTTTGGTGTTAATGAATCAACAATATATATTAACTCAGGTACCTTTAAACAGAAGCACACATAAAACGAGGTTGTGTATTGATCGGGTGACAAAAACGTTGTGACCAGAGGCTCTCAGGAACCTTGCCTTGTAGTCCCCCTAGGAGCAACGGTTCGATATTCGCTAATTCGGTTTTAAGACTATTTTATAGGGATCCCTGGGTGGCGCAGCGGTTTAGTGCCTGCCTTTGGCCCAGGGC
Organism: Canis lupus dingo; assembly: GCF_003254725.2. Taxonomy (NCBI): domain Eukaryota; kingdom Metazoa; phylum Chordata; class Mammalia; order Carnivora; family Canidae; genus Canis; species Canis lupus. The sequence continues at coordinate 20,609,443 of NC_064268.1, read as the reverse complement.
GCGATCCTGGAGACCCTGGATCGAGTCCCACATCGGGCTCCAGGTGCATGGAGCCTGCTTCTCCCTCTGCCTGTGTCTCTGCCTCTCTCTCTCTGTGACTATCATAAATAAATAAAAATTTTTAAAAATCTTTAAAAAAAAAAAAAAGACTATTTTATAGAACATGACTGTCAGGAATACCGAAGAGTCAACTATACCAGTATTTTGGAACTGCATAGAGGCCACAGCTCATCTAGAGAAACTACCTCTTAAGGGCAGGTGCACTAGAGCCAGTGTCTGGGCTTGAGTCCTAGCTCTGCCACTTACTAGCTGTGTGGCCTTGGGTAAATTGCTTAGCCTCTCTGTGCCCCACTTTCTTATCTGTGAAACAGAGACCATACTTGTACCTTTGTCACCGAGTGGCTAGGAGAATTTGAATGTGTTCATATCCGTAACAGATTTAGAGGGCTACCTGGCACGTAATGAGCGTCTTGAAATGTTTTGTGGGTTTTTTTTTAATAATAAATTTATTTTTTATTGGTGTTCAATTTGCCAACATACAGAATAACACCCAGTGTGTTTTGTGTTTGTTACATAAATAAATGAAGAAGGGGACAAAAAGAAAGAAAGAGAAACCATCTCAGTTGGTGAGTGAGGAAATTGAGTCAGAGGGGAGGAAACTGAGTCAGAGACTATTTTATTTCTATAAAATAGTCTCAACTGATATGGTGTGACTCATCCACATCACACCTGAGTTATTGGCGGAGCTCAGCTCTTTCCAAGGATAATATGGGATGAGGCTGGCACCAGGGAACCTGTTGTGAGCCTGTTGCAATGTCTCAACTGCTGAATGACAGACACCAGGTGGTGGTGGCCACATCAGGCACCGGAGCCAACCGACAGTGTGACCGAGGGAACCCCCGCCTCCACCACCACCCAGGACCACCTCCCCAACCCCATGGGAGCCAGCGCCAGCATCCCTCCACCCGCAGAGCCCCCATGCGTCACTTCAAGCCACAGCCTGTTGGATTCCAGAGTGTTCTAAAGACGCACCTCCCTGTCTCCCATTTAAGAATTACTAGGGGTGCAGTGGGAGAACAAGAAATACTACCACGCCCAGGCAGAAACCTAATGAGAAACCGAACATGGCCAGACAGAAGCTTAACAAGAAATACTGGCCCGGGCTCCCGGGAAGAAGTGTGGGCTCAGGAGCGGGCGGCCTGCCATGTGCCCCCAAGTATCGATCGCAGGGAGGCTGCCGACCTGGGAAGTAGATAAACGCGAAGATATACGACAGGAGGGGCCCCGGACTGATGAAAGGGGAAGGAAAGGCGGCTTAAATCAAGGGGCAAGCACTGCGAGAGAGAGGAGATAACAGGATTTGTGTCTACGGTGAACAAGGGGAACCGGCTGGGGTGCTGGAAGACCAGGCCGGGGAGCACTGGGGAGGAAGGGGAGGAGGGACCAGAGGGAGAGGGTCTGGGCTCCTGGCCAACCACTGATGCTTTGAGGAAGGGTTGGGGGGACATGAGCAGGGGCAGTGCCCCCATGGCCTGATCTCTCCTGGTCCCTCTGGTAGGGGCCCCAACTGCTTCCCACCTTCTGCCCTTTCCTCCCCGGGGCAGCACGGAGGGCTCTGAGGAGTTTGCATGTCCACCTTCCACCCGCCGTCAGGACAGAATTCAAAGCCCACATGCCCGGGCAGCGGTGAGTGCCCACGGGGAGCTCCCTCTGTGCCGACGTCTGCGCAAAGAGCAGCCTGTGTCCTGTCCTGTTGCAACCAACAATGTTCATGCTAGGACCAAGGCACTGGGGTCGCCCCGTCCTACAGATGAGGGAAGGGAGGTTCAGAAGGACCAAAGAACTGCCCATTGCTGTGGAATGACACTGGGACTTGAACTCAGAGCCCACTTTCTGGACTACGATTCTAGACTGCCTCTGTTGCCCCTTCAAATTTAGACCCGCAGGGAGAGCATGCGCCTGCATCACATTGCCCAGCCCACCTGGGATTCCTGTGTCCCTGAGGCAGACAGTTCCAGGCACGCCGCTGTGTCCTGTCTCAAGAACAAGCCAGGGACTTGCCTCCTGTTCTGCCTCGGGGTCTGCTCCGAAGCTGCAGAAACAGCTCAGGGCTCCAGAAGGTGCAGCTGGGGAAGTGGGTGGAGTTCACACACCCAGGTAACCCTCACTGGAGAGAACAGGAATTGGGAAATGAATGTCACCACCCCCATCCCTCAGAGGGGCAAATTTTTTTTAATACATTTTTTTTATTGGAGTTCGATTTGCCAACATATAGTATAACACCCAGTGCTCATCCCGCCAAGTGCCTCCCTCAGTGCCCATCACCCAGTCAAATCTCACTCACAGCTCCTCGGAGGGTATCTTACAGGATGGAGACTGTTGCCCAAGAGCAACAGCCCACCAACTCCAAATACCCTTTTTGTTGGCTCTGCCTCCTTCCCCGTCTCCCTGCCCCCTCCCTCCTGCTTCCAGCACCTCCCCCCCTCTCAAGCTCAGCACCCAAGCCTGGTCTCTCGCTCTGCTTTGGGGGAACAGAGACTGAGGCAGGACTCCATCTACCTTCAATACAAGAAGATATAAGAAACAGAAAGAGCTAAGCAAAGACAAAGTCAGGGGGATGTTATGAGGAAGGAGATGTCTCCCATTCTCCCCAGTTTTATTCCTCGGTCTAAAAAAAAAAAAATCAAACTTTGGCCAACACCTTTTCCCCAAATAGCAATATTTAGAACATACCCATGCTAAAAAAAATTATGTGTTTATTTGAAAATCAAATTTAACTAGGCATCCTGTGTTTTTATTTGCTAAGTCTGACCATCCTACGTAGAAAACATCCTTTGCAAACCGCTTTGCCTGTGGCTGTCCCTTAGATGCACCGGGACTGTAGAACTCAGCCGCTGCTAAGACTTCTCTAAAGGGGAAGACAGGGGGCACCTGGGTGGCTCAGTGGTTGAGCGTCTGCCTTTGGCTCGGGTCATGATCCCAGGGTCCTGAGATCAAGTCCACATCAGGTTCCCCACAGGGAGCCTGCTTCTCCCTCTGCCTATGTCTCTGCCTCTCTTTCTCTGAGTCTTTCATGAATAAGTAAATAAAATCTTTAAATAAATAAATAAATGGAGAGACAGGGATGTGGATGGTGTCTGCACCCCTAGATGGCTTAGCCACCCTGAAACAGAATGAGAATGGGACAAACAGTACCCTTGGCTGTGATAGCTTGCCTATTCCTTGTCAGGTCACTTGATCCTTTTCAAAAACACTTCCACTTCTGTGATTGCAACATCTCTTGGGGATAGGGGACGGAAAGGTTGTCATCCCAGAAACAGGAGCACAAAAGTGTCAACATTGTTCTTGGTGGTGAGGGATCCTTTTCGCTGGTCTGTGCTGGCTTGGCCATGGGGCAGCTGAAGATGGGAGTCTGGGAAGTGTTACATGTGTGTGAAGTTACCTTCTTTGCCAAACACTGGGGTTTGCTGAGAATTGGTGAACCTTCCCCACCCACACAGGACTCAATGAACATCTGATGGCAGGGAGCATTTTCATGGGACCACCCATCCAACAACTGTTTCCTCAGCACCTACTATGTGCTGGGCACTGGGCTGGCTGCTGGGGCTGCAGTCACATATAGCCTCTCCCTGAAGGAGCACCATTTAATGGAAAAAAAAAAAACAGAAAAGCTAATAAGCAACCAGATAAATAGGTAAAATAATTACAGACCATAACCAGTTCTTTAAAAAAAAATTGTGTTATATGATCTGTATTTCCCTATTACTAAATAAAAACCCTTTTTCATCCCCTTCCCCATTTTTGCCAGTAAAATTTAGCTCTAGGAAGCCAGCTTTTTTGTTAGAATGCCAAATAATGAGATTCAGAGCCCAGCATTGACAAGGCCAGTCTTCACAATTAACAGAGAAAGTCCTAGAAGGAGACGATGGGGAAAGCTCTCCTCTGCAGTGACCAAGACACAGGTATCTCCCTGTATTAGAAAACACCGTTCAAAGAACCAGAATTGAGAAGATGTGAAATCGAGAACATTCTTACGAGCACGCAGGCTGGTTTTCAAGTGCAATATGGAGGCTCACATAAAGATTTGTAACTGTTAACAATTTGTTCTGGAAGTACACTTTGAACAAAAGGGTCTTAGAAAAATTCCTACGGCTTTAGACATGCTTCCCACACCATGTGAAAAAAACATCCTAAAGGGTGGCGGTATTCTGATTGATTATCTTATCTCATAATGAGTGGCCCTTGGAATGATGTTGCAGAGGTCAGCTCTGTGTTCCAAACAGAACAAGTGTACGACTGCACCATCAAACTAGGGGTGGGTTGTTGGCATGTTTCTCCCCCAAGATCAATGGAGAGAAAGGCCTATGACTCTGATAGATTCATTATTTCTAACAAAAAGACTAGGAGTCTAGTTTTATAAAGAAATTATTTTGACTTTATGATTAGAGAAGAATTAGAGAAGATTAGAAGAGGTGGCAAAAAGGTTGCACTGAATATCTTGAGACCCGATGCTAAGAAGTGCAGCCTTAAGAGAGGGAAGAAGAGTGATCCAGACAGAGGGGACAGCAGGTGCAAAAGTCCTGAGGCAGGAATGCATTTAGTGTATTTGAAAAACCCAACAAAATCAGTGGAACTGGAACATACAGAGCAAGTAGATAGAGAGATCCTGCACCCAAGAGTTTTGGAGGTTTGTATTTTAGTCTTCTGATGATGGAAGCCAATGAATAGCTTCAAATGGGGTGAGCTTTCAAAAAGCAGGCAGAGATAGACCTATGTGGCTGAAAGATCTCTTTCTTTTTTTTAATTTTTACTTATTTATGATAGTCACAGAGAGAGAGAGAGAGAGAGGCAGAGACACAGGCAGAGGGAGAAGCAGGCTCCATGCACCGGGAGCCCAATGTGGGATTCGATCCCGGGTCTCCAGGATCGCGCCCTGGGCCAAAGGCAGGCGCCAAACCGCTGCGCCACCCAGGAATCCCGTGGCTGAAAGATTTCGATGCAAGATCAGTCACTATTGGCACTGACTTCTTGTCCTCCAGTTCACTGGATGCAAAACTGCAAGGCTTTGACCCCAGCAGTATATTGAAGCTCGGCACAGACCAATTTGCTTTTTTTTTTTTTTTTTTTTTTTCCAATTTGCTTTTAAACTCCTCACCTGCACTCTGCAAATTGCCTGATATCCCTGGTCCAACAGAAGAAGAGATAAAAGAATTTTTAAAGCCCCCCCCCAAAAAAAAAATTTTACCTGCTCACACCTGAAAGAGTTCAGAGGTAGATTTCTTCTTGGTCTGAACCCAACAGTCATGCTGTGTGCTACCAGTGCAGAGTGGAAAGCAGGAGAAAGACGTTTAGAGCTGACTCTCCACAGGAGGGGGTGTCGCAGTTCATTGAAACTGTTAAAGAACCTCCCATATTTGGCAACTATAACATGGCTCTGGTAATGCCTGCAACTCTGGGAGCCTGTATTCCCCCATTCTTCAAAATTCAGCTTGCCCTTACACTGCGCTGAATGAGGTATTTGAAAAAGGCCAACAAAGCCAAATGTCAGCAGGGATGTGGAGCAACTGGAGTGTTCACATGTCATGGGTGGGAGTACAAAGTAGTAGAGCCACTGTGGAAGCTGTTTTAGCCATTTCTCTAAAGAAAGTTAAGCACGTGCTTGCCATATGACCTGTTCATCCTGCTCCAAGGACTTTACCTAAAAGAAATGAAAACACAGATCCTCAAAAACCATTGTGTGAGAATGCCCATGGCAGCTTTATTCGTGATGGGCAAAACCCAGAAATACCTCAGACTGTCCACCAACAGGAGAATGGATAAACAAACTATGGTATAGTCATATGGTACAGCAATAAAAAAGAATGAGCTATTGACACATGCTACAGCATGGCTAAATCTCAAAAGCATTCTGCTGAGTGAGAGAAGCCAGACGCAAAAGGGTACTTACTGTATGATTTCATTTACGAGCTCTAGAATAGAGAAAACTAACCTACAGTGATAGAAATCAGATCAGTGGTTGCTTCTGGGGATAGGAACATTGCCTGGGAAGGGGGCATAAGGGAATTTGCTGGGGTGGTGGACATGTTCTCTTGTCTATAGGGGTGTAGGTTACATAACTACATACCTTTAACAGATTGACGTAAATGTATACTTGAAGACTGAGCATTTCCCTTTTTTTAAGATTTTATTTATTTATTTGAGGGAGAGAGAGAGAGAGAGCACACCAGGGGAAGTGCAGAGGAAGCAGACTCCCCACTGAGCAGGGAGCCCAGGACCCAGGGGTCAGACCTCAGCCAAAGGCAGACACTTAACACATGAGCCACCCATCTGCACCAAGTCTGAGCATTTCAATGAATATAAAGTATATCTTCTTCTTTTAAAATGCAAAAATAAGTAAAACTTGTAAATAAATAAATGAAATTACCCCAAGCATCCTTCTCTACCTCCTCCAGATTAGATTAGCAGCTTATTTTCCCATGAAAGCAGACCTAGAAAGGGACCCAGAGATGAATATTTACATGCAAGCGGCTTATTGTAAGAAAGAAAAAGTGAGACTAGGAGCAGAAGGCAGCCAGTAAAGGATATGCCATCAAGCAGTTACCATGGTGGGCAACAGGGCTCAGTCCTGCAGGCCAAAGGACAACTGGGTGTCACTGGCATTCTAAGGGAGGAAGCTGGGTATATAAATACTGGGTATTTATACTCCAGTTCCTGTTAGTCATTTGTTGGGACATAATTCACCAGTCCTTCCTGCTGACCAGAGGAAGGGCAGCGAGGATCCAGTGGCCAGAGAGCACCCCCACTAGGGAAAGAAATGCAGAAGTTTGCAAGTAAGGCTGGCGTACATTGAAACCACGTGGGCTGAGGAAATAGGGGCAGGGTCCCCACAGCATTTGCTCCTCCGGCCTCCTGCACATTTCTTTACCACATAGTAGTAGAAAAAGCAGTTAAAAGATCAGCTTAGGGAACAAGGCAGCTCAAATTCCAGCTCTGGCACTTTCTACATAACAGCTTGGGCAAATGGTCCTTCTGTAAAACTGGGGTCATGCATTGTAAAGGGGATTCAATGAGATAATCCCTGTTCTGAACTTACTACAGTGCCTGGCCCGTAACTGGAATTCCAGCAGACACTAATGACAAGTACTATTGTTAGTACTCCCTTCTATTTGCAAAAATTTTTTTAAAAAAAGAAAAGAAGTCAAAATTAAAAGTTTTCAAGAAAAAAGTCAAAATTAAAATTTTCCCATCAGGATTTTTCTCTCTTCAATTATTTTTAATCTTAATTTCACTTTAATTATTTTTATTTGTTTTTATTTAATTATTTTTCATTTTAATTCAATACTAGTTAGTTTTAAATTTTAGTTGTTGAAAGAAAACATTTACCTAGTTTAAAATCCAAAAAGTAATGAAAGATAAACTATGAAAAGCATCCCTCCTTTGACTCCAGCCACCTGGCAGCCCTCCTCAGAACTAACCAAGTTTTGATGTTGATGCATGTTTGCATATTTTCCCAAAGATATGTCATACAGTATTCTAACAACCTTTGGCTTATCCTGTTTTCCTGTGGCTGAATGCAGCACATGATGCTGTTTGATTTGGCATCAATAATATATGCAGTTATTTTTTCAACTTTAAAAAAAAATTTTTTTAAGTGGGCTCCATGCTGAGTGTGGAGCCCAACATGGGGCTTGAACTCACGACCCTGAGATCATGACCTGAGCCACGATCAAGAGTTGGACATTCAACCAATTGAGCCACCCAGGTGCCCCTTCATTTTTTATTTTGAATTGATTTTAAATTTACAGAAAAGTTGCAAAGGTAACAGGGTTCTGGTATATCCTTCATCCACTGCCCTCCAATGGTAATATCTTAGATGACCACAGTCTGTTGATCAAAACTAAGAACCTGACAATGATACTGTTCTATCAACTATGAACTAAGCTACAGATTTTATTTGGATTTCAGTTGTTTCAATAATGTAGACCCAACCCAGGATAGCATGTTTCCTTGGTCCCCAGTCTGTGACTATCTGCCATCTCCTCTTTGCACAATCTTGACATTTCTGAAGGCTACTATGTGATTACATTAAGTTTAACGAACTCATATGTCTTGGTGTCCCTGAAGGGCATCGGGACACCCTAATGCTCCACATTCAGAATTGCTAATGCAGAGAAGGTGTATTGAGCACTTTGTTGCTAGCACCACCATAGTAAGGCTGGAAATCCAGATCTCCATCACTGCTGTGTGACCTTGGGCAAGTCCCATTCCCTTTCTGGGCTTCAGACTCCCAATTCAGTGAAGCCATGAAACCATATCAGCTTCTCTGAAATTGTATAATCAAAGCAGTCTAATGAACCTATATACCTTAAGACCTCTAAAAGATCTTAATATATATTAGCATATTAAAGGCTCTGAAGGGGCACCTGAGTGGTTCAATAGGTTAAGCTTGGGACTCTTGGTTTCGGCTTGGGTCTTGATCTCATGGGTCATGGGGTAGAGCTCCTTGTCAGGGCACTCAGGGTGGAGTCTGCCTGGGTATCCCTCTCCCTCTCCCTCTGCTCCTCCTACCCTCTGTTCTCTCTCTCTCTCTCTCTCTCTCTTTCTCTCTCCCACTCTCTCCCCATCTCTCTCTCTCAAATAAAGAAATCTTTAAAAGAGTTTAACCCAGCATTTCTCAGATGTATGTGACTACAGAGAAGCTATTGTTACCTTTTACCTATTTACCTACAGAGAAGACTCTTTGAGAAAAATGGACTTAGTTATATATATGCCTGTGAATGGAGCTTCAATTTGATGAGGATGCAGGAGGAGCACACTCCCAGAGGAGGCTGGTCTTGAAGCCTGGGCTGAGGAGAAACTCTGGAAAGAAGGACATAAAGGGGAAGGTTGAGTGAAGACTTGGAGGCAGACTTCCTCTCAGCTAGCTTCCCAGCTCTTCTGAGCCAGCCCAGACCCTGGGCATTGAAGGATCCACATACAGATGTATGTGGCAACCTCCTGTGAAGGAAACATGGCAATATCCATCAAAATTGGAAATGCACATGCCACTGAACTCAGTGACGATGTGTCCAGATGCATCCATACCTGAACACAGAGGTGTTCGTGCAGGGAAATCACTGCCTCGTTGCTTGATATTAAAAATAGGAAAAGTTTAAGTGCATGTGTATGCAAGTGTGTGTACACACATATAATAGGCAGCCCGTCTCAAGAAGGGTAGTATGCCACTAACAGCAGTGGTTGCTTTCACATGGAGGAAGTGAGTACTCTGGACTCAGAAGTAGGAGAAACTCACTTTTCACTGGTTACTCCTCTGCACCTTCTGAGTTTTGCAGAGGGTATGCAAAACCTATATTTGCATTATTTACTTAATGAATTAAAATGATAATTTGTAAAGGAATAAAACACTTTTCCCATTTAGTGGAAATAACTATGTATACACATTACCTATACAGTGGAATTCTACACTATATGCATTTATTGAGAGAGAGAGAAGGAAGAGAAGAAGAAAGAAAGAAAGAAAGAAAGAAAGAAAGAAAGAAAGAAAGAAAGAAAGAAAGGAGGAAGTTATCTGTGTACTAATACGGAAATAACTCCAAGATATAGTGTTAAAAGTGAAAAAAGGCAAGATGTAAAAATGTATATATAGTGGGGGGGGGTTAGTAAAAAAAAGAGGTAGAAACTATTGGGACTTCATCAAGGTAAGCTTCTGCACAACAAAGGAAACAATCCACAAAATTAAAAGGCAGCCTATGGAATAGGAGAAGATATTTGCAAATGACATATTGGATAAAGGGTTAGTATCCAAAATCTATAAAGAACTTATCAAACTCAACACCCAAAAAATCCAAATAATCCAGTTAAGAAATGGGCAGAAGACATGAACAGACACTTTTCCAAAGAAGACATCCAGATGGCTAATAGACACATGAAAAGATATTCAACATCACTCAGCATCAGGGAAATACAAATCAAAACCATGATGAGACACCGCCTCACACCTGTCAGAATGGCTAAAATTAACAACTCAGGAAACGACTAATGTTGGTGAGGATGTGGAGAAAGGGGAATCTTCTTGTACTGTTGGTGGGAATGCAAACTGGTACAGCCACTCTGGAAAACAGTGCGGAGGTTCCTCAAGAAGTTAAAAATAGAACCCTCTGATCCAGCAATTGCACTACTGGGTATTTACCCAAAGGAGACAAAAATACAGATTCAAAGGGGCACATGCACTGCAGTGTGTGTAGCAGCATTATTGACAATAGCCAAACCATGGAAAGAGCGCAAATGTCCATTGACTGATGAGTGGATAAAAAAGAAGTGGTGGATTTATGCAACGGAATATTACTCAGCCATCAAAAAGAATGAAATCTTACCATTTGTAACAACATGGATAGAGCTAGAGGAGATTGTGCTAATCGAAATAAGTCAGTCAGAGAAAGACAAATACCATATGATTTCACTCCTATGTGGAATTTAAGAAAGAAAACAGATGAACATATGGGGAAAAGAAAGAAGAGAGAGAGAGAAACAAACCATAAGAGATTCTTGACAACAGAGAACTGTGGGTTGATGGAGGGAGGGCGTGAGGGATGGGCTACATGAGTGATGGGGATTAAGGAGGGCACCTGTGACGAGCTCTGAGCATGCTATGTAAGTGACGAATCACTGAATTCTACTCCAGAAACCAATATTGTACTGTATATTAACTAAGTAAAATTTAAATTTTGAAAAAAGGGAGGTAGAATAAGAATACAGATATAGTTGCGTGTATATATATATGTATTTTTTTTTAACCTGAAAGGATAAAAAAAAAAAACTAAGATTCATAGTTACTTGTTGGGGAGAGAGGTGGCTTAGGAGTAGGAGGGAGGGCAGCCCCGGTGGCGTAGCGGTTTGGCGCCGCCTGCAGCCTGGGGTATGATCCTGGGGACCTGGGATCGAGTCCCACATCGGTCTCCCTGCATGGAGCCTGCTTCTCCCTCTGCCTCTCTCTCTGTCTCTATGAATAAATAAATAAATAAAATCTTTAAAAATAAAAAAAAAGGAGTAGGAGGGAAATTTTTCACCATACCCTTGCAAATATAGTCAGATACATTATACATAAATTTATTGAATATATTTTGTTATATATATTTTAACAATGAATGCATTGTCTTCAAAATTAAATACACTTTTTTTTAAATTTTTATTTATTTATGATAGTCATACAGAGAGAGAGAGAGAGAGGCAGAGACACAGGCAGAGGGAGAAGCAGGCTCCATGCACCGGGAGCCCGATGTGGGATTCGATCCCGGGTCTCCAGGATCGCGCCCTGGGCCAAAGGCAGACGCTAAACCGCTGCGCCACCCAGGGATCCCCAAAATTAAGTAAATTAATATGAACACAGGTGATCTATATGCGCTGACATATAACAGTTTTCCATATATATTGTTACATAAAAAAGAGGCAAGTTTGTAGAACAGCATGCACAGTAAAACTTGTATATGTATGTATGTGTGTAGTTATATCTGTGCGTGTTTGTGTATATATATGTATGTGTGTATATGTGTGTGTATATATATATGTATGTATTATGTGTGTGTGAAAGTACACACTATCTCTCTGGAAGATTCCAGAAGAAACTGCTGACATTAGCTTCCCCTGTGAGGGGACTAGAAGACTGACACACAGTGATCATCCATCTGGGAAATCATTTGAACGTTTAGCATGTGCATAAAACATTTTAAAAATGTTTTGAAGGCATCCATGAAAGGGTGGTCACCAAAGCAAGATTTTCTAAGCACAAAATTAGAAATAACGTAAGCATCCTCCTTTGGGGCTGGTCTGTATAGATTTCAGCCCACCCATTCTTCAGATGTTAAAATACTTGAAAACCTACATGTGCATTTCTTTACACTGACCTAAAGAGGTGCCCACAACATATTGTTACGTGAAGAAAAGTTCCAGAACCAAAATACAGTGTAATCCAATTTGAGTGGGAAAAAAAATCTGTGTCCTTAAGGGCCCACATGCATACATGTTGTATTATGCAAACACACGTGTGGAGAATTCAAATCCTGACTCTCACTTATTAGCTGTGTAACACTGGGCAAGCTCCTTAAAAATCATCAGGCCTCGGTCTTCTCACCCATAAAATGGGTGCAACTATTCTATCAGCCTGAAGTAGCTCATTTGATTCTAGCAATTTAGAGCATCGTGCCTGTCCCACAGTAAACACTTTGTAATTAATAATTATAGCTATCACACACATGTTTTTTTTAAGATTTTATTTATTTATTCATGAGAGACACAGAGAGAGAGAGAGGCACAGACACAGGCAGAGGGAGAAGCAGGCTCCATCCAGGGATCCCAACATGGAACTCGAACCCGGGTCTCCAGGATCAGGCCCTGGGCTGAAGGTGGCACTAAACCGCTGAGCCACCCAGGCTGCCCGTACACACATATGTTTTAAAGGCATCACAGAGACAGGGGGCTCGTGGTGTTCACCCCACACTCTACAATGATTACCCTTTAACATGGGATTCAATTTAGGCAGGAACAACCATCGGTTTCTATTGTATACAGTTCTGTATTGTTCAAAGATTCTTTACAACAGGCATGTATTACGTTATAATTAAGAGCTAAGAAACAATAAAAACAAATTAGTCGAGGTGGGGAGGAGGAAACTCCACTTGAGCCATGTTGGGGGAGAAAGGAGCTGTTCACAGCATGAGTATGCCTCAGACCCTACACCCATAAAGCAAGGAGACAGAGTCCAAGCAGCCACGCTGCACGTTTCGCAGCTAAATCTGTCCACCTTTCTCCCGCCTGTGAGACACAGGTGCCCAGACTCAGAAATTACATCTGGGATGTCCAAATTTGTGGCTGCGCTCCCCACTCACTCAGAGTAAGGGGAAATTCAGCCCAATGTCACTGTTTATCAAGACCCTCAGACAGAGGAGGGTCAGAGAAGGAATGGGACAGGAGACCGAGGCCCTGGCCTCTGGTACTGACCCAGAACTGGGCTCCCCCACCAAGGTCTGAACACTGATTTCCGTGGAAGAATGCAGTATTTCTTCACACGCATCTGCAAAGGGCTTTGGTCAGCAGACGGCTTCAAAACCATTGGCTGGGAGATTCCTTGTGGCAGCCCCCAGTGAAGACCCCCAGTTGACAGACCAAGAAATGGGCTTCAAAAGGAAAAGATTCACCAAGCCCACAGCTGAATAGCAGAGGAGCCTGCATTCAAACACAGGTCCATCCACCCCGAAGCCCATGCTGCTGACACCACACAGAAGCAAGATGGGACCCAACACATCACAGAAGCCCATTCATTTATTTGGCAAAAATGGAATGAGTTATTTTGCACCTGCTACATGCCAGACCTGACTCCAAGAACACAAAGAGTCATATGCTATTTGACATTGATTTATTTAACACCTACCCTACTCCAAGAACTATGCTAGGCCTTGGGGCTACAGTGGAGCACAAATAAGAATGGTCCCTGCTCTCAGGAAGCTCTACAAGGGGAGACAATTGCTTGTCCAATAAGGAAAGCAAGGAAGGAGTAGGTGCTACAAAGGAGAAATCCACAAAGCTGATTATTGGAATCTGACCTAATCTGGGGGGATCCAAGTAGGCTTCCCTGAAGAAGAAAAGCTTATCTGCTGAAATCTGAAGGATGAGTAGGAGTGATTAAGATGAGAAGGGAAAGAAAAAGTCACCCAGACAGCTAGAACAGGGTTGCAAAGGCCCCGAGGTAGGAAGCCCAAAGGATCCAAAGGTCCTGTGTCTGGAACACAGAGAGCAAGGAGTCATACCATGTGAGAGGACACTGAAGAGTGACAATACAAACCCATCCATCCAGGGAGTTGAGGCCAGAGTCAAGGTTTGGTCTTTAACCCAAAGCAATAGGAAGTATTCAAAGAGTCGCAAACAGGAATTGACATGATCTGTTTGTATCCTGAAGGCGCCACCAATCCAGTGACCATGAGAGACATACAAACAGGCAGTCAGAACCACAGGCACCAGTGGCAAGGTACACTCAGGTATTTGGGCATTTGCCTAATGCAAACTGAGGATTTGAGGTGCTTCCTGGAGGAGGCGATGTCCTGAATGGAACATTTTTTTTTTAAACCCATCACAGAGTCCTAGATCTGAAAGGTTCAAACCAGCTCCATCCAAGAGGGATGCAGTCTTCAGAGATGAGGCCAATTGACTCCGGGTGACTTTGGCAAAGCCACACAGCCTCATAATGGCAGACCAAACACCAAAAGCCATGTGGAGGAGGGCTCTCTGACTCCTCATACAGCGTTCCCTGCTTGGATCAACTTTGTAATTTTCCCCTAAGCTCCACCGAGAGGCATGAGGGAAAAGAGGCTCAATGCAGACAAGAATGCCAGGCCAACCCCAGGGTCTCTGAGTCTCTAACCAGCCTGGGGAAGAAGGTTAGACAGGAGCTGGGCACCTACATTCTTCCCCCAGAGAAGCTCCTTCTTCCAGCTGGGGAACCTCCCACAAAGCCAGCAAGGCATTTAGGGAAAAGTCCCCCAGGAAGCCTTCAGAGTGATTGTTAAGGAGGCTGGCACCAGTGAGAGAAAGGATTATTGGCTCTGCTCTTTGGAGCGAAGCTGGTGGAGACAAGTCAGTGAGGAGGCTGCTCAAGAGAAGGGACGTTCCCAGCCCCTCTCCAACTAAGCAGAGGATGCTCCTGATGCCTGAGGATGCAGGCAGAGCCCTACAGGGAGCGGCAATAATAGATCAATAAAAATAAATCAATATGAAGAAGTCTTACAACTCGACAACTAAAAGACAAATGACCCAATTTTTTTTAATAGGCAAAGGACCTGAACAGAGATTTCTCCAAAAAGTTATGCAAATGACCAATGAGCACGTGAAAAGATGATCGGCATCATCAGTCATCAGGAAAATGCAACTCAAAACCCCAGTGAGATACCACTTCACACCCATACGGTAGCCAGGATCAAAAACATAGACAATAGGGATCCCTGGGTGGCTCAGCGGTTTAGCGCCTGCCTTTGGCCCAGGGCGCGATCCTGGAGTCCTGGGATCGAGTCCCGTTTTGGGCTCCCTGCATGGAGCCTGCTTCTCCCTCCTCCTGTGTCTCTGCCCCTCTCTCTCTCTATGTCTATCATAAATAAATAAATAAATATTTTTAAAAATATGGACAATAACAAGTGTTGGCAAAGATGTGAGAAATGGGAGTCGTCGCACACGGCTGGAAGGACGTGAAATGGTGCAGTCACTGTGGAACTGCACAGAAATTTGTGGATTTCTCCTTTGTAGCACCAACTCCTTCCTTGCTTTCCTTATTGGACAAGCAATTGTCTCCCCTTGTAGAGCTTCCTGAGAGCAGGGACCATGCTTATTTGTGTTTCACTGTAGTCCCATGCTGTGGACTGCACAGCATCCTGGCACTCCTCGATGGCGTCAACCTAGAGTTCCCATGTGCCCGAGCAATTCGTCTTGTGTGTGGACATATACACCCAGAAGAATGACAAACAGGTGTTCAAACAGTTATTTGCAACCAATGTTCATAGCAGCATTATTTGCAATGGCTGAAAGATGGAAATAATCCAAACACCCATTCATGGATAAGTTAAATGTGGTATGTCCATATAATGGAGTATTACTCGGCCATGAAAAAGAATGGAGTATGGATGTGTGCTCCAATGTGGATGAACTCCAGAACATTCCGCTGGATGAAAGAAGCCAGGACACACTACATGATTTCATTGATGTGAAATACCCAGATTAGACAAATTTATGAAGACAGCTGATTAGCGAGCTGCCTAGGGGCTGTGGGGAGGAGGGAATATGGAGTGACTGCCAATGCGTACCAGGCTTCCTTTTGGGCTAATGAAAATGTCCTGAAACTAGGCGGTGGTGGTAGTTCATATTTGCTCACAACACTGCGAGTATGAGCTAAACACCACAGAATGGTATCCTGTAAATTGGTTGCAACAGGGACGTCTGGGTGGCTCAGCAGTTGAGCATCTGCCTTTGGTTCAGGGCGTGATCCTGGGGTCCAGGATCAAGTCCTGCATCTGGCTCCCTGCAGGGAGCCTGCTTCTCCCCCTGCCTGTGTCTCTGCTTCTCTCTAAGTCTCTCTTGAATAAATAAATAAAATCTTTTTAAAAAATAAAAATAAACTGGTTATAATGAAAATTGTATGTAATGTGTATTTCTATCATTTTTTAACCTGGGGAAATAAACAAGTAAGTAAATTGGACCGTGGCATACCGTTGCTCAAATCCTTCCAGGGGTTCCTTGTGACTCTCAGAATAAAATCCAAAAGATCTGTTCTGACCCACAAAGTCCACAAGACTTTTCCCCTCCCCACTACTCCCTCAGCTCCTGCTCTCATCCCCTACTCTTGGTTCCTTGCTGTTCTGTAAGACACACCAAGCAGGCTCCCGCCTCAGGGCCTTTGCTCTTGCTGTGTCCCTCTACCTGGCAAGTCAGATCTCCACTTGGCTGGCTCCATCTACCTCACACAATCAGTGGCAGACAGACACTAAGGTGTCCCCCTATTAGCCCCACATCCCAGTACTCACCCCCTTGTGTAAGGAACTCTCCTTGCCTATGGTCAGGACACATGACCTGCTTCTAACCAAGACAATAGTGAGGGTGACAGTAACATTGTTGTGACACTGCAATGCTCATCTTGCTAGGGGACCCTCTTTGCTGGCTTTGATGAAACCATCTGCCATGTTGGAGAGGCCCATATGGCAAAAAAAAAAATGAAGGTGGCCCTCAGTTAACAACCAGCTAAGGCACCAAGGGCAGCTTCTAAACAACAGCTGGCAAAAAATCAAAACAAAACAAGTAAAAAAACCCTGAGGCCCCTAGACCTACAGCCCACATTGAATTCTGCCTATAACATGTGAGCTTAGAAGTAGATCCTTCCCCAGCTGAGCCTCAGATGAGACTACAGCCCAGCCAATATCTTGAATCTCAATTCTGACATCACTAGATATGTGACCCCAAAATGTCACTTGTGGTGATACCTTCTGTGTGTCCCTCTCAATCCCCTCTTCGTCTTCCTCTATCCTATGCTTTGCCCTGAGAAGTTGACATCTATTAATTACATGAAGAGTTGACTCCCTTGGTCTCCAGCTTCTTGTTGAGATCAGCCAATGGAGAGCTACAACAGGGTACGAGGTATCTGGTCCCTAGTTTCCTCCTTGCTACATTTGCCATAAACTAGCTGTGTCCTTCAACCAAAGGTCCCAGTTTAAGTGAGATGTCCTCTCCACACAGCCTTCACTGCCTCACAGCTCCAGTGACCATCCCCTTTCCTCATTTGACTCACGATCAGCAATGGTGATCAAGTCAACAGTGATTCTAGTCCAGAGAGCTGCATTATGCCTGGCAGTCCCTGACTTCCTGTGTTTGGGGGACAGAAACACTAAGAGGGCCTTCAAGATCCCCATTTCCTAGTAAATACACCCTGTAAAATCCCCTCCC
This sequence comes from Canis lupus dingo, assembly GCF_003254725.2. Classification (NCBI taxonomy): domain Eukaryota; kingdom Metazoa; phylum Chordata; class Mammalia; order Carnivora; family Canidae; genus Canis; species Canis lupus. The sequence goes on along the minus strand of NC_064268.1, from coordinate 20,591,974 downwards.
CTTGAGCATGGGGCTGAACTTGTGACAAGGATGAGATGCCACTCTGTGATTCAGTTACTCATCAGCTGACTTTGAGTTCATCAAAAGGAAGAGTACCGTGGGTGGGCCTAACCTAATCAGGCAATCCTTAAGAGACGTTAAGAGAGATTTTGAAGTGTGAGAGAACATCTCCCACTGGCCTCGAAGGAGCAAACATCCATGTGGTGAGCTGCCTATGGAGGGGAATACGTGTCAAGGACCTGAGGGTGGTTGCTAGCTGCTGAGGGCACTCCTTGGAGAGCAGTCAGCATAAGAACAGGGCCTTTAGTCCCACAGCCACAAGGAACTGAGTTCTGCCAACAACCTGAATGAAATTGAAGAAGAAGTCTGAGCCCCAGGTGAGATCACAGCCTCAGCAAGATGTTAATTTTGACCTTTCTGAGATCTTGAGCAGAAAACCCAACAACACAGTACCTGGACTACTGACTTACAGAACTGTAAGCTCCAGATGGGAGCTGTATAAAGTCCCTGGGCCGGGGCCATTTGTTACCCAGCAATAGAAAATGGATACACTGACTCTCCTCTGCAAATGTTGCCTTGATTAGGCTCCTCTCAAAGTAGACTAATTTGAATGCCATCCCTTTCCTGTGGGGCCCTGAAAGGTACAGTATTTAACTTCTTGTGCTTCAGTTTCTTCTGCTGTCATAGCAGATAATGGTAACAAAGGTCTTGCAAGGATGCAGTGAGGTGGTGCATTTCAAGGGCCTTGCACATGCTAAGTGTTCACTCCGTGGAGGGAGACACCTGATCCAACTTGACCCAAGCCTTCTTTCCACCATACCCAGCAGAATCTTCCAGGTCTCGGGACTCCTGCTCTGTCACTGCACCACTCAAAAGTCAAAGCTCCCAGTGAATGCGGGTGGTCCAGTCTCTTCCTAACTTCCAGATGCCCAAGTGCCTTTGGGATGAATATGCCACCCTTCATGCTCTAATTGTTTTGACTGAAGATTAGTGGGATCTTAGTGCTCCTGGGGTGTAAAGAACCATTGTGAATGGTTTATGCATGCTGAATTTAACCCAATTTCCAACACAAGGGCTCTCTCCGCAGAGAAGCAGAGAAGTCCATTTAAATAGCCTTAGCACTGCTCTCTTCGATCCCCTGGTGGCTGAAAGCAGAGGAAGTGGAGAGATGAGAACCTTCTCATCTCTCAGGAGGGCTCATACCTGGGAACCAAGTTTGTTAACAGCAAATCGCAGAGCAGCAGAAGAGCAGCTCAGCGAAGGAAGGGGACTGCTAGCATCCAACATCCACAACTGTCAACCAAAGGTGGTTCTTGGGCTTCCCAGCTATGACCAGATATAAGATGAATATCAGGAGATTCAAATCTGGAAAGACTAAGGGACAATCAACATCTCTAAGTTTTAAATCTTTCCTCCCCCAATATCAACTTTGCCATCATTGGATAGGTGGTATGTCCCCTGTTCAGAAATAATTTTGAGACACATTCAATTAATCAGGCTCTGTTTGGATGATATCGCAATTAAGACAGACACTATCCCTGCTCTCAGAGAGAAAAAGACGCAGTGGATTCAGTAAAATGGTAGGACAGGCATGAAAGCATCATTGGATTTAAGAGTATGGAATTATTAAGGGAAAAATGTTGGTAGACTGTCTCTGAGCATTGGACCTTATAAAAATAGGTGGTGTGGTTAAAAAAGAGAGAGAGAGAGAGAGAAGTATCTGTGTTCAGTTTACTTTGGCAAGCTGGGTTTAATACAACTGCATGAGTGTCTTGTTTGCAGGACTTTTTTAGTGCTTTTAATGTGACAATGCACTTGTGAATCTCTAAATCTGGCTGATTGTCCAAAGGCTCTGGGAAACATCTCAAAAGGAAAATGCACCACAGACTAATGACTTATGGAATCAGAATCCCTAAAAGTGAGACTCGGGAAACTGCAATGACAAAAAGCCTCCAGGTTGATTTTTGGGGCTTAGCTAAAAAGACTTGGACACTGAAATTTGGGACCATCACAGACTGAACATTTGTCCCCCCTGTCCAAAATTCATATGTCGAAATCTAATCCCACTGTGACCATATTTGGAGACCGGGGCTTTGGGGTATAATTAGGTCACAAGAATGGAGCTTTTGTGAAGGGAATTGGTGCCTATATAAGAAGACGCTAGAGAGTTGACTAGCTCTTTCCACCATGTGGACATATGAAGAGAAGCTGGCACCCTGCATCCCAGAATTCATCAGAATCCCACCACACTAGCACCTGGATCTCAGACTCTGCAGGATTTCAAGGGGCTGACCTCCAGTCTGTTGGTTGATTTCCTGCCGGGGCCCACATTGGCTAAATCACTATTATCACAAGTTCTTCAACATTTCTGAACCCCAGGCTCCTCCTCTGCAAACGAATAGAATGAAATCTAGCTCCCAGGATGGGAAAGATTAAGCACATGGGTTTCCAAAGAACCTAGCACTTAGTAGATCTTCAATAAATGTGAGTTGTTTCTTCCTCCTTGCTCCCTTCTTCCCTCACTAAGGAGTCAGGAGGAAGGAGGAAGAAGACAGTTCTACCGCCAGCCTCAGGGTACCAGTGGGCACTTCTTGGGCCCTGAATGTATTGGGACACTTGCAGTCAAGGCTAACAGACTCACTCAAGTTAACTCAAGCAAGGAAGGTTGGGAGAAAGAATTGTTATTATGCAAATGGAGATTCAAGAGAATCCAATGTGGAATGCAGCCAGGTCTCAGGAAAGAGCTGGCAAGAGGGACTGAGGTGTACTGGGAAACCTAACATATCCCTGCTTCTGCCCTCATCCCTTCTCTCTCTCAGCATTGCTTTTGTTTGCAACTACTTCCCAGGACAGAAAATAGTAGTCAACAGACACCCGGAATACCCAAGCTGGGCTAGTAGGATCTCTTTCCTTAAATGTAACTCCAAAAAACAAAAAAAGGGATTCCTTGACCTGCTTGGGTGGGGCCTGACCTCTGGTCCAATCAACAGTATTCCAGGGCAGGGTCATGAGGTTTCCATCGGCTCAGCTTGGGTTGGACCTGACCTTTGGTCCAATCAACAGCATCCAGGGGCAGGACCATGAGGTTTCCATTGGCTCAGCTTGGGTTGGGCCTGACTCCTGGTCCATGAACAGCATCCAAGGGCAGCACCATGAGGTTTCCCTTGGTTCAGCTTGGTAGGCTGATCCCAACCCTTAATCAAATCAACAGCATCCAAAAGTAGGGCCATATTGCAGAAACATGGCTATATTCATTCCTGCTATAAAAATGTGGAGAGACAGACCTAGTCTCCAAAGAAGGGAAGCCAGGGATGCCAGGTAGTAAGTGCCTTGCTGGGATGGATGACACATACTAACTACCTGGCCTCAAGGGGTTCCCATTGTCAAGAGGGAGACAGACCCAGAGACCGCTACATTCCATTCCTACCTAGAAAAGGCCAGTCCAGTAGTAGGACTCAGAGAGGTCCACACAACCAGCGTTGGGTGGGAGAATTCCCAGAAGCTGCACTGACCGCCACCCCAAAGCCATTCTAGGATGTGACGAGCTAATTAATCACAATTATTATTTATGGCAGTGCCAATCCACCTGCTCGTGTCACAAGACATTAGTTATTGCCAGGAATGATGAATCCCAGGATGTAGAACATGCTAAAAATATTAATCTACAAGTGAAAATGATTTTAATTGGATTTCGCCCTTGGGGTCGTGTCAGGGGCCTGCTTTCAATCAGACTTGTCCAGTCAGCAAAGCGGACCCCAGCATTTCAAATTGAAACTGTGATTGGCTGGCAGAGGTTAATAGAAATGTTGGGGAATAAATAGGTTATTGATTGATCATAACAATCAGCTGGCTCCCGGTTTACCTTGCTGACCTCGCCCACCCAATTTTACGGCAAACTCGGTTAGCATCTAATTATAGATCACTTTTACAATACTGTGTATTAATGAGCAGATTATACAGCCGGGGTTGGGGGAATTCTTGGTGGTGAAGTTTACCCGTGGCAGAAAATGTGGGGAGATCTCATCCCCATCTTGGGAATTATTGAGGGAAGGGAAGGTCCTAGGAGACATAAAGTTACCCCCCATACACACACACACACACACACACACACACACACAAATCCATTCTTGCTAAAACCTCATTCCCTCAATCGACACACAGTTCCTGGGCATGAGTTTTGTGCAGAGAACAAGGGCCCCAGACTCTAGACACAGCCCCTCTGCATAGCAGCTCACCCTGCGATGCGGTTGTTCTAGAACATCTGTAAACAGAACAGTCACTTTGCAGGAGGCTTGTTAAAAAGACAGACTTTGGGTCCAGCCCTCTGAGATTCTGATGTGGAGGGGTCTGCACTGGTAATGAGCACCCCCCCACACACCCCAGGAATTCTGATGCAGTTGGGGGACCTCCTTTGGAGACACACCGGCCTGATTAAATAGAAAGATCCAGAGGATCCCTGGGTGGCTCAGCGGTTTAGCACCTGCCTTGGGCCCAGGATGTGATCCTGGAGACCCGGGATCAAGTCCCATGTCAGGCTCCCTGCATGGAGCCTGCTTCTCCCTCTGCCTGTGTCTCTGCCTCTCTCTCTCTCTATCATAAATAAATAAATAATAATAAATAAATAAATAAATAAATAAATAAATAAATCTAAGAAAGAAAGAAGAAAGAAAGAAAGAAAGAAAGAAAGAAAGAAGAAAGAAGAAAGAAAGAAAGAAAGAAAGAAAGAAAGAAAGAAAGAAAGAAAGAAAGAAAGAAAGAAAGAAAGAAAGATCCACGCAAGGAAACAAAAGTCAGAGCCCTGAGTGCTTGGCTGCGAGCTGGTCCCGAGTCCAGCGGGACCCAGGAAAGGCAAGGTCCTCTGGAAGTCATCCCAGAGCAAGCGGTGCTGGCATGGAGTAGGGATCCCCCAGGTGAGCCTGAAGAACACTTTGTCTCCATAAAGGGTCTCTTTAAATGGGCACCAATGGTGTACACAGCGCTCCCCGCCACGGCGACAATGGGCATTGTCTTTGCCCTTCAAGAGACAAACAACCTGGTTGGGAAAACCAATGCATAAATCACTTGAATTGCTTCCCCAATTCTAAATGGCATTGCACAATGCACAAACCCTCTACTGACCGTCTTCTTGTTGAACCAACCTGGCGACTCTCTGATGCTGGCCTGGATGGAAAACTGAGGCTCGGTGGGGGGTGAAGTGACCTGCCAGAGGTCCCGCGGCCGGTCCTTCCAGAGGATACAAGTCCCATGTACAGGGACTGTGGCGCTGCGGCCACCTTTGTCAGGGAAGCTGCCCCTCCCAAGAGGACGACGGGGTGGGGCAGAGGCAGGGACAGGCTAGGATCAAAGGGTGTGACAGTGACAAATGGCTCAATCAGAGCTTTTAAGACAGTGCTGGGAAGACCTCACTCAGGCAGCTAAGCTGGGTTTCCAGAAGAAAGTGAGTCTATTAAGAGAGACCCTTGCCTGGGAGGTGGGGAGGGAGTGCCTTTTCGAGGAAACCGGTCAGAGGCCACTGAACATCAGGGGCACAGGGCAGCTGAGCCGGAGGAGAGGAAGGAGGGGTCTCCACCCAGCTGTGCCCATGCAGATTGTCTCCTGGACCCCCTCCTGGCCTCCTGCCGGGCTCCCCATCTTGCCCCCAACCATCCTGATGTCCCCTCAGCCTCCTGGGTCCCTGCCTCCTCTCTGCTTCCCCCCTCCAACACACCAGCCTCTCCCACCTCAAGGCTTTTGCCTTTGCCGCTCCCCCTGCCGGACACTCCCTTCCTCCTAATGTCACGTGGCTGAGTCTTTCCCAGAAGCTCGACTACCACCTCTGGATCTTGCTGCCCCCAGACCATACTGTCCCTCTGCCGTCCTCTCCTTCCTTCCTAGCAGTGCACAGGAAACAGCTAGCATGCTCACTTCCCTGTTTAACGTCTGTCCCCACCCATGACCCCTCCTAGGGGGGTGTTAGGCACAGACGGGATGTGATGGGGGTTGTGCTTACCCTGGGCTTTGAAGAGCAAAGAGGATGGGCAAGGAAGAGACCAGTGAAGGTCACCAGCTGAGACCCAGCCCTCAAGGTACATAACCTCATGCCTATGGTTCACCTGCTTTGTGCATCATTTATGTATCTAGAGCCCCATTCTGCAGAAGAAACTGGGAGGCCAGAGAGGCAGCTGCCATAGCTGTCCAAGACAGAAGTGCTGGTGCCTTGGCAGGGGCAGGGAGGAAAGTGGGCAAAATCAACAGATATTTAGGAGGGAACATGACAGGAGTCGGACAAGGGTGGTAGCAAGAAAGTAAGGGAAGGAAGGATGCCTCCAGATTTCTCCTTTGGACAACCAGTCAGCATCACTGAGAGGGGAGACGCTGGCCTGGCTGGGGACTGGGCTTGGGGCGGGGGATGAGGGACAGAGGGACGGGGGATGGGGGGCAGACATCCTGAGTTCAGTTGAGAAGAGAAGCAGAGATGTTTCTTAAAAGGAACTGTATCAGTTGCCTGTTGCTGCCTAAGGAAACTCTCCAAGCCCTAGTGGCTTTTTTTTTTTTTAAGATTTTTATTTATTCATGAGAGACACACGGAGGGGGGGCGGGCAGGGGGCAGAGTCACGCACAGAGGGAGAAGAAGTCTTCCTGTGGAAAGCCTGACACGAGACCTGATCCCAGGACCCGGGGATCACGACCTGAGCCGAAGGCAGATGCTCAACCACTGAGCCACCCAGGTGCCCCAAGACCAAGTAGCTTAAAACGAATCATTCTTTTGCTCCCAAACCTCCAATTTCGGCGGGGCTCGGCAGGGCAGCCCAACTGTAGCTGAAGGACCCACTGTCAAGTGGTGGCTCACTGGGGCCCAGCTGTCGGGGCTGCAGATGGCCCCGGTTCATCCCCGGGCTCCGGGGCAGCATGGGGGCTGGCTCCCAACAGTGAGCACATTATCAGAAAAGCATGTGGGGTAGGAGATAACGTGGCAGGCACTGTTTCTGTAAAACCACCTCCTCCGGGAGTGACAATAATAACGCATGGCTCCTGAGCACTCACTCTGCACCAGGAACGTTGCACACCTGGAGCCACCTCATGAATATCCCAAGAAGGAGGCCCCATTCTTTTCCACATGGGGACAAAGAAGCTCGGATAGACCAAGTGACTTGTCCAAGGTGACACAGTATCTGGGTCGAGATTTGAGTCTAGATCTTTCCCACCTCCAGATGGCTCAGAGCAGAGCTCAGCCTGATTTTTCTCTACACCTCATGCCCCACATGAGGAGAAGCTGGAACCCTGGGGTGCTGGTGCTGGTGACAGACTGACGTCAAAGGCCATGCAAGCCCAGCAGGGGCTCCAGCACTCCCAGCCTGAGAACCTGGGAAAGCTTCGAGGAGGCTGAGGCCTGACCCCAATGCCAAAAGGTGATGTCTGGTATGAGTTCCCCGGTGGCCCTGAGATGGCTGGGAAAATACCCCCACTGCCCTAGGTTTCCAAGGCCTTCCCCATCCTGGTCCCGGCTGGAGGCTCCAGTGCATTCCTCACATTCCATGGCTTTTCTCTGGGAGGAGGCCTCCTTCCCACAGGAGAGGCCCCTTGTGCTGGGATTGGGAAGCCAGCTGCATTTCAGCTGAACAGCACCGGCTCCCCAGAGGGGCCTCTGGGGCTTTGGCCTTGTTGTGGGCACTTTGTGCAGGAGACTCTGTTGATCTGCTGTGGGCCCAGTGAGAAAGGCGTACAGGGAGCTGCCCGCCGTGCCTGAGCTCCTGGGTGCCCACATTCAGGCAAGCTCGGGAGCTGGGGAGACAGGGAAGCCCAAGACCCTGCGAGGCTGCCTGCCAGCTTGCTCAGTGACCTGGTGCTCCTGCACCTGATCCGCAGGCTGCTCTACCTTCCTCCTGGATCTGTTGGCAAGGCGCACCTGCCCGGGACAGGACAAACCACAGGGGAGGCGCTGGGGCCCATTGCATGCTGACATTTTGCATCCACCCTCTTATTGAATCACTACAACCTCTCTGAGAGGGAGACAGTGTTGTCCCCATTTTAGATGAAGAAACTGAGGCCCAGAGAGGAAGCCCCAAGTCACATGGCCAGTGAAGGATGGATCTGGCTCCTCCTGAGTCAGCCTGGGTACCGCCCACCTGCAAGCCTCAACTGCCTCATGGTTGAGCCTTGACCCCCCGACTCGGTGCCAGGCTCAGTGCCGGGTGCCCAGGGCACAGCCACGGGGCAGGCAGGCATCATCTCCACTCCTGTGGAGCTCACAGACCAGGCGAGGCCGCACATGAGCACATTGATGTGAAATCACAAGCTGTGCTCAGCTGTCCGAGGACGGAGGCCTCACAAGGAGAGAAGCTGGTGCAAAGGGAGTGAGTGGGCCGGAGAGGATGGAGTCAGCATTTCGGTTATACTTGCAGCAGCTCCCCCCTCCTCCAACCGCGGGACTCTGGGCACGTCTCTTCACCTCTCTGGACCTGTGTCCCTTCTGGGGATAGTGAAACCAACCTCTCAAATGCTGTGAGCATTTCATGAATCAACACGGATGAACCATTAGCATTTAGAACCTGGCCTACAGAAAACAGCTGCTGCCATCTCGTCCACCTGGGTGGGCTGAGGCAAAGGTTTGGGAGGTAGAGTGTGGAGCAATGCTCTTCCTGCAGGCAGAGCCCACCACTGGCTCTTGGAACATTCTAGACCTCAGGGGGACAGCGTCAGGGGATGCTGCACTATCCGAGTGATCAGGATAAAGTGGAGAAGCAGGGTGAAATGAAGCCAAAGTCACAGTTTGCCCATTTTTCAGAAAACAGGTTTCAAGAGGGGAAGTCATTTGGTTTGAAATCAGCAGAGCTCTTTCCATGCTGCCGTCTTCAGCTGCATTCTCTCCAGCCTCTTCCCTGCCCCTACCTCTTCCCATGCCAGGCCCTATCCCCTACATGAAGTTCTGGGATCCAAAGGGTAACATCCTGCACCCACCCCCCAAGAGCATCCCCAAACGCACCAGAGTAACCAGGTTTCAAGAACAGAGAGTAGGAGGCGGTCTTGGTGCAACACCACCATCTGCTGCCCATACCTCAGAACTGCAGCTCTGGCTGGGCCACTTTGGGCACTTCTACTGGGCTCCATCTGAGACCCTGCCTTCTGGGTACGTGCAGAAAATCCAGACCCGAGACAGGCAGTAAACAAGGCATCAGACAAGTAAGCAAGGTCATTTCAGATGGGCATGCATTTTAAGAAAGAAAATCAAGAAATAAAGAGGTCTTGTGATAGAGCAGTGGTTCTCAAGTATGATCAGATCTGGGGACCCAGTGACACATTAATTTCTTTTTCATCTCCTTCCCTCACAAGGGTATGATAGAGTTTTCCAGAGGCGATATGACATGTGATGTCACAACAGATTGAATGCAGAAGCAGATACTAGAATCCAAAAGAGATTTACAAAAAAAAAAAAAGTGAAATTTATTTTGTTTTGAAAATAAAGGGTTTTTTTTAAAAAAAGATTTTATTTATTCATGAGAAACACACAGAGAGAGGCAGAGACACAGGCAGAGGGAGAAGCAGGCTCCCTGCGGGGAGCCCAATGATGGACTATATTCTAGGTTCCTGGGATCATGACCTGAGCCAAAGGTAGATGCTCAACCACTGAGCCACCCAGGTCTCCCGAAAATAGTTATTTTTATAAAGAATGTGTTAGGGGCACCTGGGTGGCTCAGTGGGTTGAGACTGGCTCTTGATCTTAGCTCAGGTCTTGATTTCAGGGTTTTAAGTTCAAGCCCCGCATCAGGCTCCACATTGGGCACAGAGCCTACTTAGAAGAAGGATGGGTTATTTACATTAGCATGCAGTGAGCTTACTGTTATTTTTTCAATGAATGGATAAACAAACAAGTTTTTTTAAAAACACTTTTTCAATTTTTATTTATTTATTTGAGAAAGAAAGAGAGAGAACACAACAAGCTGGGGAAGAGGCTGAGGGAGAGGGAGAAGCAGGCTCCCCGCTGAGCAGGGAGTCCAAAGCAGGGCTCCATCCCAGGACCCTGAGATCATGACCCGAGCCAAAGGCAGACGCTTAACTGACTGAGCCACCCAGGCGCCTCTAAAAGATTTTAAAGTCATCTCTACATCCAATATGGGACTCAAATTCATAACCCTGAGGTCGAGTCGCATGCTCTACTGACGGAGCCTGCCAGGCACCCCTAAACAATTCTTTTTAAAACACCTCAGTTTCCGTTTCTAACATGGTAGACTTTTTTACATTGATTCTTCTTTCTGTTACTCCTCGCTGCGAGAGCTGGGCACAGTTTGTGATTTCATATCTATGTGCTCATGTGCTGCCTCCCCTGGCCTCCTGTGAGCTCCACAAGGGTGGGGATGATGCCTGCCTGCCTCATGGCTGTACCCTGGGCACCCGGGATCGTGCTTGGCACTGAGTCATGGCATCAAGAACATATTCTGGAATGAATGAAACAGGGAGCCAGTTGAGCCTTTCGAGTAGGCAGTGCCCACCCTGACTCAGGAGCAACCATTTACTGTATGGTAAGAGTATAAAAGGGTCCCCGAGAGCAGAATGTTTGAGAACTGAAGTGGTAGTGTGAGTACGGACGGAGTAGTCAGGGGGAGATTCCTCAGGAGGGGGTGGGGGGTGACATTCTGCTGAGACCCGAGGGCCACAGAGAAGTCGACCGTATGAAAAGCAGACAGACATATGTGCCAGGTGAAGGGAACAGTCAATGCAGAGTGTCCTCGGGAGAACACAGTAGGTTGTTAGAGGGACAGATAGGCTGGTGGCCTGGCTTCGCAGAGTCTAGGACAGTGCCCAGTATGTAGGGAGGACCCAGTGGATGGTTCCTGGAGGGAAGAGAGGAGGAAGAAGAAAAGAGAAAGAGCTGGGAAGACACCAGTGAGTGGCTGGAAGCTTCCAAAAGGGGTAGGAGGAGTTGTCTTCTGGTTAGACATCTTCTAATCCTTCGAGGACAGCAGGGCCTGATAGGTCCCCTCAGTGGATTTGTTTCTTTATAGAAGACACTGAAGCCCAGAGAGAGAAAGCAACTCCTCAAGATCACCCAGACAGGACAGCCGTGGAATTAAAACTGGAAGCCAGGACTAGAGGCACAGGGACCATGTCCTTTTGGGTCATACGAGGGGCAGGAGGTGTTGAGAACTCTGTGTAGGGGGTGTGGGGTTGGCGGGGGTGTGTGTGTGCAAGTTCAGCAACTGAACCCCTTCGGCCTCCCCCTCATTTCAGGCTCCCCCCACCCCCAGCCCCGTGTCCAGAGCCTCTGCAAGACAACTGAGCTCTACCCCTCCTCCATCCCTCACAGAACAAGAACGGCTTGCCTCTCCTGGGTCTCCGGTTCTGCCAACCCTGGGAGTCCCGGATTCTTCTTAACACACCCTGAGCATTACCGTGCAGGCCAGCCTTTACCTCGTGGCTCAGGCTGTAACCTCTTCTGGGCCGCCCACTCCACCCTGCCCACCATCCATATCCCCGTCTCCACTAGAACTGGTCTGATCAATCTCGGAGGAGCCATTCTGAAATACTCTGCACTGCCATGGCTATTTTATCCCAACTGATTGATTTTCCCCATCCTTCAGGGCTTCCCTCATGTGTCACCTTTTCCAGGAAGCCTCCCCATACTGCCCATCCTTATCTCACCTCCCCTGACCTCTTCTGTGACAGTTCCCCTGGTGTCTGTCCCAGCACCTGGTGCTAACTTAGATGTCAGGGGAACACTTATGAGGCACTGGGCTCTGTCTCAGGTCTGTGAGAACACTCCCTTGGGGCGTCCTATCGGGAGAGTGCTGTCCACTATTCTAAAGCGCAGGTGGAGGCTCAGAGACGGTGAGTCACCTCCAAGGTCTCACAGCAGGTACACACAACGCTGGGATTCAGAAGGAGGTTTGTCGTGAATCTCAATCCTAGGACCAACTCCTAGGATTAAAGATACCCCGATGGACTGGACCCAGCTGCCTAGAAGACTGTTTTGATACAGATCCTGAAGGTGTGGCCAGATTCCCAAAGAGAGATAGGTGATCAACTACCAATGTCTGCCACGGTAGCTGCAGTGGAGAACAATATGTGTGCCACATATTTGCCAGCCCTTTACCCATACGCTAAACTCCTTCCTTTTTCTGTCTCCAAGGAACTCTTTGCCTTCCCAGTGAAATATAAGCACCTCAGCAATAAGAACCCAGATTTTCTAGGAAGCACTGTCCTGGGAAAAATTAAGGCTATTCTTTAAAAAATGGTCAGTGGTGATGGTAGCACAACAATGTGAATGTATTTAATGTCACTAAACTATAACACTCAAAAATGGTTACAATGAAAATTTTATGGTGTATTTTCCTACAATGGAAAACAAAGAGAAATGCCCCCACGTATCAACTTGTAAGGTCAGAGTCTTGAGGAAAGTTTAAGAACCCACTTTAGCCCCTGAGGAATGCAATTGGCTCCCCCTCCTCCCCAGAACTATATGGACATCCCTCCTGCCTCTTAAGCAACAGCCATCCTTCAGGTGTAAGTCAGTTTTTAATATCAAAATGGTATTTACAGGGAAGCTACATTCATCAGTAAAAGTGAAAGAGCCAAGTTCACGCTCCATGGCCGGATCCATGTAAAAATCTGGTCTTTAACCTGTAGCCAAGTATCTATCCCCACATTCAGCATCCCCACGCAGGAAGCGTCTTCTCCAGTTAAAGTAAAACTATGGGTCCCTGGACACACTCCCAAGAAGGGCCTTTGGAATCCTTTGTTGGGATGGGACAAGTCCCCTACCCCAGGCATCCCCTGAGCTCAGTATGCCACCAATTCCCCAGCTCATGAGGTCCTTCTAATGGGCTTCATGTTCAGTAGACCTAACACCAGAGTGAACGTCAAAAGCCTGGGTCCGGGGGGGGGGGGGGGGGGAGGGTGGTGGCGGGGGGTAAACAGACTGCACCTACTTGGGATTGGCTTCCTTTGGTATGAAGTCAAGGACACACATGTGTGCACACAAGCACTCACGTGCACATTCGCATGCAGAATCCTGGACTCTCACCAGCACCATCTCTCTAAAGGGGGCTAGTCCCTATCCTTCTGCCTCCAGAAAGGTTGTCACCCACCATGACCCCAGGATCAGCCTCTCAGAAGGTTACTTCACACACACATGTCCCCCTTGCAACCACACAGGACAAGTGGAATTCTCCTGTAGACTTTCAGCCCATGAGCACATCCCCTCAGAACCTCTCCAGGAGCTACATACCACCAGGGGCTGGGGTGACACATGTTTAGGGTTGCTCCTTCTCGGAGGCATCCCTGTCACCCCAGCTTAGCCCCTGCCGGACTTCCCAGTCACTGCAGCACTAGCTCCAGCTGGTCCAAAGGTTAAGGGACCCTGTTTATCTCACAGTGGATCTAAGGGTCCCCGAGCTATAAGTTCTTATTATCTAAAATTGACCAGAACTCATTATAAGCTTCAAATTCCATCTGGGCTGAAATAGCCAAACTGTCAGTCTGAAACTCAAATCCAACGCCCCCCTCCTCAGGTTACATCTGTAGCTCCCCACTACCCTCAGACAAACCTCAAAGTCCCTGGCAATGTGGCCTGGTGCTTGTCCATTTCCCATCTGTCTCCTGCTACATTCCCCGTGAACCTTCCAGAACCTCTTCAACCCTCTGATGCCCAGAACCTGGTGTCTGCCGTTCCTACTACCCAGAACTCATCCCTGCCACACCCGACCAGGGCTCAGCATAGGTGTCTCCCTCTTTAGAAAGCCTGCCCTGACTGCCCACACTCCACTCTACCCCGCACCCACCTGATACACCAGCCTGAAATACCCTGAAGAGTACTCCCCTGGCAGGGGAGCACCGCGCCTTGCGTGGACTAGGTGCGTAGCATCCTTGCCCACCTCCTGGGTGCTTCCCCAGCCCTGGCACAGCATCCATCTCACTGCATTACACGTTAACTTCTCTACCTCCCCCACTGAGCTAAACGAGCACCTGATGGAAGGGCCCGTAGGTGGGTCCCAGCACCCAGAGCAGGTCCTCAGCAACACCAGATCTTTGTAGTTGAATAAAGAGAATTTCCAGGAATGCCAAGTGCCTGAGCTTCCCGCTTCGAGTGAAATGGGTGAGGCGGCCACTGGAGAGCGGCAGAGAGCTCCCTCACCCCTCAGCTGAGCTCCATCCACTGGTACCACTGGGTCACACCCAGGCGGCTCCCCTACCAGCCCCACTAGATTTGCTCCACGCCCGTGGCTGCCAGAGCTCTTGGCCCCAGACCAGCGCTCACCGACCCACCCAAGCAACCTGCCTGCAAGTCTCCAGGCCAGCCTCTGACCCTGTCCCGGAGCGGATCCAATCCTCCAAGCCCTGCCACCAACCACTCTCTCCCACAGGACTACCAGACTGGGCCAGCAAAACGGTCCCTCTTGCCATCCCCATCTCGACCTGACGGTACCTTTTATGCCCACCCAGGATCCCCTGGCCCCAGGGCTCCCCTTGTCTGCTCCCAGAGGAGCCCCCCACCCCACCTAGGCCTGAAGCAATCCAAACTCCCTTCCGGCCACGGTGCAGCTGCACTGCATGAAAGAAAGACGAGGAAGCTGAGCTAATTTGCACTACGATGTAAACGGGGGATGGCATCTGAACCCTTGTGAACATTCAGATCCAAAGCTCTCCGTCCTGGGCCTTCCCCAAATCAAGGACTCTAGGCCCTGGGCTGGTGACCAAGGACGCCATGCATGAATCATCCCCTGTAAACACCCAGTCCACAAGGGGTGCATCCACCCGTTCGCTGGGTCTAGGTCGGAGCTAGGAGGTTAAGAGAACCAAAGCCCAAATGCAGGCTGCTGGAGGCTGACGGGCTGAGGCCAGAGGCCAAAGCCCGGGCCCGGGGTCTCCGCTTCCGACCCCACCTGCCGCGGGAACGTCTCTGCCGGGCGCGCGGCCACAGCCCAGCCCCGGCCCCGCCTCGGGAGCCCCTGCATCCTGCCTGCCTAGACAGCTCTACCGGAGCCGACGCCCGGGCAGCAGCACCGCGGCGCCCTGCGCCCGGCGCCTCCGCTGGGTTAGCCCCATCCCAGCCATGCCGGCATCCAAGCTGCTAAAGGGGCGGTAACGAGGAGCGTTAGACCTGCTGTTAGTCAGGGAGAAATCCACAAGCCGTTAGTGTCCGCTGCGAGGAACAGACCGGGAGGGCAGGGGTTAGTCGAGGCGAAGCTGCACGGAGCCGGGCGGGAGCCTGGAGCCTGGGGCCCCAGGCGGGCAGCCCCCGAGGCAGCCGCGGGAGAGCAAGTTAGTGCAGAGGAGCCGCAGGGAGCCCACACACAGACCCGGGGGCCTCCTGGAGGTGAGGCGTGACGTCACCCCCAGGTGTGGCCCCGGCTGGCTCAGCGACTGGCGGGCTCTGGGGAAGGCAAGCTGGGGCCGGCCTCCGTCCCTGCCCCGCCCGGCTGCCGGGTGCGGACCTGGGGCGCGAGGAGCGGCCCGCGTCCGCCGCGGCGGGGGAGCGCGGCTCCAGGGGACCGGGGCGCCCTGCGCGCTCACCTGCGGCCCGTCCCTCCCGCCCGCTCCCTGACTTCCGGGGCAAGACACGCCCCTCAGGCCGACTTCCGGTGCTGCGCGCCCCACTCGGCGAATCCCCGGGCGGGAGGCCCCCTTCCCACGCAGGGAGTCCCCGCCCACCGACTTCCGGCGGGGGCCACGCCTCCTTGGCTGGCTTCCGGGGCGTGTCCTGTGCGGGGCGGTGCCTGCTGCACCTGCCGCTTTCAGGTGCGGTGAATTGCACCCTCGTCTCCCTCCAAATTAGGGCACCCAGGCGCCTTCTCTCTCTGCCCCGTGGCTGGGAGCCCAGTGCTCCCCGCCCTAGCCCCGCCGGCCTCCACCCTCACCCCCCACCCCCCACCCTAACCAGGGGCCACCAGACTTGCGCCAGAGGAGATGCTCGTGCTCTGGGGGGGGCCGGCCTCCTCCCCCCGCACCGCCGCCGCCTCCTCTGGGCCCCTGGTGTGGTCAGTAGGGCCGTCCCCCGCCTCAGACCCAGCCCTGGGCTCTGAACCCACAGCCAATCGGGGCAGCAAAGTGGGGGGGAGGGGGAGGGCCCCTGTGTGCAGGACCAGCCCCAGGAACTCTGCTTGCCAGGAGGGATGCCCAGAGCTCGGCAGGGCTGGGGTTAGTGGGAAGAGAAAACGAGGTTAGTAGGGGCGGGGTTAGTAAGTGAGAGCACAGCACCAGCGGACGGGGGCACCTCAGCGGACACACACAGAAGTCACTAGGAGAAAAGGAAGAACACACGCAGGTCCGTTAGTTGGTTAAGGGAGGGTCGGGGTGCGGTTGAGGCAGCCCCGGGTTAGACAGGTTAGTAATCGAACAAAAGAGCTGCCTACGGAAAAGAAAGCTGGGGACGAGGAAGAATGTGGGGGAGACACAGGGTTCAAAGCGAGTGTCTGGCCCCAGGCAGAAGGGTCTGTGTGCAGAACACCCCGAGGGACCAGGGCCCAGGCAGGGGACACGACCAATCGCGTTTTCTGGGCTCCCCACCCCCGCTCCCACCCAGATATCTACAGGTTCTTTTTAAGGATCTGTCCTGTGTCAAGAACTGTACATTCAGGGGAAGCCTCGCTGCAGCCTGTGAGGTGAAGGTCACAGTCGCGTTCTGCGGCTCAGGAAACGGGTTCAGAGAGGTTGGGTGACCTGCTCAGAATCGCTCAGCAGGAGGCGGCAGGGCTGGCGACAGTCCTAGTTGCGTGCCCTGTCCTGGAACGTGGGTCTGCACAGAGATCCCAGGCCACGGGCAGGGCCTTCTGGAGCGTTGTCGTCTGCCCCCACGTCCCAGCCCCTTGAAAGGCCCATGAGCTGCAAGGTTAGTAGGGTCTGGCTGCAGGGGGTTAGTAGGGCATGCTCGGGCCTGGTTAGTGGGTTAGTTGGTTGGCAGAAGGCCAGGCACCTCGTCACACGCCACAGCGTCCCGGCCGAGCCCTGGGTTAGTAGGTTAATCACACCATGCAACACTGCCCCGGGCCCCTCAGCTCAGCCCCAGAGGCCTCCCGCCCCGCCAGCCAGGGAGCCGGGCCTGACCAGGGCAGGGGCTCCGCCTCCACGCTTCTCAACCACCCCCCCAATCGAGCCTGAGTCCCGAGGACCTCGCCCCAGGCCATTTTGTTTCCCAATTTCTCGGCTCTGGGCCTGAGGGGCCCTCCCGCCGAAACAGTTTGGTTAACCTGAAAATAGATCCTGCTGGTCCTGGCCGGAAACCCCTGCCTGGTTCTGGTCAGCCCCCTCCCAGAAGGCTGGATCCTGTCACACTCAGGCACACTGGCGTGTGCACGCACACACAACACACACACACAGCAGCGTCTTCCCAAAAAAGGTGTGATGCCCCAAGGGCATCAAGTCCAGAGGTACCATGTCCAGCGGACATCTCCTCCACCAGGTGCCAGGCTTCTGGCTACTCCAACCGCAGGCCTGCTCTCCTACCCTCCCCCCCCCCAAAAAAACTGCATAGAGCTCACCTGACTCCTAGAACCAAGTTCCAACACCCAGCCCCTCCTGGTCTGCTGCCTTTCCAGTCGGTGCTACAAAGCCCCTGAGAGTGCCCGGCTGGGTCATCTCCTATCCATGCTGTGCAGTTTCCCCACAGAAGCCCCACCCGATTGCCCCCTCAGTTCTAAA
Organism: Canis lupus dingo; assembly: GCF_003254725.2. Classification (NCBI taxonomy): domain Eukaryota; kingdom Metazoa; phylum Chordata; class Mammalia; order Carnivora; family Canidae; genus Canis; species Canis lupus. The sequence goes on along the minus strand of NC_064268.1, from coordinate 20,574,364 downwards.
TGATGCTCCATAAGAAAAGGGCTCTGTTGCCATAAAAGGGGAGAACGCTGAATCCTGGCTGTCCTTGAGTACTCACAATTCCCCTTGGCACTTTAAAGGCTCTGATAAGTCCTGCATTTCAGGAACTGGTTGAATTTGAACTCCACCAATACCACCTCCCCTTTTTGTTTAAGAGCAATGACATCTCCTAGGACTTACTTTGGGCAAATCTTCCAGGGCCCTGGAGGCTATCAGCTAAGCCACATCCTTCTCGTCCTTCAAGGCCCTGGCTGGTTCAGGCTTGCTGGAAAGCCTACCCAGGTCATTCTGGAATCTAACTCCCACCCCACTAAGCACTCAGAACCTGTGCCTCGGTGGACTGTTCTCTGCCACATTCTCCAATTCTCCAGTTCCAATTGCTCAGCCGTGCAATCCTGAAGGTTTCAATCACAGCCAGAGCTTCACCTATAGCCCTACTGCAAGCGACCGGCACAGGAAAGAGCCACAGTAGGTGCTCACTCCTGATGAGAGGGTGGCCCAGGAGGCCTTTGGAGCTACTCAGGGGGCAATAAAGTACGGCCACCTCCCCAAGCTGATGCGAGATGGATATTAAGAAAACAGGCAGGGGAAGGACTAGCCTCTGGATCAGAAGATGCCGAGTTGGCAGTTCCAGAGCACAGAAAATAGATAAGCCCTAAATCTAACCTTCCAGTGGGATGGGAGTGTTAAGTGAGCAACCTGCTAGGGGCCCAGCACTGTGCAGGCATGTGCCCTCACTGACTCCTCCCCGTGCCCCACCCCGGAAGGGAGCACATGGCTCCTGTTCCAGAGTTGACATCAGACTCACAGAGAAGATGTGACCTGCCCAAGGCTGCACAGCGGGGGACACACCCCCGGGCTCCAAGGCCCAGGCTCTTCCCAGGACATCCTTCTCCTGGGGCTCCTCCTCACTGCCCTGGTCCAGCCAGCTCCCTGAATCCATCCCTGAGGCTCCAGGACCGGACCATCCTAGCACAGTGCCTCCCACACTCAACCCTACTTCCCACACCTCTGCTCTGCCCTCCCCATGGCTGTGGGGCTGCCGAGGGGGAAGATGGCTCCAGCTTTCCATGCTTGTGGTGACCATCTGTATGGACTGGGTTGTGTGCCCCACACACACACACACAGATTCATAAGTTGCCACCATCACCCCCAACAAGACCATATTTGGGGATGGGACATTTACGGAGGAAATTAAGGTTCAAAGAGGCCATAAGAGTGGGACCCTAATCCAACAGGACTGGCATCCTTAGAAAAAGAGGAAGAGACACCAGATCTGCCCCTCCTCCTCACCAACCACCCCCCCCCCCCCCCCAAGCCCCACACATGAGCACAGAGAAAAAGCTGTCTGAGGACACAGCCAAGAAGGTGGCCATCTGCAAGCTGTGGAGAGAGGCCTCGGGAGAAACCAACCCCCGCTCACACCTTGATCTTGGACTCCCAGCCACCAGAACTATGAGAAAACACATTTCTGCTGTTTAAGCACACCACCACCACCACCCACCCGGGGCTGTAGTAAATGTTAGGGCAGCTCGAACCAATGCAGGCTCTCTTTCCCCCCCCAGGAAAGGAATGCCCAGTTTTTAAACTTGCCTATGTTAGACCATGGGCTGCTCTTGGACAAGCGCTGGACCACCCCCACCCCGCGCCCCGGAGCGGCTGGACTGGGTAGAGAATGGAGCCGTGCGCAGGGAAGTGAACCTGCAGCCGTGTAAGGAGGAGGCTGCCTATGCCTGGGGCCCACCCTGCCTGCCTTGCCCCCCAAGGACAGAATCCAGGATCAGTGCAACACGGAGCTGGGGTCTGTGATCTGACTGGGGTGACCGACCCCTTGAGCCTGGGGAGGACAAGGCTGGATCTGTCTCCCTCTTGTGAGCTCCCCCAGCCTGGGCCACCTGGTCTCTGGCAAACCCTGCCCTTTCAGGATAGCGTACCTTCTGCCCCTCCAGGTGGGCCCCAGAACTCGGCCACACTTGGGGAAGGGTCCTCCCGGACCCCAACTGCCTCTTCCCTCTGACCTTCAGGCACAGGAGGCACAGAGGCACAGGAAAGCCTCATGCAAAAAGCACCCACAAAAATGAGAATCACTCAAGAGCAGACGACGCAAGGCAGACTCTGAGCCGACGGAGGCCACGAAGCTGTGTCTCCCTCCTTCCCACTGGTAGCTCCCCCCTGACTCCCATCCCTGAGTTCCTGCCCCGTCCTGTAGGGTCCTTAGGGACCCCACCTTCATAAGGGTGGGGCTGGCGGGGCCGTGGCCCAGGTGAACACGGACTGGCCACAAGCAGGGCTGCAAAGGGGACCAAGTCGGCACCAAGTCAAGAAATGGCCTCCAGGTGCAGACGGTAAGGTCCAACAGGCGGGGTCCAGGTGGACACGGAGGGGCAGGGGGCTCCCAGCCTCCCTCACACCCACCCCCAAGCTCTCCTCCAGAGCCAGGGCATGTCCTCAGCCGAGCGCCAACCGGGAGGGTCCTTTATCCACGGGAGGCTCCGTCTTAGCAGTTGGGAAAGATGAGGTCTTCCCAGAGTTCCAGGAAACCACCAAAGGCTGCTCCCTATGTCACCGTGGCCAGAGTCCCGAGTCACCCGGGCTCCAAAGAGATGACCAGGCCAGGCTGAGCCTCCTGGGGGGGAGTGCAGCGAGTTAGGACGAGGACACGGCCTCCATCCCCCAACCTAACCCCACCCCTGAGGCGGGGGACACCTTCAGAGACCCTCAGGCTCTCTAGACAAGGTGTGGGTAAGGGCTTTAGACACTAATGATTTTTAAAAGAAACTCAGGAACAGAGTTTCCCACCCTGGCAGGACTACAAGAGCAATAATAGGAGCCTGGTGCATGGGCAGACAAGGGGCAAGGGTTCAGGTGGGCAAAAAGAGGCTCCAGTGGCCCCAGGAGGCTTGGATTCCCTTTACAACATCCCTACCAAGGGCACTTCGGCACCACCTTCCCCCAGTACACACATATACACACACACACATGCACACCTCCCAGGACGGGGAGCTCACTCCCTTGCTGAGACGGTGATAAATCATGTTCTCGTGTGAAGATCTGCAAGGGTGGAACAGTGTCTCTGGTGTTCACCTCTGGATGCCCAGGATCTAGCTCAGAGAAGGTGCTTGGTCCACGTTCGTGCTGAGGGAAGGAACGTACTGAAAGGTCTGCCATAACCCACCCACAGTGGTCTTGATTCAGTCCCCACACACCCCCCATAAGACTGCACAGAGCAAGCCTTCCAGCCACCTGGCTGGGCCTTCCTGGTGGGGGAACGATCATGCCCCCATAAAACTAAGCCCAGTGCAACTTCCTTCCCCACGCTTCCCCAGGCTTACCTGGCAGCTCCTAGCCAACAGGTGGGCAGCCCCGGCCCAGCTCCCAGCCACTTTCCCAGGTAGATCCCATCCTAGAAGACAAAAGAGCCAACCACGCCGCAGGAGAAAACTGCACCCAGGCCCCCTCCCCAGGTGGGGGGCATGGCCAGAAGTCTCTGATAACAAGAAGAAGGCCCCCCTGGAGCCAGAGAGGCTGGGCCCAGGCACACCGCCCACCACCTCCCTTCCTCCCACCCCCGAATGTCCTTGGGTTGAGGGGGGTGCCCTCACCAACCTCTCTGTTCCCCAATAACAGCAGAAGGGGGCCCAGGACAAAGTAAAACAAATTCAGCTTGGCAATAGCTGAGTGGAAGCAGTGAACGGAGTCAGGAATTCAGAGTTCTGATCCAGCTCAGCCATCATCCTGTGTGGCCCTGGGAAGTCTGTCCCTCTCTCTCTTTCTCTCTCTGCGCCCTGGGATCCTTCCCACCCTGCATTCACCCAGAGTGCACAGTACTAACCCACAGTTCGAGGCAGCGGAGAGGAGGAAATAGGGGGGCCCTTCGGCTCAGCCTCAGATACTCTTCTGCCCCCATTACACACCTGCTAATCCCGACCCAGAATCATCTCTCGATTTTGCCTGTGGTGACAGCTAAGCTATCTTCATCAACCGGCAGACCTGTGCCAGGAGAGTCAGGGGGCCCCTCGGTGGGTGTTCAGAGTTTGCAATGGGCACCTGAGCCTCAAGGCACGGGTCCGGACCTGGAGGAAAGAATGTGGCCCTAGAGTCACAGTGCCAGTGTCCCCACTCAACCGCCAGGTAAAGAGGAGCCCTGGCCAAGTTTCACGAATATGACGACAGAGGGCCAGAACTGAGAAGCGCTGCCAGGAGTCGCCAGTCCCCTCCTGCCTCCTTCTGACACCACATCTACGGGTTCTTGAGGTGAGGTCACTTGACTCACGTCCACAGAAGTTCCCGATGGTGGGAGCTTACAAAATTCTAGCCTCCATGCCAAAAGCAGGGGTGGGAAGATGACCCTCTCTGGGGCCCCATGAAACAGGGACAAGGTCTTTGTTTGTGACACAGAGGGGTAGAAAAGCTGATCCCCACTCCCCCACCTCCACCTCCACCCCCACGTGGGATTCTGAGGTTCTACACTTTCCTGCACAGACCGAAAGAGGGCAGGCAGATAGGCTGCGGGCAGGTAAGTTGGAATACTTATCTGCAAGGCTGCTTCCCCAGGGCGGTCACGAATGTTCAGGAAGATTCGGAAATCCCCTCCTCTCTCCTCTGTCCCAGGACCTTGCTCTACTCTGTAAATAGATCCTGGGCTGCTCAGAGGAGCCTTGCTTGACACAAAGGCCCTTCCCCCAACCCTGCGGACCCCAATATCAATAAGGCAATGAAGGTTTCGAGGGAAACGCCAACCCCTGGGTGAAGCAGTGTACCCCTGTCTAGGAGGGTAGCAAGGAAGGCATGGGCGTTAAGGGCAGGTGAACAGATGAGAGTATTGCCTCCTTGAGACCACATATCCAACGTGCAACTCAATGTTCATTATTCTTCAAGGGTTACCTAGTGCCTGGCACACGGTGAGCATTCCCAAAATTGTTTTCACCAGCTGCGAAAATCTTTGTGCCATACTTGGTGATGTCCCAGAAGTAGGATATGCCTCCTGGAGTGGGAGGTGTATTTACCCCCAGTAACACAGATCAAATTAAAACCCCATGCACATGGATGGATACACAAACGGTCGTACGTTTATATAATGAAAGCTACTCCTCAGTAAAAAGGAATGGTAGGGGCGGCTGGGTGGCTCTGTGGTTGAGGGTCTGCCTTTGGCTCAGAGTGTGATCCCCGGGGTTTCAGGGTCAAGTCCTGCATCGGGCTCCCTGCGGGGAGCCTGATCCTCCCTCTGCCTGTGTCTCTGCCTTTCTGTGTGTGTGTGTGTGTGTGTGTGTGTCTCATGAATAAATAAATAAAATCTTCAAAAAAAAAAAAAAAGGACAAGTGACCGTTCCATGCTACGACTTGGACAAACCTCGAAGATGAAAGAAGCCAGGCACATGAGACTGCGTGCTGTTTGACTCCATATATGTGAAATGTCCAGAAAAGACAAACCTGCAGAGACGGAAAGTAGACTAGTGGTCATCTGGAATCAAGGGTGGGATGGTGGAGATTAGCAGTGAGTAGGTATGGGGGCGCATTTACCGAGGCAGTGGAAATATCCTAAAATGGATTTATGGCAACGGGTGCTGTACCTTGGTACATTTCCTAAAAGTCATCAAACTGTGCACTTGAAATGGATGTTATAACATTTACACCATGCCTTCCATAAAGTTAGACCCAAAAAAGGACAGAACCACTGATCCATGCCATAACAAGTATGAACCTCAAGACATTATCCTGAGCAAAAGAAGCCCAACACAAAAGATTCCATATTAATAGAACTTTAGAAAACACAAGTCTAGTTTCTAGGCAGAGGAAGCAGATCAGTGGTTCCCTGGGGCTGGAGCTGGGGCCGGCGGGGGGCGGGGCGGGGGGGGGCGGCGGGGGGACTGGCAGTGAAGGAACACAGGGGGATATTTTAGGGAGCTGAAAATGTTCTAGATGTGGATTGTGGTGATGGTTATGCAGGTGTCCACATTTAGCAAAACACAAAACATGTGATTGAAATGTATGCTTTGAATGGGTGCACTTTATTATAGGTAAATTATAACTTGTTATTTTTCAAAACTCCTTTAGACGTAGAGGATAAGAATGGAGAAGAGCTGGATCAAAGGCCAGACAGAAACTTCCCTGTGGCCCCAGGGCCCTGGCATCTCAGCCCCCACCACCCCACACAGACCCCCCCCACCCCCCCCACCCGCAAGCCAAGGTCAGAGGCCCCAGCAGGGAGGCTCTGCTTGAGGGATTAGAGCCCAGAAGATTCTAGAGATCCCTCCTACCTCTGAGAGTCAGGAGGTTTCCACACCAATGGATTTCATAGCATGGGGCTGGTCTCTGTTATCCCAAGGGTGCACAGAAGGGTCACCTTGGTTACTCCTTCGACGCTGGTAGGGTTGTGATGGTCACGTAGACATGTCTGGAATCCCATGGGTGGGCTGGGAGATGCATCCAGCTGCTACGGAGAGAAATAGAAATAAAGAAGAGGAGGGGAATAAATATGTACCCACTAGTACACTAGAGAGTAGATGCCAGGGTCAGGCCAAAACTGATTCCTTCAGATGCAGATCAGAAGAAAAAAACAGGAGGGGCAACTGGCTCAGGTCACTATCTCAGGGTCCTGGGATCCAGCCAGGTGTTCCTATAAATAAAATATTTTAAAAATACAAAAGAAGGGACACCTGGGTGGCTCAGTGGTTGAGCGCCTGCCGTCGGCTCAGGGTGTGATCTCTGGGTCCCAGGATCGAGTCCCGCATCAGGCTCCCTGCATGGAGTCTGCTTCTCCCTCTGCCGGTGTCTCTGCCTCTCTCTCTGTGTCTCTCATGAATAAATAAATAAATAAATTTTTTTTAAAAATAAAAATTAAAAAAGATACAAAAGAAGAAGGAAACCAGGAAAGAGATCTTGCTGGGGCTGGTGCCAGCCAAAACATCCCCCAGCATTGGACAGGACACGGACGGGCCTAACAGCACGGGGTCCATCCTACTGGGCCATGCTGAATGATCCCACTACTGCTCTGAGCCTGTCCCCTTATCCAGGAAATGGGATTATAATGACACCCACGTCCCAAAGCTGCTCTGAGGATCACATGGGATAATAAATACTACCTATTAGCTCATATTCTATTATTTTCTTACACTGTTAATACTACCATCACACCCACGGCTCATTAACACCATTGTGGGATATTCATCCCCCCCCCCCCCCAAACTCTGTGCCGTTCCTGGTAACGGAGGAACAGCTGCCAGGGAAATATGCATTCAGTTGCATTTTAGGGTCCCTCTGGGTTCTTGGGTTTTTTTCCCTGACTCTGGAATAAAATAGCTACTCAGAGAGCTGGCATACGGGAGATGTTGGCCTAAATTGCTTTGGATGAGTGAGTGCTGAGAAATAAGGGGAGCCTCCCGGGAATAAGAGGCGCAGGAGCCCAGCTGAGGGAAACAGACCCATCTGCAGAGCTGCGGAAAACCCTGTTTCCGGACAAATTCAAACACGGCAGGCACAAAAGAGGAGCTTCGAAATGCAAGTCGCCCTCAAACAAGGGAAGGGAGTCCCTGAGCTGCAGGGGGAGGGAAGAGACTAAAAGGAGAATGAAGGGAAACCAACATGTATTGAGGACAGATACTACCTGGGGGCACTTTCAACTACTTGACAAAAGAATAAACTGGGTTTTCTTGTCCCCATTTTACAGATGAACAAACAGGTTCAAAGTGTCTCACTCCAACATCACCCATCGAGAAAGTGGTGCAGCTGGATTCTAAGGCTTATTGAACCCCAAAGCTGTGGAAGACTTGTGTTCAAATTGGGGTTGAAGTTAAATGGGAGAAGCCTCCAGGAAGGGATGTGTACACTGAAAACAGAGTGGCCAGGAGCCTTAGTACCACCACCATTGGGGAAACTGGCCCATGATTGCTAAACCATATCGGGTCATTTGATTCCAGTTGCTTCCACATTCTCGAGGCAACGGATCAAATTGACATTTAGGAGAGGAGGTGGTGTGGTGCTGTAGTCACAAACACACGTCTCAGGGCCAGACGAGACCCAGGGTGAAGTCCTGACTCTCCTTCCAACTGGCTGTGTGATCCTGAGCTAAGCACTCCACCTCTCTGAGCCTGTCTCAGTTGTAATGCCCAATTCCCAGCCTCTTCACGGGGTCTCCACGAGGCAGCACCCAGCAAGAAGCCTGGCAAACGGTCACTAAGCTGTAGAGGCGTTGTGTTTTACTCCATACCCTTGAGTACACAATTGGATTGGGATTATATCCCAGTCTCTCCCTCCCTTCCATGGCTCATCCAGCTTCCACAGGGGCCCACCTAGACCACAAGGCGGGGAGGGGACCCCCGCCTCATCTGATCCGATCAGCCTGGTGAGGGACACAGAGACAGATGTCACTCTCAACCAGCCTTTGCCTCTGCCCCAGTGTATCTCTGGCTATTGTTCCACAAAGAGCTCCAGCTGACAGATGAGCCAAGCCTCAGAGACTAGAGGGAAGGACCCCCTTGGAACAAAGGATAGCCTATAAGTTATTCACCAGCCCACTGAACTTGCACAATGGACCCAGTGCCCCAGAAACACCCCCCTGCTCAAACAGCCCAAGGGTCACCCAGAAGAGGAACCGACAGCCCCAATGCAAATAAAAGCAAATAACTCGAGATCAATAAAAGACTTAGGGGCCATGTAAGTGAACTCAGCCAGTACACAGTGGGCACACTCAGCAGTAATATCTTTATCAGGCACCTACTAGCTGCAGGCACTTCATACATGCGTACTGCTTCTTAGCCTCATGACAGCCTTCTAAGGCAGGGAGTATGATTCCCATTCTACAGATGAGGCGACTGAGGCTCAGAGGAGGGAAATTACCTCCTTACTGAAGCTGAGCTTAAGAGGTGACCTGGGTGGAAACACGGATCAGATCCAGAGAAGGGAGTTAGAAATGAAAATATTAAAAAAAAAAAAAGAAAGAGAGAAAGAAAGAAAGAAAGAAAGAAAGAAAGAAAGAAGAAGAAAGAAAGAAAGAAAGAAAGAAAGAAAGAAAGAAAGAAAGAAAGAAAGAAAGAAAGAAAGAAAGAAAGAAAGAAAGAAAAATGAAAACAACTGGCAGGTCCAACCAAAGGGCATATGAGTATAGAGTACATCTGTCCTCTCCAACCTTTTACAATTATCCTCCATTGTATTAAACTGATACGTTCATTCTTAAAAATCACCCCAAATGATAAAATTCTCATTTTTAATGCAAGCGTAGAGAATGGGTCTCCTAAAGCTGGCACAAGGGGTTTGATTCCTTGGGGGGGGGGGGGGGGGGGGGGGGCTCTGAAGACCAGCTCTCTCCTCCGTGAAGAGTTGGAGAGACAGAAAAAGCAGTAAGAGAGATGCAGGGTAGATCTAGAGCCCTTCTCAAATGGCGAGGGTCACCAAATAATCAAATGCAGGCGCGGAGGGGCGCCGGCGCTGCTACCCATAAATTCTTTCAACGTGAATTTAATCAGAGCCAGTGTGGGAGGGATTCAGTGCCACCCAAAGCCAGGCACTGGCCAAAGGGTCCCAGGGGATACCATTTTGCGCGGACTGCGACACGGTTCTGCGCTGGGGCGGGGGAGAGGCTGGGGTACCCTTCCCTCGACCAGCGGAAGGTCTGACCACCTGCTTGATGACCGGGAGGAGGGGGCTGAGTAAACACCCAGATGCCCAGCCCCACCCAGTCCTGCTGACTCATCCCCTGGCCACGTGGCACGGACATCTGCATATTTGAAGCAACGCCCCTAAAGTCTGAGAACCACTGTCCTCAGGTCTCCCTGTCAAGTGGAATTACTCATCCCCGCCTCCCCCCGCCCCCCACAGCCCCCAACAAACCCAGGCGATCGCTTAGCCCCCAGGTGCTCCCAGAGGGGGATGCGCTTCGGGAAAGTAAAGCACTGCGCCCAGAACCAGCGTTCTGCTCGGGGAGGGCGCTCGGTCTGGGGTTGGCACCGGCAAAAACAAAGCCTTTTCCCGCACGTTCCGTCGCCTTTCTCTCCCGACCCCTCTCCCCGCACCAGTCTCCCTCCCCTCCCCCTCCCCCCTTCCCCCAGCAGCAGGTGGGGGCGGATCTCCCGCGGCGGCACTGCAGTGGGGTGTGCGCGCCAGCAATCCCCGCGCGCGCTGGTCTGGAGCCTGGGGTGGACAGGAGGGATTCCGGGTCCCCCAGGCCTCCCCCTGCAGAGTCCCAGAAGCAATTTCTCTGGCCCGGGACCCTCCGCTGGGGGCACAGGAGATCTGATAACCCCCTCTTCATTTCCAGCCTCTCTAGAGAGCGTCCTGGGGAGGAGGAGAGGGGGCAAGGGTTCTGAGGGCTCCCCAGACCTGTTTGGGGATATACACCGGGATTTAGAATTGTACATATCTGGATACAGAATCACTGGCATTGTGACCTTGGACACGTACCTAACCGTCTCCGGATCTCAGCGTCCTCATCTCTAAAACGGGGTTCTTAGCTCCTCGTGGGACTGTGGTGGTAATGCGTGCAAAGCACTAAACACGTTGCTGGCGTAAAGTAAGCTCTCTGCAAACTGATGGGTTATTTTTATCATCATCATTGCCATCATTCTTCTCAAGGAAGGTGGTTTTCCTGCCCTCCCCATCCGCGGGACCCACCCAGCGCGCCGCACGTCTAGAATCTGGGTCCCACCGACGGAGCCCGAGCAGGCCCTGGGCGATGGGCTCGGTAGGAGAGAAGCGGGGCTCAAGCACCCACCCCCACCCCGGTTCCCAGGCCACCCGGGCTCCGTCCCGGGCTGGGCCACTTAGCGGCCGACCTGATGGGCCGGCGAGGTCCAGGGTCCCCTCCTCCGGTCCGGCAGCGGGGCGTGGGGAGGGTCTTTGTTCGCCCTCGGATCCCGACTGAGGACAACTCGCCCCCCGCACCCCGCACCCCGCACCCCCCTCCCCTCTCCCTCCCAGCGCAGCCTCCCCCGCGGCCCCAAGCCCCACCCAGGCCCGAGTCTTGGCCGCGCTGGACGAGTGCCGGTGGCAGGAGCTCTCCGTCCTGCAAAGGAGGGCCACTCCGGGCAGCCCTTGCCATCCCCTGAACGCTGCCGGGGACCCCGGGACCCACCCTCGACCCGACCTCGGGGAGCGAGGCTGTCGGCCGCGCGCGGGCGCCGGGCGCTCGGGGAGGGGGGGGCGCGAGCGCCCTCGGCGGCTCACCTCGGGTCCGCGGTCCTGCGGCGCCAGTGCAGAGGGCTCTTTGTGCCCGGGCTCACGGCGCAGAACTGGGGGAGCCCCTGCAAGCGCCTCCCACCGCAAACTCCTCCCCGCACTCGTCCGCAGCCTCCCTCCCTCCGGCCCCCCGAGCGCAGCCGGCGTCGTCTTTGTAAGCTGCTGCAGCGCCCATGAAATTTTAATGCGGGAGCGGCTGGCGGGCGGAGGCGCCCCACCCCCGGCCGCGCCTCGGCGCCCCTCGCCCCCGCCCCCGCCTCCCCCCCCCTCCCACGGGGTCCGGGCCGCCCGCCGCGGGGGGCAGGGAGGGTGGGGGGAGCGCGCCGCCGCCCCCGCGGCACAAAGGGGCGAGCCGGCCTCCAGCATCCCCGCCCGCGGCGCTGCCATGGCAACGCTGGCCGGGCTGGACTCGGCCCGGAGCCCAAGCCCGGAGCCCTAGGAGCCCGGAGCCCTAGGAGCCCGGAGCCCAAGCCCGGAGCCCTAGCCCGGAGCCCCGCGCAATCAGCGGACCCGGGACGCGGGCCCCGGAGCACCAGGCGCCTCACCCGCGGGGGCCCTCGGTGTGCTTCTCGGTGAATCCTGCCAGGTGGACACGCGCTTACGGTGGAGGGAAGATTCGAACCCCTGCCCGCGCCTTCACGCCCGCGTGCGTGCCACGACACCCCTCGGCCTGACCACTTTTATAGGTTTGGTCCTTTGTTTTTTGAACAGCCCTCTGCTTAGTACCCACCCTTCGGTAGAGCAGTAATGCCAGAAAGTGGTCCTAGACCAGGAGCATCAACATCACTTGGGAACTTGCTAGAAATGCCAATTTCAGGTCTCAACGCCAGCACTACGGGGTGGAAAACTCTGGGGTGGGGCCCAGAGATCTGCATTTTATTAACAAGCGCTCCAGGGGATTCTGATGCACATTCAAGCTTGGGCACCAATGCTAGACGGTTCCGGGGGCCTCTATAACCAGCCTGTCCTGGGTTTTAATTTCAGCTTTGTCCACGCCCCTTAGCGGATGACCTTGGACACACCATTACTGAGACTCGGTTTCCTAGTCCATAAAGTAAAGATAATGATGGAATCCGCCTCATAGGGTTATGTGGGTTAAATGTGGAAATGCGGGCAGAGGGCAGCTTAGCACAGTGCCTGGCACTTAAAGGCTCAAAACATAATTTTTATTATTATAATGCTATGACATCCATTTAATTTTTACACTTCTCTGTTTGTCATTTATCATTTTCATTGCTCAGATAAGGACATTAAGACTCAGAGAGGCTGTGAGAGCTGCCCACAGCCACAGTAGGGGACCCAGGCAGGATTTGAACTGACCACTTGAGGTTCCACATTTGCAGGCTGTCTTCCACATTGTCCATCTCCTCCTCGGATGCTACCCTCCACCCCTGCTTTGGTCTCCAGGAAATCCAAATCCCGCTCGACAAACCTATAGCATTTTGCCAATGTACCCAGCCCAAGGACATTGTGGGAACCCTGAAGATCCCAGAGGAGGTCCCAGATACTGCCCCGGCACTGACAGAGCTAGCAATCCTTGCAGAGAAGTAAGACTCATGTGGAACAGCTAGAGAAAAGGCAAGATGGGGTGTGGTCACAGCATTGCCCAGAGGACGCAGCCAAAATATTGCAGTTATCAGGTCTACTACTTTCCCCTGGATCCCCAGACCACAAACAAAAGGAAGACTTTTTTTTTTTTTCAGGAAGATTTTTTTAAAGTATTCCCAAGTCACTCGTTTTGTAATCTGTTCTCAAATTCTCCTGAGTATCAGCCTATCATTTCCAATATCCATTTGGATTAAAAAAAAAAAATCAAGTCACTTGTCTGTTTCCAGATCTTCAACACTTCTCTTTTTCCCTGGGGCTTCTTAAAGATGAACAATAATGAGGGATGCCTGGGTGGCTCAGCAGTTGAGCCTCTGCCTTCAGCTCAGGGCATGATCCTGGAGTCCCAGGATCAAGTCCCACATCGGGCTCCCTGCATTGGAGCCTGCTTCTCCCTCTGCCTATGTCTCTCATAAATAAATAAAATCTTTAAAAAAAAAAAAGATGAACAACAATGAGCCTGTGGTCCTATTTCCAAGTATGTTTCATTCTAGGGATATCTTTTCAAGGAGAGCATTGAGAGAAGGGGTGCGGGTAGGGAGGGTGGCAGGCAAAAGAAATGATCATGAGAAGCTACTGGGGGCTCACTGTGAGGGGACCATCTAACTCAGGTGGACTCAGGGTGAGCCATGAACTGAATAACACAAGGAGGGGTCAGAACCCATGTCCAGCAGACACAAAAGACAGCCTGAACCCGCCTGGCTGTCCTCTGCCCCAGTCCTATAACACAGCACATTTCCTTATCATGGGGAGCCCAAACTAGCTGTCCTGGGGGCTCCGCTGATCCTATGCCCTCTTTCTGTCTACCTGTTGAGTGCCTTTGTGGTGAGCAAAAATCCTCCCTTTTCCTGGGGTGGGTTGGAAACCCACAGAGCCTTCTTCATCCTGCAGTCTCAGGGCACTGGTACCACCTCCTTTGGGATTCACATCCAGTTTGATAGCTAGAGCTGGCACCCTTCTTGCCTCCCCATCAATGTAACTCTGCCTCTCACCTTATCCTGTGGGGAGGCCCGGGACCTTGCCGAGCACACCCCAAGATGGTAAATGTCATCCTCACCCCGTCTTGCCAGGAACTCCAGTCTTCCAGGTGACATTTACAGAGCTAACTCGGGCCCCAAGAACCCACAAGCCGATAAGAACACCAGATGGAACCCCAAAGAGAAGTGTCAATGTTCTCTCTTCTGCCTCTCTTGAAAATGGCCTGAGCCTCGTATGATGGAGTGTTGGTTGCCATGGCAATGGGAGGAGGCGCCATCATACATCTCAGAGGATCCACTTGGGAATCAACTTTGCTCCTTTAAACTGGACCAGGTTGCTCACCCATTCCCACAAGGATGCACAAGCAAGATTCTTTGGCTCATGGCAGTGCCACTCAGCCCAAGCATTCCAGGGAATTCTGATAATGGTAACATGTCCAGAAGCGGGGGTAGAGACAGGGTTCTCTTTATCCCTAAAGCAGCTCCTGGAGAAACCAGGTGCCCCAGAGGCCAGGGTCCCAGCTGCGAGTCCCATCGGTACACTGGGTACCGCTGAGCACTCATGTCCCCCACCATACCTGTTGGGGACTTTTTAGTTGAAGTTCACATAGTATAAAACTAACCACTTTGTTTTCTTGTCTTGTAAATATTTTTTTTAAAGGAGTAGCTTCTTTTTTTTTTAAGATTTTATTTATTCATGAGAGACACAGAGAGAGAGAGGCAGAGACACAGAGTGAGAAACAGGCTCCCTGCAGGGAGCCCGATGTGGGACTAGATTCCGGGTCTCCAGGGTCATACCCTGGGCCAAAGGCAGGCGCTAAACCGCTGAGCTACCCAGGGATCCCAATTTTTTTTTCATCGTGATAAGTGTATGCTTTAATCCCATCCCCTATTTCCCCCATCCCCTCACCACCCCTCTCTGGTAACCAACAGTTTGTCTTCCGTAGTTAAGAGTCTGTTTCTTGGCTTCTCTCTCTCTCTCTCTTTTTCCTTTGCTTGTTTTGTTTCTTAAATTCCACATATCAGTGAGATCATATGATATTTGTCTTTCTCTGACTTATTTCACTCAGCCTAATACACTCTAGCTCTCTCCCTGTTGTTGCAAATGGCAGGATCTCATTCTTTTGATGGCCGAGTAATATTCCTGTTTATGTACCACATCTTCTTTATCTGTTCGTCAGTCAGTGGACAAGGGCTGTTTCCATAGTTGCGCTATTGTAAATAATGCCGGTATTAACACAGGAGTGCAGGTATCCCTTTGAATTTGAGTTTTTCTGTTTGGGGGGTAAATACCCAGGAATGCAATTCCTGGATCACAGGGTAGCTAGTCCTATTTTTAACTTTTTGAGGAGTCTCCATGTTGTTTTCCACAGTGGCTGCACCAGTTTGCATCCCCACCAACAGTGCACGAGGATCCTCCTTTCCTCCACATCCTCGCCAACATCTGCTGTGTCCTGTGTTTCTGGTTTTAGCCATTCTGACAGGTGTGAGGTGATACCTCATTATGGTTTTGATTTGCACTTCCCTGGTGATGAGGGAATGGTGTTGAGCACCACTTCATGTTTCTGTCGGCCACCTGGGTGTCTTCTTTGGAGAAATGTCTGTTCATGCCTTTTGCCCATTTTAATTGGATTACCTGTTTTTTGGGTATTGAGCTGCATCAGTTCTTCATGCATTTTGAAGACTAATCTGTTATTGGACATGTCATGTGTAAGTATCTTCTCCCATTCATCAAGCTGCCTTTTAGTTGTGTTAATCAAGGCACAGAAGCTGAGAAGAATATTCACAGTGTGTGCCCACCACCTCTGTCTAGTTCCCAGACACAATCGTCACCCTAATATACCCCACACCCATTGACCAGTTACTCCCCATCGTCCCCTCCCCACAGCTGCTGGCAACCACTAATCTGCCTTCTTTTTATGGATTTACCTCTTTTTAAAAATTTTTTATTTATTTATTCATGACAGAGAGAAAGAGAGAGGCAGAGACACAGGCAGAGGGAGAAGCAGGCTCCATGCAGGGAGCCCGACATGGAACTCGATCTAGGGTCCCCAAGATCACACCCTAGGCTGAAGGTGGCGCTAACCCGCTGGGCCACCGGGGCTGCTCTGGATTTACCTCTTTTGCTTACTTTCTATAAATGGGATCATACAACATTTGTCATTTGGGTTCCAGCTTCTTTCCACTCAGTAGAATGCTTTTGTGGTTTTTCCACGCTGTAGTAGGTGCCACTCAGTATTCCATTCCTTTCTACCCCTGAATACCATTCCAGCATATGAATATAGCACACTTTGCTTACCCATTTGTCCGGATTTGCGTGGTTTCCATCTTTTGATGGTTGTGAGTCATGCCACCATGAACATGAGTGAACAAGGATTTGTTAGAGTCTCTCTTTCCAGTTTTTTGGGAAATATGACTCTCTGTGCCTCATTCCTTTTTATACTGTCCCAATGCATGCAGTCAGGGGGTTCTAGAGTTAGTGACAATGTGAGTTTCTTTACCTTGTTACCCAAACTAATCACACAGACCCCAGCAGCAGCAGCACTATCACCACTTTTCTGCTTGGCCACACCTGCCGCGCCCCCTGAGGAAGGGCTGCAGGGAAAAGATTTAGTCTGCCCTCAACCTCTGTTATTGACCAAGACTGTGTGCATCCATCACAGCCTCAGGGGAGCTCTTCTCTGACAGCTGTTCCCTGAGCAAGCAGCTCTCTGTCCCACCCAGATAAAAAATTTTGTTCTGAGTCCTCAAAGCAGCCATCCTCATCCAGGGTGAGGGTGGGGCTCCCTGAATGCAGGGGGAAGCACCTTATCGCAGAGGAGAGCTGCGTTTGACATGTCCTAGAAAGAATGTGCCTTTCAACAATCCCCCACAGCCATGGCATTCTCCTGGCCCCTGGAATCACCTTTAAATGCAATGAACTTGACCCCTTGTCCACTTTCTTGACACTGTTCCAAGTGCTTTATCTACATTCCAGCCTAACACCCTCTGAGGGAGTGTGGATATCATCTGATAAGGAAAGTGAGGCTCAGAGAGAGGAAGTGATTTACCCAAGGTCAGCCAGCTAGAAAGTGGCAGAGCTAAGATTCACACCCAGTCACTGTCTGATTCTAGAACCCTCACTCAGAATCTTGAAAAACCCATCTGCATTTATGCTCATCCCATCTTCTCCCTGGGAAGGACGTGCCTTCCCCACAGTCAGCTGAAGAACAATGACACCCGCCCCCCCCGCCCCCCCCCCCCCCCCCCCGCCCCAGTCACCTTGCGGAGGTCGCTCTGGGGGGTCCGTTCACCTGCCCTGGCATGCACAGCAGCAGTTAATCCCTGCCTTAGTTGCAGAGGGACGTCGCTGGTTCAGGATCAGTTCCACAGAAGACTAGAGTTCAGTGTTCCTCAGGATCTTACCTCTGTCCTGCCTCCAGTGGCTCCCTTCACGTGTCCCCACTGGATAAGGCGTGGACAGGTGTATTAGCCTGGACTTTCCCAGACCCTGACACAGGGGTTCAAGCGCAAGTGGTTAATTTGGGAGATGATCCGAGGAAGCATTAGTTAGAGATAGTGAAGAGAAGAAAGCCAGAAGAGGTGCGTTAAGGCATGTCTTAGTCTGTTGTGGCTGCCATAACAAAATACCACAGACTAGGTGGTTTACAAACTAGATTTCGTGATCTCGCCATTTTGAAGGCTGAAAGTCCACGGTCAAGGTGCCTTCGGGATTGCTTTCTCCTGAGGCCTCTTTCCATGGTTGTCTTCCTGCTACATCCTCATATGGTCTTTCCTCTATACATGGGAATCCCATCTCTTCTTCTTATAAGGACCTCAGTCCTGTTGGATTAAGACCCCACTCTTATGACCACATTTAATCTTAATGACCCCTATAAACGCTCCATCTCCAAATAGAGTCACCTTGGGGATTAGAGCTTCAACATATGAATTTGGGGTGGGGGGCCACAATTCAGTCCATAATAAGGAGCTGGGTGTTGTGGGCAACTAGGACCCCATCTTACCGAGGTCCTCTGGGAGCCTGTGTCCAAGTGGGACACACCTGAGTCATCCCATGTGAGGTCAAGGACGCCAGGGTAGTTAATCACCAGCTCTTCTTACCTGTTGTGATTAAAGGATGCTCCTTGTGCTTCAACCCCTCACCACCTCCAGGCTGCCATCAGCAGGGAGTCTCAGGGGCCACCAGGTGTCAGTCAAGGGGACATCTGTCACAGGGGACAGTGGATCATTCATTGCCCCATCACCCACTCACTGCACAATCTCACCCAGCAGAGCCCATGCCAGGCCTAACAAACCTCCCTGGTTTGAGAAGGTTCCACCCACTACGTGCCAACCGGGCCTAGCCTGGGACAGAGACAAGCTACTTTGCAAGTAGAAGTCACTATGACCAATGCTGTAAGGGAGGAAGACTGAGCAGCTAATGGGAGTAAATATGAGTGACCCAACTAGCCTTGGAGATCAAGAAAAGGCTGAGCAAATGCCAGATGCTGTACCTGGTATTGAGAGCTGAAAAATCACAAGAATAGGAACATCACAAGAATAACTCTATCATCTGTATTCTTTTCAGGATCTTTTCAGTTTCAACTCGTTCGAGCAGAAACGAGTCCAGAGCTACACTGGTTTCAGGCACAGCTGTATCTAGGTGTCCGAACAACACCAGCAAGCATCCCTGTTTCCCCAGCTGTCTGCAGAAGTATGAAAGAGCCCACTAGGGACTGTCAGACCCCGCGCCAACTCACTCTTTGTCTTGCTGCCTTTCTCTGCCTTCCTGTCAGCAAAGACAAGGACATCCAACGGGCAGACCTGAGTTTGAATCTCACTCCCGCCTCTTACTCCCCACGTGACTCTGGGCAAGGGACTTTGCCCCTCTGGGCCTCAGTACATTCTGTAAAATGGAATAACCTCTTTGGAAGGCTTTTAGGAGACTTCAGTGACCAGAGTGGGGAAAACACATAGCCCACTCATGGCTTCAGTAAATTCTGGCTCTCTCTATCTCTCTCTGTTGGACGGGCCACTAGAGATTCACAAAGGCCTGGAGCTTCGTACTCTGGGGAAGTCATTGGAAGGGGGCCTTAGGGGAAGTCATTGGAAGGGGGCCCTAGGAAGTCCACAAACCCCACTACTCTCTTCCCCATGTACGAAGATGCTGTTGAATTGACTAAACACAGGCCAGTGTCGACCCCGCCCCACGTTCATGGTTGCTTCCTTTATCATCCTCACAACCTGAAAGTGTACCCTTGAATTTGTAGAGTCCATGACCTGTTTTCCTTTAAGAAAGAGTCTGATGGGACTGGCAAAGTTGGGGTCCCCTGGTCTCCCCCAGCCTCCTCATACACAGGACCCAGAGCAAGGCCCAGAAACAAGGAGGCCTTGCCCAAGGTCAAGGGAGACTTCCCTGCTTCTGCACCCCTTGTTCTGCGTGGGCCTGCCTCTGCCTCTGCCCAGGGGCCTCTCCTTTGTCTCCAGCATGTGTCTGCTCTATGGGCCTGCCTGTGTGCACTGTGTCCTGCGTCCCCAATGCTCCTTTGTCTTGGCTTTTGTGTCCAGACAACAGAGAAGGGGGGCAGAGTGTGTGTTGCTGTCATCCATCCCATCTCGTTATCCATCTGCAAACAGACCCCCTCCAGACGCCCCGCACCTGCTTCCCAGCCCTCCCAGCCGCCCCAGCAGGTGCTGCAGCCAGCCAGCCACTCACTGCTGCTGCCAGAAAAAGGCACAGACCTCATCCAGCCGCCAGCACCGCAGCCTCCCTATCCTCCCCGCCCTCCCCGCCCTCCCACCTCCTCTCTTCCCCTTTATGGGCAGATGCTGGCAGCCAGACAAGCCCCGCGGAAGACTTTACAAGGACCCCCGACACTTGAGGGGAGCCATGCCCCCTCACCCCCAGATCCAAGGCGCCCTCAGTCCTGTCAGCATATCCTCATGAATAATCCACCAAGTCATCCTCACTGCACCCCATGTCACTGCGATCTCTGCCTCCACCATCCCCTCCTGGGATGTCCAGCTTCCGTTGCAGCCCACCCCCCCAATCTGACCCCCTCACCCCAGCCAGGAGACTCTGGAACTGCAAAGCTGACTTCAAGGCTCCCCCACACAGCCGGTGATGCCCCACAGGTCTCAGGAAGCAAAGCAAGATCCCCACCTTGGCCTGGCCCCTGTCTACTCTCTGCATTTGTCCCTCACCAGGCTCCTGCTCCGGCCTCACACCTCCCAGCCCAGCCCTGCCTGGCGGCCTCATCATCTCTGGGAAGCCTCCTCTGACCGCTGGGTGGAAGTCGAGCCCATTAGTTACACACACTCCCTGGCTCACCCATGTCCCTCTCCTTTAGGGCTGATTTCAGTTTGGGATTGCACAGATCTGTTTGCTTGTCGGTGGGACCCATGCACATTCCACAGCCAATCTATGAGATGCCCCGTGGGAGAAAACCGCTCTGTTTTGCCACCGTGGCATCACCGGGGCTTGGCAGAGGGTCCAACACATAGGAGGCCCGCTGTGTATGTTTGTCCAAAGAATAACTAAACCGCAGCTTAAAACACTGCAGTTCTGGATAACCATCTCGTAGATAGGAAAACAGAGACGGGGCAAGAAAAGTGACTTACCCAAGGGCTCTATTCCAGGGTAGCCAAGCTGATGGTGTAATCATGGCGCCCTCAGTCCTGTCAGCCCACACCTGTCATGGTGTCCCCATGGTCCCCAGCTCCTTCTGTCTTCCAAAGTTTACCTTCTCCTTCATAAGCCAATCAGACACTTCAAGCTGACATGCTCGCAGAAATGCACCCCCCTTTCAGGCACTTGGTAACCTCCTGTGAGCGATGATTGTGTCTGTGCCTTCTTGCTCCAAACACCTGCACCTGTTGCCCTGAGCACCTCCCCCTGTTTCCTTCGCATCCCTGTGGTCCTCATCCCACCCCACTCATTGCCCGTAGCAGAAGCCACACAAAAGTCTTGGGGAAGACACTAAGGAAGCTCGGAGCAAATAACACAGAGCATTTGCCATGTTCTTGGTTCTGGCCTAACGCTATAAAAGCAATAGTTATGGGGAGCCTGGGTGGCTCAGTCGGTTAAGTGTCCACTGGTTTCGGCTCAGGTCATGAGATGGAGCCCTGCGTCTGGCTCCTCACTCAGTGGGGAGTCTGCTTGAGATTCTCCCTCTTCTCCTCTCCCCTTGCTCCTCCCCCTACTCTCTCTTATATAAATACATAGGTAGAAACTCTAAAAAAAAAATTAAAAATAAAATAAAAGCAATAGTGATAATAGCCCGATGGTGCCACGGATTGATGTCATTGCCATTTTACAGACAAGGAAGACTGAGGCTGAAGAAACACAGCTAGAGGGTGTCTGAACCAAGATGCAGTCCCAACAATCCACATCAGATCCTGGCCTCACGTAAAGCCGCCTCCCCACCCTGCTCCCAGTACAGCTCCCCGGGTTCTCATGGTCGCCCTGCCCTGACCAGCAGCCCCCATATGATCCTCCCTGCCTCCCATGGCTCCTGTCTATTCCAGACTTTCCCACCCCCACGTGGCCATGCCGCAGCCAGTCTGCAGAACAGTACATTCTTTATTTATGAGATGCATCTGGGTTCTCTGCAAATCAGCTGGGAATGCCACGGCGCCTGCAGGCAGGAGGTGGGAGATTCTGGAGGCCAAACGTCCTCCAGCAGGCAGCCAGGGGCTGAACCCCAGACACCAGGCTCCAGCTGGGGCACCCAATTGGCCTGCTGATCACAGAGTGGGACTGGGGACAAAGTGATCTCTACTTGGGATCCCTTATGCATCCTGGCTTGCTGTAGGCAAGAGCAGAGGGCCCTGGGGGGTGGAGGGGTGGAAATAGGGTAGGCACCTATAGTAACTGAGTGCGCGTCTCCTCAAACCCAAGCAAAACCCTTCAAGGCAGGGATACTTGTGCGCACTTTACAGGGGAGGGAACTGAAGCTTGCAAAAAGTAAGCAAGTTCTTTCTGAATGTATAACTTTGCTTTGTCCCCTTCTCCCCCAAAAAAGAGGGAGTTAAAGTGGTTTATAATAAAGCTCAGCATGACCAGAAAACTGAATATGAAATAAGATAGAAAAGTGAGTCTCGGAGAAAGGAACATGGAACCAGGAATTGAGTTCCTCTTCCAAATGCCTGTCACACGGTCTTATCTAGTTGCTAATAATCCGGAGGACTGTACATTGGTTCTGAGCACCCTGGCCGCCTAGGCAAAAAGAGAATGTGATTCGTTTTGTGGGTGTCCAAGGTCTACAAGGAGAAAAATAACGTGGCAGAGAGACATGGCCGTGGCTGATACTGAAAGCAGAGAAGGAATATCAGGACCCCTAATCTAATATGGGCTCCATTTTGCAGAAAGTGCCCCGCGCGCCCCAGTGTGTAACCCACTGCCCCCCGCAGAGCAGCCCCCTTCGGACAGCGACTGGGAGGGTGTGCTTCTCACCAGCCACCACCAGGTGGCAGTGCGGCGCAGGTCTCAGGAGGAGGGTCCCGGGATGGGAGTCCCAGGTGTGCTCCCCAGCAGCCTGGGGGCGGAAGGGCCTGAGACCCCAGCCCCATGGGGCCGAGATTTTTGGTTGAATCTCAGCGAAGAAGTCAGTGTCAGGCTTCTCCACAGGGGGACAGAAGGAAGGACCCTGGACATTGAGTCAGGCGTCCCGGGTTGGAATTCCAGCCCTGCTTGCAGTTCCCTGCTCAAACTTGTGCATGTCAACGTGCCTCTCCAGGCCTCAGTCTTCTCATCTGAGCAAAGGGGTGAATCATGCCTGCTGTGGGGGGAGTGGAGCATGAGACAGGGATCAAGACATTTGATCGGATCCCAGAGGCCAGAACATGATCCTCGCCTGGTCACTGAAGCCTTATAATAGCCGGTGGGTGAGGGGCCACGAGCTTCTGAGCTACAGGGGAGGGGGGAAAAAAAGGAACCACCTTCCCGGAAAGAAAACCCAAGTCCCTAGCTTGCACCAAGCAGGGGATGTGGTGAGGTCCTCTTCCTTTCGGCCCCTGGGTTTGGAGAAGTAAAGGAGTTTGGGGCCTTTTCAAGTGTAAATGACAGAAACCCATCCTAGAATAACTTGGGCCAAAAAGAAAAAGAAAAGGCAGGCAGAGAGTGTTATTTAGTCCCTGTGATAAAAGGCACAGGGGACGTCTGTGTCATAGGCCCGTGAGACTCACTCTGGCCATTTCTGACACCTGCTTTCCCCTCCATTGCTTCTGTTCTTAGACTGGCTTTGGTGGCAAGTTCCAACTTCGCATCTCAGATCTTAGCAAGCCCAGCACCAAGGGAACTTCTTCCAGACGGTTCCAACCAAAGTTCTAGAGCTGACTCTCCTGGCTCAAATTGGGTCATGTGCCCATCCTTGGCCCATCACGGTGACCATTTTTGACCAGGCGAGGGTCATGTTCTGGCCTCTGGGATCCGAGCCCCATTCAGTGCAGAAAGGAGGGGGAATGATTTTTCTCTCTCTTTTTTAGAGATTTTATTTATTTATTCATGAGAGATACAGAGAGAGGCAGAGACATAGGCAGAGGGAGAAGCAGTCTCCCTAAGGGGAGCCCGATGCAGGACTTGATCCCAGGACCCCAGGACCACAACCTGAGCTGAAGGCAGACGCTTAACCACTAAGCCACCCAGGCGCCCAGGGAATGATTTTTCTAAACTAGAAGCTCCTCCCAGAAACTGTTGAAGGTCCCCGGAGGGTAGAAAGAGCAGACTGCAGCCTCTGGGAGGCCACTGTGGGGACCCAAGGGCCTGCCACCCCTAGCTTTGCCGTCAGAAGATTCAGGAGCTTGCAATAGGGAAAAGAAGGGCCCCTCACCTGGTTGATATTTCCCCTCCACTAATCCTGTAATGAAGGCACAGTAAACAGAGGCCCCAGGAAGTAGGAACAGGCAGGCGGTGCAAGGCTCCTCCCTGGGCCAGGTGGGGGAGGCGGGGCTGGCAGTCAGGGCAGTCAGGGCCACCCCAGCGCATGGAGCTCTGCCCGGATGGATGTGTGAGGGCCTGGCTCTGTGCCCAGCAAGCTCGGTAGATGCTTTTCTTTCTCCTCTCCACAAAGGCCATGGCAGGGGCTGGGTCACTGTCATGGCACTGCTTTCGTCCTTGTTGGGGATGAATAGGTGTGCAGGGGAAAGCATGTCCCTCTGACCCCTCCCCTTCCTGCTTCCCTCCTTCAAGGCCTCCTCCCTCAAACACACCCAACAGGAGTGAGATCTTCCACTTCTCACCTTCTTCCATTCTAGGTGGCTTCTTTCCTTTCTGGTTGACAGTTTCCAGCGATGTGTTGTCACCCCATCACTCCCAGGGGAGTGGCTCGGTAAGACGGTAGAGAAAGGGGAGTGTGGACAAGTGAAGGAACTGGACAGAGAGGGCACTGAGTGAAGGATCAAAGAGCCTCACCTGCCAAGAGCCCTCTCCCAACCACCCTGAAGGTCACCTTGGCTGATAAACTTGGGATCCAAGACTCAGACGCAGGCGTGCATGACTCCAAATGTGTTGTCCCCCGCTGTGCCATGCCAGCTCCAGGAGTGGTAACGTGGAAAGTGCTTGCTGTGTGGTCTTGGACCAGTGCCCTCCACTCTCTGGGCCCAGAGGACGTGGGTTTGGGATCCACAGTTCTGGACACTGTGGTCAGTCCTGCTGCCTGGGTGCAGTGTTCTTGATGATGAGCGTTCTGTGCCTACCATCGCTGCTGGCCAAATCGCATCAATAATTCAAGTTCCCTCGCCTTTATTACCTAGGAGAATTGGTCTCCTGGCAAGACATAGAAAATAATTTCATGCTCTTTCCTCCCCTCCCAAGATCACCCCTGACAAATTGTCTCATTTATTGCCTGTCACTCCAGCTGCCATCTCACATCTGGGGTACTAGTTTTTATGGTTACCAGTCTCACTCTTGGCTTTGACTCCGGCTGGTTCTTAACAGGACCGCCATCAAATTTTAATGAGCCTCCCCCATTCATTCACTCAGCAAATATTGCCTGCTTTGTCCCCCAGGAATTCAAGACTCTTCTCTGATAGACCAGAGGCTCCCCGGTTATTCACACTAAAGTGTGAGGGACTACTTCTGAAGTAGTAAGAGAGAACAGGAACCTAGCAACTTGCCATTTATAAATGCTTTTTGTGCCCAGGATCTCTTTCATTCTCCCTCTAAACCTTACACCATCCACAGTGAGCTCAATCCTCTTACAGTCTGGATGGCTTCAGGCAAGTTGCTTAACCTCCCTGAGCCTAGGGCCCTCAAGATTCTGATGGGTTTTATTTTATTTATTTATTTATTTATTTATTTAGAGATTAAATAAATTTAAGATTTTATTTATTTATTCATGAGAGACAGAGAGAGAGGCAGAGACACAGGCAGAGGGAGAAGCAGGCTCCATGCAGGAAGCCCGACATGGGACTCGATCTCCGGTCTCCAGGATCCCACCCTGGGCCAAAGGTGGCGCTAAACCACTGAGCCACCTGGGCTGCCCATGGCAGACCCATCTTGCATAAGGAAGGAGTGACCTGAGAACACAAGAGGAAAATGTTAAGTTAGCCACGATAGCCAATTACAACCTAGTATGAATTAGTTTGCATGTTTGTGTCCTGCCGTTCAACGGGGCTTTAGGAAACTGACTATGGAAGAAGTGGGTGCTGCTGTGGGTGTAGGAGCCTGTCCAGGAAGTGGTCTCATGGTCAGTCCTAGGGAACAGGCATTAAGAAGATATAGAAGTGAGGAAATTTTACGGAGAGGACAATGAAATCAATCTCGGTGGATTCTGAGGTTTTGTTAGTACCAGGAACCAGCTCTCAGGAATGGTTGGTGGAAATTGTTGGCATTATTCTATGCCTCTGTCCTTGTGCTTTGGTACCCCCCATCTCTGCCCCCAGCTCCCTTACCTGGGGTAGTATGCCTTCCTCATGATAATGATGATAATGATAATATTAATGGTGCATGTGATGTTGGTTCCTTCTTCATGTCATATAATTTAAACTTCATAGTAATTTCTTGACATCATTATTGTTCTTTAAAACCCATCCATTATACATTCCCCCTGGAAGCAAAAGTGCCCCCAGGAGGTAAAAATTGGTTCTTGGGGAGGGGAAAAAAAAAAAACTTAATTCTTTTTATGTATAAAGCACAGATTCGGGCAGCCCCAGTGACTCAGTGGTTTAGCGCTGCCTTTGGCTCTGGAGACGCGGGATGGAGTCCCAGGTCGGGCTCCCTGCATGGAGCCTGCTTCTCCCTCTGCCTGTGTCTCTGCCTCTCTCTCTCTCTGTGTGTCTCTATGAATAAATAAATAAAATCTTAAAAAAAAGATTTTATTTATTTATTCATGAGCGACCAGAGAGAGGCAGGTGAGGAGGGTTTGGTGGAAAATATCCAAAAGAACAGCAAGAACCAAAAACAAAACAAAACCCTTAGCTTTGCGGGGGAATAAACCTGGTATTGTGGACTGACATGCTTCCCCCCAAAATTCATATGTTGAAGTTCCAACCCCTCAGAAGTAACCAAATTGGGAGAAAAGGTCTTCACAGAGGTCCTTAAATTAGGCCATTGGGGTGTAGCCCTAACCCAGTAGGACTGGGTGCTTACAAGCAAAGGAAGGGCCCCCAGGGGTGCACACACAGAGGAGTGGGTCGCATGGAGACAGAGAGGTGGAAGCCACCTGCAAGCCAAGGAGAGAAGCCTCACCAGAAATGAAGTCTGATGGCACCTGGAACTTGGACTTTAGTCCCCGGGACTGTAAGAAATCTGTATCTGTCGCTTAAGCTCCCCTAGTCTGTGTGGTGTTTTGTTTTGGCAAAGAGCAAGCCAATGCACTCGCCATGTTCGGTGAAGACTCCCCAGAGGGACATGAGGTCAGGGAGGCCACGGGAGAGGCAGGTGATGGCCAGTCTCTCAGAGAGAACTACTAAAGTGTTGCTGTGTTCCGATCTGTTTTGTTTTGTTCTTAGGAGTGGGGTGGGAAGTGTGAGAGGGTTTGAGCAAGGGGGTGACAAGATCTGCCTTCCATTTTCTTTTTTTTTTTTTTAATTTTTATTTATTTATGATAGTCACAGAGAGAGAGAGAGAGAGAGAGAGAGAGAGGCAGAGACACAGGCAGAGGGAGAAGCAGGCTCCATGCACCGGGAGCCCGACGTGGGATTCGATCCTGGGTCTCTGGGATCGCGCCCTGGGCCAAAGGCAGGCGCCAAACCGCTGCGCCAGAGATCCCTGCCTTCCCTTTTCAACAGGACTAACCACCTGGCTGCCAGGGCAGAGAACAGGTAGCTTGTGGGCAAAGGTGGGAGCAGTGGCACCACAAGGAGGAGAGGACAGAGTGGCTTGGACCAGTGGGGGTGGTAATTAGCGATTGGATTCTGGTACCTCCTGAAAGTTCAGCCTGTAGGATTTGCCGGTGGATGGGATTACAGAGTGAGAGAGAAAGAGAAATGTTATGGATTATTCCTCAGGTTTGGCCTGAACAGCTGGAAAAGTGTAGCTTCCGTGTTGATGGGTTCTGTTTGAGATGTGCATTAGACAGACACCCACAGGGAGGTGTAAGGGAGACAGTTGGACACTCAGGGATCAAGTTCAGAGAAGACGTGGTCATAGAGATAAGCACCAAGGACCGTCTGCCTCCCCCATCCCTCTCTTCTCATCTGCCCCCACCCCAGCCACACAGTCCTGGATGTTTCCCCCAGTATCACAGGATATTGGGACCCACCGTAGACTTGCCCTACTTCCCCATCCAGTCTGGTGAGAGAAAGTACTTAAAGTGTCTTGTTTACTACTTCCCAGGGCGGGCCGGTGCACAGAAGGTCCCAGGAAAACGATCGTCTGAATGCATGGGATGCTAACCAATGAGAGGTTAAGAATTACTCAAGAGCAAATGTTCCAGATACATCCCTCCCCTTCCTGAGCCAGATAATGTTATCTTTTCCAGCAGCCTGCTCAGACCCCACCCTGTCCGGTCTCTGTCCCACTTACTTACAGCAGAGGAAGACAGTCTGGAAAAAGGGCCAGAAGCCTTATGAAGTTAAGGCAATCTACATAATAAAGAACCCTGGGGGTGGGGAGAGCGCGTGAGCTAGGCCGGATCTCCCCATTCCGGCTGCAAGTGGATTGGGAATTCATTTATTTGTTTTAAAGACCTCCTTTAGAGGGTAGAAGATGTTAAATGAGACTCCACGGTAGTGTGTGAGAACCAAGCGGGTAAAGACAAAAGGAATGTGAGAAATTTTGCTAGGGGAGAGAACTGCTTCCTTTTGCACATGGCTTTTAAAAACACAAATTAGGAACAATTTTGCAGGAAGACAGCAATCGGCAATAGAAGTGCACCTAGGAGTGCCTGGCTAGCTCAGTCGGTAGAGGTAGAGCATGTGACTCTTGATCTCAGGGTCATGAGTTCAAGCCCATGTTGGGTGTAAGTGCACCTAATAATAGAGTATCAACATTCTGGAAGAAAGAAAAAAAAATCAAGAAGCAAAAATGCTTAAAACTAAAAGGAGAAACGGATAAACCCAGGTTATATAGTAGAAGATACTAAGAACCCTCTCTCAGTGATTGGTTAAAAATTTAAGTTTAGGAGCACCTGGGGGGCTCAGTCGGTTAAGCATCTGCCTTCGGCTCAGGTCATGATCCAGGGGTCCTGGGATCAAGTTCCGCTCCTCCCTCTCCTTCCTGCTATCCCTCACTATCTCTGTGTGTGTGTCTCTCTTAAATAAATAATAAAATCTTTTTTAAAAATTGAGGCTCAAAAAAAATCAGCAGAGAGCACCTGGGTGGCTCAGTGGTTGAGTGTCTACCTTCGGCTCAGGTCATGATCCTTGGGTCTGGGATTGAGTCCTGCATGGGGCTCCCCACGGGGAGCCTGCTTCTCCCTCTACCTATGTCTCTGCCTCTCTCTATGTGTTTCTCATGAATAAATAAATAAAATATTTTTTAAAAAGTCAGCAAAAATGTAGAAAAATCTAACCCACACTTGCCAAAAACACTAGCCAACCTCAACTTGGCCTAAGTGACATTGACAGAACACCACAACCGACAACTTCAAAATTTAAACAGTTTTCAGGGCAGCCCCAGTGGTGCAGCGGTTTGGCGCCACCTGCAGCCTGGGGTGTGATCCTGGAGACCCGGGATCGAGTCCCACATCGGGCTCCCTGCATGGAGCCTGCTTCTCCCTCTGCCTGTGTCTCTGCCTCTCTCTCTGTGTCTATGAATAAATAAATAAAATCTTTAATAAATAAATAAACAGTTTTCAAGTGGGCAACCAAGTCTATCAAAAATAGCCCATCTGCTGAGCTATAAATTAAGTCTGGACTCCAGAGTATTGAAATCTTACATTGTTCCAATTTTAGTATAGGTGCTGCCGAAAGCGAGCGTGAGTATTGAAATCCGACAGAATGTGTTCTCTGTCCACAACGGACTAAGAACAAATCAATGACAATAAAATATCTCAAAAATCCCAAAAGATAACATACCATTAAAGAACCCATGGGCCAAAGAAGAATTCACAGGGGAAAACTGGGAAATATCAGACTGAACAATTCAAATGTGGGGGAAGCAGCTAAAGCTGTGCTCACAGGGAAATTAATAGCTCTACAATGACTCTCCGGTCATTTAGAAGTGCAGCGTCTAAAATGAATGACCCAAGGGTCTACCCTCCCAAACTAGAAAAATTAAGAATAAAGGAAACCCAGAGTACACAGAAGCAAGGAAATGGTGATGGTAGGAGTACAATGGAGTGAACTGGACACAGACAAATGAGCGAGCAAATCAATAAAGTGGAAAAACCGAGGTTGCTTGAGCGGATGAATAAAATTGAAAAAACACAAACTAGCGCTAGATCTTCTTTTTTTTATTACTTTTTTTTTGTTTCGTGCTGACTGTGCATGAACTGGCTCACATGGGTGCTGGGCTCACAGGGGCCACAGGGGGAGGCAGAGGAGGGTGCACAGAAGAACCGCCACAGGTCCTCTGTCCAGACAAGCACACATCTGCTCCTCGTTGCCGCCGCCACCGCTGGGCCCCCTGCTCACTGCTGGATCCTGCGGACGCTCTGCACCTGGAAGGTCTGGGCGTGAGAGCCCCACTCTCGGAAATGCTTGTAGTCGCCTGAGTGGTGATCACACTCCAGCACGTACTGAAAGCCTCGGTAGCCAGGGAACTGGGAGCAAACCCAGCTGGGGAACAGAAGAGGCAGACCGTTACCCTAAAGAGGCATCAGCGAGGGGACCAAATTGGGGGGTGGGGGGCAAAGGCTCCCATGCTGCATACACATTCCAGCCATCCCAGGCTTCCTTCACTGCCTGGAATGTGCTCTGCTCTCCCCACCACTGGGCCTTTGATCATGCTGTTCCCTCTGCCAAGAACACCATTCCAGCCATTCTTAGCCTGGCGCCTAGCCAAGTTATAATTATCAGTCAGGTTTCAGCTTGTTTTGAGGGCTGGTTCTCCAATTCAGGCCACTGTCCCTTTCTGGTCCTCTGTAGTTCTCATATAATTAGACAAGTATCAGATTACTTGTAAAATGTCCGTCTCCTCCACCAGCAGGTAAGCTCCTGGTGTAGGGCTGTGTGTGTCTGGTTCATTGGGATCTCTTGTGCATAGTGCAATGCCCGGCACAGAAGAGGGGCTAATAATAGTTAAAGAAGGAAGGGACGAGGGAAAGAAGGATGGGAGGGAGGAAGGATGGAAGGAGGGAGTGTGGAATTTTATTCCTTCCCCTCTTCCCTTAGCCAGAAGCCCTTCCAAGGCAAAGGCTATTGTTCTTTCCACTCATTGACCCCCTACATTGCTCAGGATTGGACAAGAATTGGTGTCTCACTTTCTGAGCTTCCATTACCCCTTCTATAAGGGGGAAGTGGATTCAGGAATCACAAGAGGCCCATCCTACTTTGGAACAACTAGATTTTCTGATGGTTAAAAAAAGGAAAACTGTTAAACAAACAAAAAAAACCCTGCCACCTTCACCTTCACCCCTACCAGGAGCCTAAGGGTACTCCAAGAAGGTGGTTGTAATGTCCTCCCTAAATGAAGACCTCACATCTTGGCCTTCACCTGCCAGCCCCTGGGGAAAGAGTGAGAAGGGTCAGTCATTCCAGGGTTTGAAGCTGGATTCAGTCACCTAGCAGCTGGTAGACTTGGAGCAGGATGTTTGAGCCACACCTATTTCTTAAGGGCTGGACATCCATTCTCCCCACTTCTGGGGAGAGACCCCCTGCCACCCCTCCAAGTCCTGGCAATGAGCATGTGACCAACCCTAGCCAATCAGACCACCCCCTTCTTGCTCATGACGATTGGTTCAGAGTTGAGTACATGACCCAAGTTGGGCCAATGAGAGCCTTTCCTGGAACCTTTGGTGGAATCAGTGAGAAAAAGACGCTCTCTTTCCCTGGGGCTGGCTGGGGTAAGAATGAAGCTGCCGTGTGGCCTTTGCTTGGGAAGAGCTTGCCTGAGAATTTAGCCACAATGAGGCAAGACAGAACCCTGCCGTAGCACCTGGATCCAGCTGTGCCTGAAGCTAATGACAAGGGTCAATCAGTATCCTTTGGGCATAATATCAGTTTGGTATGGAAGTCTGCCACTTGAGATCCCACATATTCTTACCTTATACCTTTCTGTGCCTCAGTGTCCTCCTCTGGAATGTGGGCACCAGCGCCCCAAAGTCCCCAGCACACAGTTTTCACGGAACATATCCCCCCCACACACACCTCACCCCCAACAGCCTCTCCTTCTCTTCCAGGCAGAGCCTCAGATTCACTTACGCCCCCGAGTGGACGTGGAAGGAGCCCACTTCATTGCCATCCCAGCCCATGGCCTGGAGGGAGGGGTAGTCGTCACTCAGCTCGCCTTTCTTGCCCAGAAAGTTCTCTTGCTCGAAGATGGTCAGCCTCGAGTCACGGTGGTTCTGTAGGAAGAAGAAACGGTCGGACCACCAGAAGCCCAGCCGAGAACCCAGGAGCCTCTGCTGACACCCCTGCCCCTGTCCCCACAAATCAGCCTTCCTTACAAAATCTTTTGGAAGGGTAATGAGGTTACAGAAACCTTACAAAAGGTATATACCATTTGCCCATCCAGAAATGTATACAAAGAAAATAACCATGGGGACCCCTGGGTGGCTCAGCCATGGAGCGTTTGTCTCTGGCTCAGGGCGGGTCCCAGAGTCCCGCATCGGGCTCCCTGCAGGGAGCCTGCTTCTCCCTCTGCCTGTATCCCTGCCTCTCTCTCTCTCTCTCTCTCTCTCATGATAAATAAATAAAATCTTAAAAAAAAAAAAAAACAATTGGTATAGATTGAATCTGTTGATAACAAACAAGACCAAAGGAAGTCTCCGGCACTGTTAAGACTGGGCTTCTGTCTCAGACATGTGAGTATGACTTCTTCCTCTAACATATCAGGTTTCTTTCTGAACTTTGGATGATAAATATATGTGCCTTGTGTGATTTGTAAAGTAATGAAAGTTGTGAGCAGCCCAGGTGGCTCAGCGGTTTAGTGCCGCCTTCAGTCCAGGGCCTGATCCCGGATTGAGTCCCACATCGGGCTCCCTGCATGGAGCCTGCTTCTCCCTCTGCCTGTGTCTCTGCCTCTCTCTCTGTGTGTCTCTATGAATGAATAAATAAAATGTCTAAAAAATAAAAAAATAAAAAATAAAATAATGAAAGTTGCTTTTGAAGAAAAAAAACTCACATCTTTTCAAGCCTCAGCTCTTCTATCTGTTAGATGGAGATAATAATGCCCACCTCCACCCATACTCCATAGACAGTAGCTGGAGTATAAAATCAGGAACACTGATAATGAATCAGGGAGAAGAAATAGAACCTTCCTCCCCACCTTGTCTTGCCACCCCTGGCACCCAGCTTCTCCAGGATCCCCATGTCATGAAAAGAAGGACGTGAAACACACAGGGGCTCATATCATAACCGAAGCCATGAAGGTCACAATGTGTGCGGTGATCTCGTCCAGAGCCTTCCCCATGACATGGCCCCATTTCAAGATGAAGAGACCAAGGCTCAGAGAGGGGACGTCACATGGCTTGAAGAAGTGACATGAGGATTTGAACTCTGGGACGATCGGTTCCCAAATCCCACTGGAGCGGCTCAGGCCTTCCTGGGACAAGGTGGTGGCAAGGACTCACAGCACAAGCCACCGGTCGGAAGGAGGTGAGCCTGTCGGCGGGGTAGGCTGTGTTTCCACTCCAGGCGTCCCAGGACGGGTACTCGCCCCGCTCCAGCACGTACTGCTGCCCTTGGAAGCCAGCATGCTCAAAGCCTACCCACCTGCGGACAGGGGGTAGAGAGTGCAAGGGGTAAGAGACCCACGTTCCGAGTCCCAGATCAATGGTTATCACTTAGGAGTTACCACTGAGGAGACATTTAACCAATGTCTAGGGGCATTTTTAGTTGTCACACTGGGAGGAGGGAGGAGAGGCTGTTTGCAACTGGCACTTAGCAAGTAGAGGCTACAGATGCTGCTGAACATCCTGAAAGCGCAGGACAGGCCCCCATCACAGAATCATCCAGCATCAAACCCACCATGCCGAGCTGGAGAAACCCAGCCCAGACCGTGTGTAGTTCACCGCCTTGCTGTAGGCCCCGTGGGTAGGGGAACTGCTCCGGGCAGGTGCCTGGCCATCTTGCACGAGGTCCTCTAGGTCACACAGACAAGGCTTGATGGCAGGCTGACCTAAGCCTCAGCGGGATTCCTCGTGATCCTCCAGGAATGTGGGAGGACAGGCAGTCTGGTGAGGAGCAGCCACAGGACCCTCTCACCTACCTCCCTTCCTTGAGGGAGGCTGCCATGAGACAGTAACTCATCCCCTCCCTGATTCCCTGGAGATATGGGACCTCCCCCACCCCACACCCTGGGGGAGGGCGTCCAGCAGGAGCCACAGCTGAAGCACGGAGAGCTCCTCAACAGCAGGGGGCTCACCACTCCTGCTGTCAGCTGGCACCTCTTGGTGTCCTCCTGTGGGACAAGCGACTCTGTGGGACAAGCGACACTACCACCATGATGGCCTTGCCTTTGCTACGTAGCCGACTGTCCTATATGAGTAATAAAGCTGAGCATATTTTCTCCTTCCAGGAAGGATCTGTCAATTTGCTGGACATATCCCTGGACAGGTCACTGCTCCCCTCTGATCCCCAGTTCCCCGCCCACACAAAGCTGAAGCTAAAACAGATTCTCCCCCGGGGTGTGAGGTGCATAAGTACCACCCAAGATGACCTTAGTGGCACTCACAGGCACAGTATAAAGTGACTCCAGATCACGTGGAAAGAACATTGTTCTTCTTTCAAGCTACTTCCCAAACTTCTAAAAATTTCTATCCCATGCAGTAGCCACTGGCCACCTGTAGCTAATTAAATTTAAACTCACATAAAATAAAACTAAAGTAAAAATTCAGTTCTTTAGATGCACCGGCTACATTTCTAGTCCTCAAAGGCCACATGTGACCAGGGATCCAAATCAGATAGTGCAGAGGAACAACATTTTCACCATTGCAGAAAGTTCTACAGAGAGGTGCTGATCTAGAAGTCTCGGTGTGATGTTAGTGTGTCATTACAGTTTCACATTTCGTTAATCTCTCTCTCTTTCTTTTTTTCTTTTAACACAGCTTATCTCATCCCAGAGCCTCCAGCAACAACATTCAACTGAAGATAAATAGCATTATTTTTTACTATATCTATTTTTTTATCTTCTATTTTTGCTTTCAAAGAGGGGCCTTTCAGACCCAACAATAGATTTTAAAGGTCTGCCCCCTACAAGCCCGCCTCATCCAGCAGGCAGGATCTGTGTGAATGATGCTTTCTACATTTGGGCAGTGCACAACCTGCTTAACCTTACACTACTGTCTCGCACACTCCGTAGCACTTCAGACCCAAGGAAGGTCACACTGGTACAGTTAGAGCCTGAAAAGTTAGGGCCTAGAACACCTCTTTCTAGATCCCTCCCTGTCCCCCAGCCCCACCCCAACTCAAATTCTCGCCCCCCCCCCCACCACCGCGCCCCCCAGACTCACGCTCCACTCAGCACTTTCAAAGATCGCACAGTCTCAAAGCCAAGCTCCAGCACACTGGGGCACTCTGCAGTAAACTCATGCCTCCGGCCCTGGAAACCCTCCTCATCCCAAACCACAATCTGTGACAGAAACAAAAGGTGGAGACCAGCATTAGAGTCCTGTGGGGGATGAGGGATTAGGACCTCACCCCAGGACTAAGGGTGGGGCAGGGCAGGTACAGTAAGGACTGCAAACTCGGATGCCCCCAGGGGCCAGGTAGGTAAGGATGGGGGAGGGCTGGAAATGCAAAGCACAGATTCCACAAATGGGTGATTTCTGCTCAGCGCCACCTATTTTTGCCACCTGGGAATGCCAGCCAGATTTTCCGATTTCTCAAGACAATTGCTATATATGGACGTTTCTGTGGACCCTCCAGGTTTTTAAAAGCTGATGATAAATTCAGGGAAACAAATTATTTTTAACACAGAGGGGGCCAAAGAAACCACACCCATACACTGTGTGCAATCAGCAGTTTGCCATCTCTGCCAGAGTGTAGATGGTTAAATCTGGGGACCAGGAGACCCAAGTTCAAATCAATACCTTGGGCAAGTCCCTTCCTCTTTCTGAGCCTCGAATGCATCCTCGGCAAAACGGGCCCTCATCACATGCCCCCCAGAGTGAGGTGGGGCTTCAATGGAGGAGGATTGAGGGGGTCCCCTGGAAGTGGGTTGGACCTCTACACCCGCCCCCTCACTCCTCAGACACCACCCCATGCCTCTTCCTACCTTCCAGTGTCCTGCGGACTTGGTGCACTGCAGGGTCATGTTGCCAGCTCCCTACATGAGAGAAGAACGTGATAGCCTTCCACCCTGATCCTCTGCTCTCCTTCTGGATGATAAAGTCTAGTTTGGACAATATCGGGATCCAGATGGGATCCAGATAGGACCAGGCTAGGAGAAAGTGTAGCTTTGGTCCATTCTTCTTCTTCTCCATCTGTGACCTTCGCCCAGTGACTAATGTCGTCTCCCTTACTCTCAGCCTATACACCATCTCAAAACTTACCCATTCTGGGTCCCATTGCCTCTGAGCCCCACTCTGTCTTAATTTATCTGCTCACTATGGGAAAAGTTCTGTGACTGCCAGTGGGCTGGATCACCCTAGCAGGTGCCAGGGTGCTAAGTTTAAGAGAGCCTCCCCAAGACAGCACCAGACACAACGAAGTGACTCTAATGGTGGCATTTGAGGCAACAGGACTATAGGAATAATCTTGTTCTTAAATGGGGGTGACAGGTATTGGTCTTGACGTTGGGGACCTGACCTTGGTAAGGGTGAGGATGACATTCAGGATGGCACAGTGACATCCTCAGGACTGGAGACCTGGTCTCCCCACCTCCCACGATGCTCGCTCAGAGCGTGGAACCCACCCCTTCTCCAAGCCTGGGACTTACCAAGACGGACCCAGAGAATATGCCAGAACATGCTGGGACCAGCCGAGGTCAGGCTCTTATAGGCAGGGAGGGGAGAGGGCCCCCGGGAGACAAAGCTCCGACTCAGCATACAAGCAGCTGAAACAAAAGCCAGTCCTGGCTGAAGTCCCAATGGAGAGGTGTCAGCAGCGTTGGCTTCAGCGGGAAGGGAAAGGGTCAGGTGGCCTCACTCAGGGATCAGCCATGAAGAAGAAAAGAAGGGGAATTTCTACCTTAATCAGCTCTGGGGTACTTCCAATTGGAGCAGGAGAATGAGCACTGGACAAGGAATCCAAAAACTTCACCCTTCCTAGCTGTGTGACCTGGAGCAGGTCTTTTCTCCCCAATTTTTGCCTATAAAACAGGACAAGAATAAACTACATCACGGAGTTGTTGTGAGGTTATGTAACATGCCTGGCACAGAGAAAACATTCCACAAATGCCTATACATTTCCTCCTTCCACAGGCCTTCCTCTTCTAGCAGGGACAATCAAGGTAGGCTTCATATTGGAGGTGCCATTTAAACCAGCCTCCAAAGGGCAAGGAGGAGTTGTACAGAGTGAGATACAGGGATGCTTTTCCTAAGCAAAATTGCAGAGGTGGGAACTTTTGGGGCATATGTATGAGAAACAGCTGGTAGGCCAATGGGGCTGGAGTTTGGGGACCCTGAAAGAGGGAGCCAGGCAAGAAAGGTGGGCTGAGCCAGGGTCTCCAGGACCCACAGAGTTCAAAAAGGAGTCCAGATGGCTCTGTCGGCAGAATAAAGGAGCTGGTGGGTGTGAACAAGCTGTGCAAACAGTCGCACATCTGTCAGATATCCAGGGTTTGTACAACTCACTTTGAGTAGCCTCTCCCTATGCTCCTCCCCCCCGGGTTGACCCAAGAGGGGCCTCTCACGACATAGCAAAGAGTCTGGCTGGAAACAAGACCACGCTGGGTGGAAGCCAGCCTTGCCTCTTGACATCTGGGTGACCTGGAAGATGTCTGATCTCAGCTCCTGGCCTGTAACATCACAACATGGGCTCCCTCCTGGGCTGGTTACACGCACGACTGTGATGAAGGGCTACGATGAAGATAAAAGGCTGGGAGTGCAACCTCTGGGGCCAGGCGGCCTGGGTCTGCATCCCACTTTGCTGGCTGGGAACCTCGAGCGTATTACTTAATCTCTCTGAGCCTCAGTTTCCTCGTGTATAAAATGGATATAAAAATAAATAAATAAATAGGGCTTAGCCAAAGAGATTAGGGTATTGTGAGGGTAAACGTGAATTACACACGAAAAGCACTTTCTGTTCCGAACAGCTCCTGAAACGCAGAAAGCATTATGTGCCTCTTCATTGTCATCATCATTGCTAATAATAAAAATGATTACCCTTAGGATATCTGTGACTCCATGGTTCTTGCAGTGTTATTCACAATAGCCAAAATATGGGGCAAACCTCGTGTCCATAATGAATGGAGGCATATATATATATATATTAGCCATGAGAAAAAAGAAAATTCCGCCATTTGCAGTAACACAGGTGGACCTCGGGAGCAATTATGCTAAGTTAACCATGTCATACAGAGAAGGACAAGTACCCTATATGGCTGATATATGAGATCTATGAAAGACGAACTCAGAAACAGAGAGTAAAATGAGGTTCCAGGGGCTGGGGGGTGGGGGAAATGGGGAGATGTTGCTCACAGGGGATAAACTCCCAGTTATCAGATTAGGAAGTTTGGGGATCTAGCACACAGCATGGCCATTATACCTAATAACACTACATCATATATTTGAATGTTGCTAAGACAGTAGATCTTCAGTGTTCTCAACCACAAAAAAGAAACAGCAATTGTGTGACCCAATGGAGGTGGAAGCTAATAGGATGGTAGTAATTGTTTTGCAATTTATTATTGTATCAAATCAATGCCTTGTATACCTTATACTTACACAACGGTATGTGCTCATAAAGCTGAAAAAAATACTATTAAATAATTCTTCATATGAAAGCAGGAGTGCGTTGTTTTCAAGAGCTTGGGTTCAGGAGTTAAAAAGATGTGACTCCCGATTCCATTTTGGGGATGAGGCACAAGGCTGAGAGCAGAGAAAGGGACTAGTCTTGGTTTCCTCATCTGCAAGTGGAACTCATCCCAGAGATACCCCCTCATAGTGAGGATTACAGGACCCAAGTCAGTAAAATGCTCAGGGTGTAGCCACCCAGCATGGGGGGCCAGCCCCCACCTCTGCCCCCACCCCTTGGTAAGTGGCCAATAGCCATGGGGGACATGGAACTGCCCCAGACAGCCTGGCCTTGAAGCCCAGACCTGTGGGTGCCCCCCCACCTAGCCACAGGCATCTTGGCCCAGTTTCCAGTGGCTGCCCCATCCTGTGGTTCCCGCCCCCCTTCCCGGGCCTTGGCCCAGGATGAAAGGCTGAGGGGGAGGCTGGGAAGTGAGGGGAGGCTGGCTAGGGGTGGAGAAGCAGACAGACAGCAGAGCTGGCCCCAGGCCATGGTGATCTCAAGGTGGGAGCTGGGCTCTGTGGGGGGCCGGGTCCCTGGACCCCCCGCAGAAGAGGCAGGAACCGGTGCTGCCACCACCACTTGGGGGCCGGGGAGCCAGACTGCAGACCTGGCCCTGCAGGCCCCCCCAGCTCACTGTGAGCTCACACTGTGTGACCGTGTAGGAGTCACTTATTCCCACCGGGCCTCAGTTTCTCCCACTTGTGAAAGAAGGGAATTGGATGGTAAGCCTCCTGGTGTGTGTTCCACTGCTCTGAGTTTTGATTGCTCTATTTGGCTTCTATCTCTGTCTTTTCCTCTTCACTGCCCGTCTCCCCCATGGCTCCTCTGCATTTCTGTCTTCCTCTCTTTCTCTGTGATTCTCCACTTTTCCCAGCCAGTCACCCTACTTCTCTTCCCCCATCCTGCTTCCCCTACCACCCCCTGCACCCCAGGTTCCATTGTGAGCCACTGGCATAACCATTTAGTCCCCCTCAAACTGAATGAAGGTTCACTCTGTGCCAGACCCTGTGTTGGGGTCAAACAGAGCACACACACACACACACACACACACACAGGCACACACAAAATAAATAAATAATAAAAAATAAATAAAAAATAAATAAAAAGCAGAGCACAAGAAGTGGTAGGGCTCTGGGCTTCCCCCAAGGAAGTCATGTTCCTGGCCACCAGCTCTGTCCCCAGGGTCAGATTATGGAGAAGAGGTTCTACAGGCAGGTCAGGGAAGGGGAGGAGATGAATCTGGGTCCAGTGTGGGTAGAGGAAGAAGACTCAGGCTTGGAACATTCGACTCACCTGAGCACAGTGCCCTCCCCTCACTCCCACTTACTATCCTGATTTCTATTATGGAGGCAGAAAGTCAGGCCAGAGCCAAAGTCAGAGAGCCTGAGAATGAAGCATACAGGCCCCCCAGCCAGCCTGTTGGGGGGCGGTTCCTGGCTCTGACCTCTCTGTCAGAGAGCTTGCTTGGCTCATCTGTGAAATGGGTACTCAAAGTATGAAATAGGGGCACCTGGGTGGCTCAGCAGTTGAGTGTGTGCCTTTGGCTCAGGTCATGATCCCGGAGTCCTGGCATTGAGCCCCACATCGGCTCCCCAGAGGGAGCCTGCTTCTCCCTCTGCCTGTGTCTCTGCCTCTCTCTGTGTGTCTCATGAATAAATAGATAAAATCTTTAAAAAAAAAAGAAAATAGTACCAAATAAGGTGGATTGTCCTGGGGCTTGACCAAGACGGCGTGGGGAGTGCATCTAGCGCTGTGGTAGGTACACAGCAAACACTCCGCAGGTAGGGCTGTTGACATCATACCCACATCGGCCTTTACAAAGGCTTTCCCCATCTGCTGTGCTCCTTATCACCCAAGTATCCCCCCCCCCCCCCCCCGGGGTTCTCCTTTCCTCTGTCCCAGGACCTGTGGCCAGCAGGGACCCCGTGGGCCTGGCACAGCTGGGGTTCTAGAGAAAGGCCTCCGGCTAGGGGCCAGGCCTGGGATGAGGTGAAGTGGCAACTGGCCAGGCTTTCTGCTGCGCGAGCTGGGCTCACAATGGAAAGTGCTGTCCTCCACAGTAACCGGGGCAAGATCAGGGCCCCGGGGGCCGCCCCCTGCCCAGAGCCTGCTGAGCCAGCTCCCGCTTTGTGCCACAGACCATGGGCCCTGGTGTCTGCCAGACTATAAAATGGGGGGTCGGCCCCCAGTCACCCACTGCACCGGCCCACCCGCCCGCCTGACCGCCTGCCTGTCCTTCAGCAGGAAGTAGCAGGTCCCCAGGTAAGAGGGGACTCCGCAGCTGCTGAGAGCCCCAGGGAAGGCAGAGAGGGGGGAGCCAGAGAGACCCATAACCAAAGAGAGAGAAAGGCAGAGGGAGAAAGAGGAGATAAAAATAAACAGAGAGGGAGGAGAAACAGACAGACAGAGAGACAGAGAGAGAAGAGCAACATCCCCAGGAAGGAAGAAGCCCAACTGCCAGCTCAGGAGAATGTTGCTTCACAGAGTGACATGGGGGTTGGGGGGGGGGGTTGGTAAGCAAGAGCCTGCAAGCCCCAGATGTGGCCCAGATGTCTGGCCTGCCCAGAGAGGGCAGTCCTTGGGGGGCGGGGGGAGGGAGCTGCTTGCCCTGACTGGCTCCTTTTTTACAGAAAGTGTTCAGGAATCAGCTGGACCAGAGGGTTTTAATCTGTACTGTCAGGTGGTCCTCAAATCCCCGGAAATTGCCTCCAAAATGAAAGGGAGCCCGGGACAGGGCGTTCCCCAAACACTCAAAGGCACCTGTGCCCCCGAAGCAATGAGGAACCGGAGGCATTGACCGGAGCCCGATCCGGCCAGTGCCCGTGCAGTCCCTATTTCAGAGCCCCCCACACTCACGGAATCCATCCTCTCGGCTCCCCTTCATGCCCCAGTCCCAGGCCTGTGTCTGCACCCACACGC
The DNA here is from genome assembly GCF_003254725.2 of Canis lupus dingo. NCBI lineage: Eukaryota > Metazoa > Chordata > Mammalia > Carnivora > Canidae > Canis > Canis lupus. The sequence continues at coordinate 20,533,253 of NC_064268.1, read as the reverse complement.
CTGTTCCCAGACAACGCCCCAGGCCGCAGCTCAACTGAGGAAGGAGTCAGGAACCAGAATTCAAACATTGGCTGAACAGGTGTCAGTGGAGAATCTCCTATGGGAGACGCTGCTGGGCCAAGCGCTGGGGACCACGAGTCAGCAGAGCGATGATAACCCTGTGGCTGGATCCTCTGCCTAAGTTGAAACTGAGTCCTAACTCTTAGCAGTGGCCAGTGGCGGTGTGCTCCTGGGCCGGTCACCTCCCCTCTCTGAGCTCCGAGGGGATACGATGGCACGCACTGCATATGGGATCAGCGTTCATTCATGGGCGTAACAGGCCTGGGGTACCCTGAGTCCCAAATGGGACAGGGTGCTGTTAATGCGGCGGGGCCAATTGCTATCACACTGGCGGAGAAGCCCAGAGAGCGGAGAGCGGTGTGCAGAGCTTCTCGTTGCAGAGGAAGGACACAGCAGGGGAATAGGGGGTGGAAGGGAGGGCATGACAGGTGGAAGGACATCAGAGATGCATGATCTCCAGAATTTCCAGAGAGAAAGAGAGAGCGAGAGAGCAATGAGTTCAAGGAAGGCTGGCGAGATGTGAGACTGGGGGACAGCTTGCGGGTGCCATCCCTGAGTGACCTAGGCCAAAGGTTTCTTTCCAGAGGTTTGCAGGTGGGGACCATGTCTCAGGCTGTGAAGGCCTCAGCTACGGCTGCAGTGAACCCGGGGCCTGATGGGAAGGGAAAGGGCACCCCGGCCGCAGGACCTGCCCCCGGCCCCGGCCCTGCCCTGGCCCCAGCCACGGTGCCAACGACCAAAGCCGGGGACCTGCCTCCCGGCAGCTACAAGGTAAGCACCCTGAGGTGCGGGGGCTGGGCTCCACCCCTGCACATCCTCTCAGCTCCTCCCCTCTCTCCTCCCTTGCCCTTCCCTTCCTCCTCCTCCTCCCTTTACCAGAAATCACCAGCCCCCAGGAGGTACTCTAGGAGCAGCAGGTGGCCTCAGACCTTTTTGAAAATTCTTCAAAGCAGTGAGGACTGAAAGAGCTTCTCCAGCCCCCTTGGCTTGGGGTTGGTTTGGTCTCAAACCGGTACGCGGAACTGGGGTCATTTCACATTGCCAGGTTCACGGCATGCGCTCACACGCTCCTCCTCGCTTGGTCGGCTTTTGTCATGCAGTTGCTTCATTAATCGTTCCTTTTTATTTAACTTTTAATAATGCAGCAATGCCTGCAAACTCTGCCCCACCTCAATTAAGAACCAGAACCCAGTAAAATCCTCTCCCTCTAAAGTATCCCTCATGAGCCCATCAACCTTCTCCCCTACTCAAGGCACCTGACAATGTCACCCCTGCCCACCATCGGCCTGCATGCATTTTTACCCCTTATTCCTTTAAAAGAAATTCCTTTCTTTATGTTTTATGTGTTTTTAACTCATTGGAAAACGCTCTGGGCAATTATTCTGGGTTTATATCTTTTCTTGTCACCCACTCTGAGATCCCTAAGAGTCATCAGCACTGCTGTGTGTTGCTGTGGGTCCCTCATTTTGGCAGCTGTCTGATATTTCAGAGTGGGGACCGTCACTCCTGAGGACCATCAGGGCAGCTGCTAGCTTTGCTCTGGTGCACACTGTGGCCAGGATGGGCCTTCTCTTCATCTCTTGGGGTCCACATACCAGAGTTTCTCTTGGGAGGACAAGCATAGGAGTGAAAGGGCTGGGTCAAGAGTATGGGAACCTCCTCCTGGTATAGCTGGGGAAACAGGCCTGGAGAAGGAAGACATTTGCAAATGAAAAACCAAACTGCTGGAGGCTCAGTGAGGTGAGGGATTAGCCCAAGTCCAATGCAGAGGCTCCTACGTGGAGGCAGGTGGATGGGCAAGCATTTTCTGAGCATCAGCTCTGTGGCAGGTACTGAGGCTGAGGTACAGAATTAGATCAACCCCACACCCTGCCCTGGGGAAACCCTTGGTCCTTGGAGGCTGAATCAAGGGAGAGAAGGGGGCACTTGAAAGCAAAGCAGCAGTGACTGTATTGCTTGTGCCAATAATGGGCTGAGAACAGTGCAGGAGCACTCGACCAAGCCCACATGGGGCAGAACATCAGGGAAGACTTCCTGGAGGAGGTGACATCTGAGCCTAGAGCAGGACAGGGAACATGAACTCCAGGATGAGGTTGTATGGTGGGGAAAGCATTCCAGGCAGAAGGAACAGCACAGAGGAAAGAAAGAAATCCATAGGAGCCTAATGATTGTGCAGATACTAAATTCAGAAGTAGAAGGAAGGGGGGACAGGATTGTTCCACAGAATTTGGCTCATGGCCCACTCTCATATGATCTGTGCAGGCCTGCTTTTATTTATATAGGTATTTAATGAGGTTTTGGCCTGGAGCATCTCCAGATGGGAGGTATACTGCCCCCCTCATTCTGCACCCCTTTCCCCCTGGGATGGGGGTTCTCTCCTGCAGCTGGTGGTCTTCGAGCAGGAGAACTTCCAGGGCCGTCGTGTGGAATTCTCTGGGGAGTGCTTGAACCTGGGAGACCGTGGCTTTGACCGAGTGCGCAGCCTCATTGTCACCTCGGGACCGTGAGTGTGGGACGAGGGAGGACATTCCTAGCACTGTGATAAAATAATAATAAGGAAACATAATAGCTGCATTTACGGGGCACCTGCTCTATGCCTGCCACCATGCTAGCAGAGACACACATATTTCTTTTTTTTTTTTTAATTTATTTTTTATTCGTGTTCAATTTACTAACATACAGAATAACCCCCAGTGCCCGTCACCCATTCACTCCCACCCCCCGCCCTCCTCCCCTTCCACCACCCCTAGTTCGTTTCCCAGAGTTAGCAGTCTTTACATTCTGTCTCCCTTTCTGATATTTCCCACACATTTCTTCTCCCTTCCCTTATATTCCCTTTCACTATTATTTATATTCCCCAAATGAATGAGAACATATAATGTTTGTCCTTCTCCGACTGACTTACTTCACTCAGCATAATACCCTCCAGGTCCATCCACGTTGAAGCAAATGGTGGGTATTTGTCATTTCTAATAGCTGAGTAATATTCCATTGTATACATAAACCACATCTTCTTTATCCATTCATCTTTCGTTGGACACCGAGGCTCCTTCCACAGTTTGGCTATCGGACACACATATTTCTAGTCCTTATTTCAAACTTGGGAGGAAGGTATTATTCCCCTTCCCATTTTGCAGATAAAGAAACTGAGGTTCAGAGAGGTGATTTGATCAGCATAAGGTCACACTCACAGAAAGTCATAATTCTGGGGGGAGAAATGCTTTTTCTCTTGACCAGAGGGCCGAGTGTCCACTAGCTACTCGCTCTCCTGGGTATCAAGCAACCCTATAAGACATTCATAGTGGCCATACCAGCTCCAACCCCTGTGGGCTGAGGTCAGGGCGCAGGACAAGACCCACAAGGCCCCTTTGCCTTTTGTCTCACCAGCCCCAAATCCCCCAAGGCGTATGGTCAGCTTGTATGCCCAGCATCATGAGACTCACTTTCCCAACTCTGAAATGGGGAGAGTCATGGTCCCCACTCCCCTTCACTGGACTATGCTGAGGCCTGAAGGAGATGATGCGGCGTGGGCCTGGCACTGTGTGAGTGCCCCAACATAGCAGGTGACAGTGACCATTGCTTACCCTCTCCACTGCCCCATGAGTTCAGCCAAGTCACCCTGATCCTGGGTAGGTGGTGGGGAGGAGTGCACTTCTACCTCCTGCTCCCACCCCCACCCCTGGTGTGGTCAACACAGCCTCAGCCCCACCCTCAGCCCCAAAGCCCAGCTGGGAACAGAAGCTGCGGATGTGGCCAATTTGGGTTTTCAGGCTTTTTTTGGTGACAGTGACTCAAACCCAGAGTATTTCTCCTCCAACAAAGATGCAGCTGGTCTTTGGTGTGTGGTGTGTGCTCTGGGGCTGCGCCCAATGGGGAAAGAAAGGGGCTGTGGTCCAGGGCCCTGGGTCTGTGTCAGGCCCCATAGGGCTATAGGAGAGACTGTGGTGGAAAAAGGATGGAGAGGATGAAGTGGGCAGGGGAAAGAGAGGAGCAGGGTGCCCTTGGTACAGGGGTGGGGAGAGAGGCAGGGCATGCCTACCTGAAACTTAGGAACCTTCACCCTGAAACCTGATACCTGACACCATCCCGGGACCATAGCTGGTGACTTAAGCCCTCTGAGCCTCAGTTTCCATATCTGTAACTTAATATCCCTGCCCTCTTTCTCTACTTGCACATAAGGCTCCAGTGAGGAGATGAGAAAAGATATTGAAATAAATACTTACAGTTCCTCAGTCTTATAATAGATCCTCACTGGGTGTTATAATTCCCAGAGCTATGACAGGGGAAGTTTGGGGGAAGATAGACAGGGTGGCCAAACCACTTCAATATCTATCCTTCCATAAGCTCAGACCCCCAGCAGCTTTCCTCCCTTTCCAACCATAAAAGATAGTATTCATTGCATTTTCTCTGCGCTGGATTTGCTCTGCACATTCCTTTTTAGACCCTCATAATCTCCTGACAAGGTAGATGCAATCTTTCCTCTCTTCTCCTGAGGCTTAACGAGCTTGAGTGGCTTGTCTGAAGTCAAGCAGCAAATAAATGATGAACTGAGATTAGAATTTAGGTCTATTTACAGAGTCAATGCTCTTAACTCCTACAAGAACCATCTTCCAAGGCTCCCTTCCCATCCATCCATCCATCCATCCATCCATCCATCCATCCATCCATCCATCCACCCATCCATCCATCCACCAAGTCATCTGCCCTTTTACCCATCTACCTACCTATCCACCCACCTATCCATCCATTCATCTCCCTATCCACTCATCCAACTATCCATCCATCCATCCATCCATCCATCCATCCATCCATCCATCCTTATCTACTCCAGATCAATCAGGGCTGAAGCAGATTCCCCTCTATTCTAGGAGCACAACTATCACTCCAGAGTGGGTTGGCTCATTCCTCAGACAAAGACTTGAGGCTCCTAGGACTCATTGTGCCTCCATCCATGGTGGTAGCTCATCCTCCACCTGCCACACACACCACCACCCCCATCTCCTTCTAGGTTGAGAAAGATCCCAGAGAGACAATACTAACGTCAATGTCCCTCTTGTTTCCTGAGAACTCCTGAACCCATATAGAGCAAAGGCTAAGGGGTCCCTTACTCTTAAACTTCTCATCAATCTCCCCCAGAAGCAGGGGTCTCTTTAACACAAGTTCACTTCCCATCCTTAACCAGGCTGCCCTGGGAAAGCCAGGAAAAGCCCCATTGGACTTCAAACTTGCAATCAGTTCTCCTGGAGGACTGAACGGCTTCAAATGCAGTCACATTTCATTCTCAGAGGTATCTGAGAGGTAGGTGTTACTACCAGTCCCCTCCCACTGCCTCCATAGCAATTACCGAGTGAGTTCCATATTCCAGGCCAGTCCTTATCAAACCTGATTCAAGCACCTGTATCAACTGTCCCCTTAGTACATCCAGGACTATTATTTATTTAACATATTTCATTTTAAATGACCCTTTCGAACCCAGATATATTTTCAAGAACCTTTACATCACTGGCACAAAGAGAAGGCAACATCACTTGCTATAAGTAATAAGTAAGATTGCCATGCTGCCTCCTGAGCAGAGGCAGAATATCCTAATCTTAAAGGAACAAATACAGAAATCCACTGGAACACCTTGAAAGGTTTTCTTTCTTTTTTTTTTTTTTCTTTATCTATGATAGTCATACAGAGAGAGAGAGAGAGAGAGAGAGAGGCAGAGACACAGGCAGAGGGAGAAGCAGGCTCCATGCACTGGGAGCCCGACGTGGGATTCGATCCCGGGTCTCCAGGATCGCGCCCTGGGCCAAAGGCAGGCGCCAAACCGCTGCGCCACCCAGGGATCCCCCTTGAAAGGTTTTCAAAAATACCTGGCAACAAATCGGGACACTAATTCCATAACTTTGTTGAAACATTGCAAAAAGATGACTTCTGCATCCTAACCCTTGAATGACCCAAATTGGTGCCAAGTGGAGGATTCACATCACCTCTCAGAACAAAATCAGTTCATTCTATTGTCTTAGTTTGTATATTTTCTGTGACTTGAAATAAACTTTGAACACACACACACACACACACAAAATGGTATCCATAAAAAAAATGAACACAACGAACACAAAATAGCGCTATCCCACCGTTGCCTGCTCCAGGCTCTGGGCGGGCAGCTGTTGTTGCCTTGTTACAGAAAAGAGAGACTAGTGAGTGTTAAAGGTCCGTTAGCATCCAACGGAGACATTGTCCTAGCTGTCCTCAGGGCTAAAATAAAATGTCTTCTTATGTCTATTTTACTGCAGGTTCTTTCAGTACTTAGACCATGTGCATCCCACAACTGGGGAAACATTTCGCTCACATAATGATACACACTGTCTCATACAATCCTCCACCACCTGCCAGAAAACAGGCATTTTTAGATGAAGAAACCAAACCTCAGAGAGGTAAAGCCACTTGCCCCTGGTCACACAGCCAGTAAGTTAACATAGCCTAGGATCAAACTCACTGGCCTCAGGGCTACCTTGCAAGGGTGTGTGTTGGGGGGCTTCTGCTAACGGTTTCTCTCCTTCTGGCCTTTGCTTCTCCCGGTCCTGCCTTGTCATTCTACCCATCGCTGTCACATCCAGCTGGGTCGCCTTTGAGCAGTCCAACTTCCGAGGGGAGATGTTCGTCCTGGAGAAAGGCGAGTACCCGCGCTGGGACACGTGGTCGAGCAGCTACCGCAGTGACAGGCTCATGTCCTTCCGGCCTATCAAGATGGTGAGTGGCTCCTGAGCTGGTGCTGGGGGACTGATGGGGAGGGCAGGAGCAAGTGTCAGGTGTGATGGCAGGCAAGGGAATGCGGGCGGGGGGCAAGCAAGGAGGAGGAATGGCAGGCAGGGAGGCGTGACGACCAAGGGCACTGGGCGCTGGTGCTCATTGATTCGTGAGATGTCCCTGGGACCCAGCCCCTGCTAGGAGCCCTGGACAGATGAGAGACGTGAAGCCTGGTTTCTGCCTCCCCTGCTGCTTTAGAGACTCATTATCCCAGTTGTCAGAGCTAGACACTTCGGTGTCTTCCTTGCTTCTGTTTGTGGATCATTTCTAATTCCTGACTGCAGGTTAGACCCTCCTGAGAGGTTTCGCAAATCCCAGTGCTCATCCCAAACATCAAACAGGCAGGTTCAAGCGTGTGTGGGAGCTGAGAAGAGGCATGTTGTAGAAAGGTACCTTGTGAGGATAAGACAATATATGTTGCTCAACCATCTTGAGCCCTCTGAGCCTCTGCATCTTGGGCCATAACAATAACAGTCAAAAATTAATGTTTTGGTGGCACTTGTCACATGCCAGGTGTTGTGCTAAGAATGCTGTATGGACAACATCTTAAAATCAAGGCTGTTATCCCCCTTTCACAGGCTGGACGGTGGCAATCCCGGGCAATTCCCACGGTGGCCTGAGCACCCCCAGCTCTCTCTCTCTCTCCGCAGCCAGGGCCCCCCCTCTCAGTTACTTCTCTTTGCCCGTTCATACTTCACATGCCTGAGCCAGTCTCTCCCTCCCCAGGACTCCCAGGAGCACAAGATCTGCCTGTTTGAGGGTGCCAACTTCAAGGGCAAGACCATGGAGATCCAGGAGGACGATGTGCCCAGTCTTTGGGTCTACGGCTTCTGTGACCGTGTTGGCAGCGTGAGGGTCTCCAGCGGAACGTAAGTCACCCCTCCAGCCCGGCCCTGGGCTTCTGTTTCTTCTTCAAGCACAGACAGACTCAAAGGCTGTCCTCCCTATAGGATATAGCATCGGGTGCAGGGGGAAAGGCTGCAGAGTCCCTCCTGAATTCTCCTAGGGCTGGTCCCTGGGACTCCACCCACAGAGCTTTCTTCCTCTGGAGAGGGGATTCGTACTTTGATGAATATACATGTTGATGTAAACAAACCTGGCAATTGGTTCTAAAAAGATGGAAGATGGAGAGAGTAAACCCTTCTAGACCTAGTTTGGGATTGGAGAAATAAGTGAGAGAGGCAGAGCTGATGCAGGTAGATGAATCTAGATGCGTCTAAGAAAAGAGCATGTTCGGGGACATCCAGAGCCTCCAGGGGAAATGAGCAGAATGACTTCAGAGAGGCGAGCCTGGGTAGTGCAGGGGCCTTGACCTGTCACTGAGGTGCTGTGAAAGCCGGGTGAGCCCCGAGCCCATCTGCACATCTTAGCATTCCCATCTACACAATGGGCACTCCAGGTTCCTTGATCTAAAAGGGCCCCTTATCCAAACTCTTCAGATTTGAAGCTTTTGAAACAGAGCCCTGGGACCTCATTTCTGTGAGACCATAGAGGACTGGATGCCCTGAGGAGATCACTGTATCCATGTATCCATCCCACTGCCTCTGAACTACCGTGCCCGACACTCCTGGTCTCCTCTAGGCAAATATAGAGCTTCTGTCTCTCAACTGGACTCTTTCTGACTTCCTACAACAGCATCAGGGTTCTGGATTTTTGCTTGGCTCTTCCTCTTCCCTGAAACCTGCATCCCTGCAAGCCACCTGAAATTTCTAAGCATCGCCTGTGAGCCGGGCACTGTGCTAGAACCCTGGGGTCCCCCTATCATTGCCAGCATGCGACTTCCTTAGTCTTGTCTTTTTTTTTTTTTTTTTAAGGAGGCAGGGATGAATAAGGCTCAGTTCTTGCCTTCAGGGGGGCTCACTCAGCCCAGCAGCAAGGCCCATGTATATCCATGAGATGATGTCCAACATCACAGGTCAGAGGAGGAAGGGAGGTTTCTGGGACCTGGCTGTGCATGCGGGAGTGGAAGGCAGGTCAGAGGTTTAATCTGAGGAGTCTAGAACTTAAAGCAGACTCTGCAAGATGGGCAGGAGGTGTGGGAGAGGCCTGGACAGACCCTCCCAGCACAGGGAAAATGGCAGAAGTCAGAAATGATTCATTGATGATAACCATGTACCAAGCACTGTGCTAATTCATTCTCAGTGAATAGCTTACGGGATCTTTGTAACAAACCTATGAGGTAGGTGCATTAGCATCATTGCCAAGACAACAAGCTGAAGTCCTGGTAAGTCATCAACTTGGATTCTCATAGCCAGTAAGCGGCAGAGCTACGATCTGAACCCAGGTGTTGCTGGCACCAGAATGTGCGTTCCCAATCACTACACGTAAATTCACTTACATACAAAGGAAACCATTATTTGAAAAGAGGCTCCTCCTTCTTCTCTGCCTCATTGCTGACCAGTCCCCACAGCTTGTCTTCATCCCTTTGATCTTGTTCCGTGAGCCCCAAGCCACCACCGTCAGTGGGATGTGCTTCGGTTTCACTACCAGGCACATACATCATATACTCAGTAAGCACTTCTGGAACATTTTCCCATTTGGCCTGGACCAAACCAGTCGTAGTGACCACTCGCACTTTCTAGAAGGAGAAACCAAGGTTTTCTAGAGAGACGGAGTCACTGGCTAAAGCCGGTAGGAAGCCCCAGGAAGGGACAAAGCCAGGGCAGAGGAGCTGCACCTGCTTCCTGTGATCCAAGCCCATGAGGGATAAAGAGCAGATGGCAGGGATGGGTGGAGAACTGGCTGGTCCGGCCTGGGGTCCGGGTGCCAGGCAGTGAGGCTGGCTGTCTCCACCCTGACCTTCTTGCTTCCTTCCCAGCTGGGTCGGCTATCAATATCCCGGCTACCGTGGGTACCAATATCTCCTGGAGCCAGGTGACTTCCGGCATTGGAACGAGTGGGGGGCCTTCCAGCCGCAGATGCAGGCAGTACGTCGCCTGCGTGACAGGCAGTGGCACCGTGAGGGCTGCTTCCCGGTCCTGGCTGCTGAGCCTCCCAAGTGAATCCATACCTTGCTCTTCTTCTCACTCATTACACCCCTCCCTCAGACTCAGTTTCCCTGTCTTTCCTGTGCAAATAAAAGTTCCTAAAGCCAAAATGTCTCCTGGATCTGTGTATAGATGTGAGCTTTGGGGTCCCCCATCATTGCCACCATGTGACTTCCTCAGTCTTGTCTTTTTTTTTTTTTCTTAAGATTCATTTATTTATTTGAGAGAGAGAGAGAGTGTGTGAGCGTGCGTGTCCACAAAAACATGTGACCAAGGGGGAAGGGTAGAAGGAGAAGGTGGGAATCCCAAGCAGACTCCCCACTGAGTGTGGAGCCAGACACAGCACTCAACCCCAGGACCCTGGGATCATGACCTGAGCTTAAATCAAGAATCAGAAACTCCACCCACTGAGCCTCCCAGGCACCTCATCCTTAGTCTTAATAATTATGTATACTGGTAACAAAAACAGCAAGCACGGCAAAGTTCTTTACACACAATCACTTAGTGTATCTTTTGGACTACTTTAGGAAGCTGACATTATAATCATTCCCATTTAACAGGTGAGGAAATGGAGACTCGGAGAGGGGAGAAGTGACTTGCCCAAGGTCACACAGCCCATCAAAATTTGAACCCAGGCATGCAGGCTGGCTGCTGAGCCTGCATGCGCTCTTAAACAAATCTTTGTTTTCAAACTCTACTCCTTTGTGCTCGCTCATGATTTTTTACCTTCTTGGCTTAACACCTGTTTTGTTATTTACTTAATATATATATTTTAAATAGGCCTTCTATTTTGTGCTCGGAGGCATTCGTTTGTCAGTAAAGCTTCATAACACTACGGGAAGTGGAAAACCAGCGTCATATGCCATAGATAGAAACCAATTGTGTAAATACAATTTTAGGAAGGCCAAGTATCGAATAGACACCACCACCTGCCGAAGACTCTAAGGCTATAACCTGTGTGCTCTTTGATAAAATGGGTGATTAGCAAGTGTTGGAGAGAGATATGAAAGACATGCTTGCTCCAAACATATTTTTCTCTCTGATATAATCAAAGAAGATTGAAAAGAGCATTATTCTCTTGTATCTGATGCAGTGTTATTTAATCCTGGGTCCAGGTTCCACTAAGAATCATGTCTCCTACTACAAGTGGTACATGCTCTGCTCTTCGGAAACCTGCACCGGGTGATATCGACTCCCATATCTACAGTTATTATTGATTGATGTTATTAACCTTTAATCTGCGTAGGAAGCCTCGGAGAGGTATTGTCATGGAGGAAGGGAGGCGTTGAGGGATGGGATAGGAGTTTGCTTGGTGGGGAAAATAGGAAAGTTAACATTCTAGACAGAAGAAACAGCAGGGACGTTACTACCCCACATGGCACCTTTGTACAGAGGATCAAAAGATGCTTCGTCCTCAAGACATTTGACTACCATTTGCCAGAATTTATTGGTATAAATCTGTGATGGCTGCAGTTTGAATGCGATACCCTTGTGCTATGCCCAACTTTCACAGCTGTACCTGGCAGGCCTGGAGCACCACGGGAAAGGCACAGAGGTTGAGAGAACCGTGGTGGAGACAAGCAAAGCTCATTGACATGAGAGCATTAGCTTGGTGGTTGTGTGGGCAGAAGCAGGGGATGGGAAGAAGTTGCAGAACGTGGCAGGAGATGAAGCTGGAAAGAAATGTGGGGCCTCATGACACCCCACTCTGTGGTTTTGCTGACCGTAAAAGTTGAGGCACCACCTGACTCAGAGGGTCTTGCACTCTGGGACATGCAGTCTCCCTCTCCCTCTCGTTCTCCACACCTCCACCCTTCAAAACAACCAGTGTCTTGCGTTTGAAGACAGGTTGTCCTGTCTTGGACTAGAAGACAGGATTCCCAGGCAGGAATCTGTGGTTGTGGGTGTTTGTCCTGCCTTACTGTTAGAAGCTGCGAAGTGTTGGGCAAATTGCTTCAGTTCCCTGGGACTTCTTCCTCCTGTCTCCACAGGGGCAGCTCGAAAGTCCAACTAGCCCCAAGATTCTATCTGACCTTGGGATTCCATGGTTCCCTACTTCCAAGATGCTCCAAGATTCTGCAAGTCATCTCTGAGCTTCCATGATTCTTTGACTCCCAAGTCAAGCTACATAGACTCCCATCCTCAATTCCCAAGGTTGGTGGGTGCAGCTCTAAAATTCTACTACAGTGGAGTCAAGCTTTCCAGTCACATGGGCCATACAAAGTCAACTCTGAGGCTTCAGTGACCAAAAGACACATGATTTGATGAGAAAGAGAAAGGAAAAGAGAAACATTCTCTATTCAGATATAGCACAACTGCTCTCTGATCACCGAGAATTTGTATTTCGTACTTCTTGAAAGAACTATTTTGGTCATAGCAGGTGTTTTGTTTTGTTTTCAGTGTATCCATCTTATGAGTCCTATAAAAGGCACAATTAACAGAAATCCATTGGTTCAATTTGTGGTAAAACTTGCGTGCATTCATGATCTAGATTTTCCAAATTGCTTTAACTCAAAGAAAGGTGTCATTGCCCTCATTTTCTCATGTTTTTTTTTTTTTTTTCTTTCTTGAAAACAATGTGAATGTTAGTGCAAAAACATGAGATAGACATTTGGCAAAACCAACCAATAAAGACTAGGAAGGAAATAACAAAGTGATTATTTTATATTTGATTTATCATTATCTCCTTACATTCATTTACCTTTTTTAAAAAAAAGATTTTATTTATTTATTTGAGAAAGAGAGCAAGCATGAACAAAGGCGGTAAAGAGGAAGATAGGGGCTGAGGGAGAGGAAGAAGCAGATTCCTCGCTGTGTGGGGAGCCCGATGGGGGAGGGGCTCAATCCCAGTACCCTGGGATCATGACCTGAGCCTAAGGCAGGCACTTAACCGACTGAACCACCCAGGCGCCCTATTTAGCTTTTGTTAACAAATTTATGAATAAACACAACATGTATTAAAAATCAGAGCAAATACAAAGTACAAGCAAGTCAAAGACCGGTACATGTAAAAAGACTGGGAGGGAGTGTGACATAAGAGTTAGGGACCTGTTTCCTCTGCTGTGGGTCCTACTTCCAACAAGATGTGAGCTTCTCACCACCAGGAACAGAATTTCAGAGCTTAAAGATAAGCCCTATTTTCTGCCTTGAGACTGAAACTTAGAGTTTTACTTTCTCAGGTTGCTCAACAGCAGAAATGTTGATGGGCACAGTGCTGGAGGCGACCAGTGGAGCCGGACTTGGCCATGTGGGTATCATGTCCACAGCTTTCTTGGAGTTTCTCAGGGCTTGTTTTGACTCTGCAGGAGCTTTGCCCTAAATGCTGGCTTCCAAACGCAGTGCCAGCTGGGATGTCATCATGTTTCAACATTAGATCCCAGCTCATGAATCTCTGAGTCAGAGGCCTTTGGGAAGACAAAGCACCTTGGTTATGGAGTGTTCTCTCCCATCCAGGGCAACAGGAGGTAAACTACCATCTTTTGAGCAACAGGGCATGGATACAAAGTCAGCAATGTGGGCAGTCCCAGTGGCCCAGAGGTTAGCGCCACCTTCAGCCCAGGGTGTGATCCTGGAGACCTGGGATTGAGTCCCACGTCAGGCTCCCTGCATGGAGCCTGCTTCTCCCTCTGCCTGTCTCTGCCTCTCAGTCTCTCTCTCTGAATAAAATAAATAAATTAAAAAGAAAAGAAAACTATTTGTGAACATTGAAATCTGAATTTCGGGACGCCTGGGTGGCTCAGCGGTTTGGTGCCTGCCTTCGGCCCAGGGCGTGATCCTGGAGTCCTGAGATCGAGTCCCGCATCGGGCTCCCTGCATGGAGCCTGGTTCTCCCTCTGCCTGTGTCTCTGCCTCCCTCTCTCTCTGTGTCTGTCGTGAATAAATACATAAAATCTTAAAAAAAAAAAAAAGTCAGCAATGTGTGCGGCGTGGGGGAGGGTGGGGAGTGAGTAGAAGGACTACCCAGAGGTGTGATCCCTTGTAGTCAGCACCAGATGCTGACAGACACATAGCAACCAATTTTTGGCAAAGGGACATTGTGTCAGGCAGGGTGTCCTGAGGAGCTTCTGGAGAAGTGAGCATCTCTTTAGAGCCTCGTTACCATGACAGCCAGGCACCTGGATCAGATACCTAATATCAGAGTGCTTTGTGAAGCTTGGGTACCAGGGCAGGAGTGGTATACATCCTTCCAGTGGAAGAAAAGTACCTGTCCTCTATCTTAGGTTCCTCCCTGCCCACTGCAGAGGCTTCCTTCCTGTCCACTCCTTCTACCACCATGCTGAGTCTACATCTCAGCTCTGACATTTACAAGCTGTTGCCTGTGGTCAAGACAAATTACCCGATGGAGCCTCTGTTTCCTCATCTGTAAAATGGGAGTGATGAGGTTGTTGGGAGGAGTAAAGGATCAATTTGTCACAAATATAAGGAGCCTAAAGCGCAGTCAGTCCCTGAATCATCATGAGCATCATCATCTCCAACGTCAGAGCTGGAAAGAGTTTTAGAATCGACGTGTTTTGTGCCACATTTATTCTTCCTGCTTCTGACAAGTATTGGCTGAGGGCCTCCTGAGTGCTGGGGAAACAGGTTGGGGGAGAAGACAGAAGAGGCCCCTACCCGGTTGTTCAGAAACTGGTGGGGCAGACAGGCCGGGATCTTTCATTTGCTTGCAAAAGTCACATCAAATTCCTGGGTGGTGTGGTCTGGTGTCCATCTCATCAGGATCTCCTGGGGGCAGGTAGGCTTCCTCAAGGAGGAGACAGCCAGCTCGAGACCTGGAGGGGTTTGCTGAGTTAGAGGGCTGATAGGGGAAGGTCCAACCTAGAAACCAGATCTTCTGGCCCCCTTTAGCCCTGCAACTGAGATCTGCTAATTCTGTCTTCCAGACATCTCTGGAACGTGAACACTCCCTCCATGCCACTGGCCCTGCCTGGGGTTGGCTGCCTCCTCCAGAGGACTTCAACAGCCTCCAAATCATCTTTCCTGCCTGTCCTGCTCCACAGAGTAGCCAGTGGGTCTTTGCAGAAAGCAAAGCTAACCACGTCCTTCCCCAGCGGAACACCTTCCGTGTCTCTCCATGCTGTAAGATGAAGTCCTGACTCCTTTGCACAGTTGTTGAAGCCCTGTAGCATCCAGACCCTGCAGACCCCTCTGACCTCCTATCTCTCCCTTGCCCCGCATCCCATCCACTGCACTGCACACCAGTCTGCATCTGAAAAGTGCCTCCTGCTGGACCTCTCACCTGCTGATCCCTGTGATTCACACAGGCTTCCATGCTTCAGGCCTTAGTGTAAACACTCCTGGCCCTCCCTCCCTGGTCCCAGTTAATCCCCTGTTTTCTCTTCCCCATAAGAGGTGCCTGCTTTATCGTGCATGCTTGTTAAGGGTCTGGTTGGATGCAGGGGTCTTGTCCTCCTGTCACCTGCTGAATCCCGGTGCCTGGCACAAGGCGTTCAGGAGATGCTGTTGCTAGCTAGAATGCGACAAAACAAATGATCCCCATTCAGATCTCTTCTCTTGATCTCCATCTCTCCACCCACAAAGGGGCCTTATAAGGCACCCAGCAGAGTTACTATGCAGTTAGTCATACAAAACCTCTAATATGTGTTTTTCAGTAATAGCCGGCTTCATGGAGACGGGGGATTTCACAGTGTCAGTCCCAACACGTTCTACATGGGGAGGCATTCTTTACTGGATCCATGAATGAATTAGTGAAGAGCTATGAATGAACGCATGGCTAGCCATGGGCAAATTACTAAATATCTTGTACACCTTGGTTTTCTTATCTGTGAGGTGGGGATGACAATAGACCTATCACACAGGCTTTTAGTAGTTTAAATACGTAAATATAGAAATGTTTAGATAAACGTTTCCTACTTAGTGTGTGTGTGCGCGTGTGTCTGCTGTTATGGTTGCAATTATTACGGAAATGTATAAAAACATACAAACAAACATAGAAGCCTGGGTGGCTCAGTGGTTGAGCCTCTGCCTTTGGCTGAGGTCGTGATCCCCGGGTCCTGAGATCGAGTCCCGCGTCGGGCTCCCTGCAGGGAGCCTGCTTCTCCCTCTGCCTGTGTCTCTGCCTCTCTCTCGGTCTCTCATGAATAAATAAATAAAATCTTTAAAAAAAATAAAAACAAAGAACAAAGGTTCCCAATGAAAAGTAAGCCCGCATCCCTTTCATCCCCTTCCTTCAGTGCATATGCACATAATGGCTGTATTACACACCCATTTCACAGACAGAGAAACGGAGGCACAGAGAGGTTAAACACCTTGAGGCCTGTCAGCCTGGAGCTTTGTCACTCTTGTATGTGGAGGTTTCTCAACCTCAGCACAACCGACCTTGAGGCGGGGCGGGGGCTGCGTCATGGCACGACGTTCAGGAGCCTCTGTGGCCCGTTCCCTGGAGACACAGTCGGACAGCCTCGTGCCCCAGATGTGTCTCCAGGTGCTGCAGAATGTGCTGGGGCCGGGGCCGGGCGGGGCCGGGCGGGGCCGGGCGGGGCCGAAGCGCCCCTTTCTGGAGAAGCCCCGCTGTCTGCGCGCGCGGCCCTCCCCCGACCCCGCGGGGCACACGCGGCAGCCCGAGGCCCTCGGCCCAGCGTCTCGTCTCCACGCCGCGTCCCGGCGGCCGCGGCACTTCGCTGCTCACAGGCGGGCGGAGCGGCTCCCGCACAGACGGCCCCGCCGACCAGGACTTCCGGGGCGGGGCGCGGCGGGGGCGGGGCCGCGGCGCCGTGACGTCAGGGGGCGTGTCCGCGCGCGGGCCCTCCCCCTCCCCGGCCGGGGCGGCTGGCCAGCCCGGAGTCGCTGGGCGCGCACGGTAGGTGGCCGTGGGGGGCGCGCGGGGCGCGGGGCGCGGGGCGCGGCGCCGGCGGGGCGGCCGTGGAGGGCCGGCGGGCGCCGAGGAGCCCCCAGCCCGGGCCCGCGGCGGCTGGAGGCGGCGGGAAGGCGGCGCGCGCGGCCGGTCCGCGGGGTGCGGGGTGCGGCAGAGCCCCGGCGCCCCGACCGCGCTCCCCGCCGGGGGCCCGCGCGGCGGCGCTCAGCGTCCGTGGGGGGCGGGGCGGCCGCTTGCCGGGGTCCCCGCCCCCCTCCCGGCCTGCGGGGACCCCCGGGCGGGCGCCGGGACGCGCGGGGTCGCGCGCAACTTAACTTGCCGAGCCGTGCACTGGCGAGGCGCGCCCGGAGCGGAGGCGTCGGGGGGCGCGCACCGCCGGGGCCTGGGGTCACCGGCGACGAGGGGTGCTCGTCCCGCGGACCCGCCGCCCCGCTGCCCCCGCCGCTGGGTGGGCGCAGCCGGGACCGGGAGCGGCAGCCGGGGAAGGGGGCCTGGGTCGCCGGGGCGGCGTGGCCGGACCTGGGGGGCAGAGGGCAGAGCGCAGGTCAGGCTCTCGCACCCAACCGCCCGTCACGCCCTGGGAGGGAAGGGTGGGCACCGTCCAGGGGACTGCGGTTGTTACAAGGCACTGTGCCCATCACTTGCTCACTTCCCCTTTTGCAGATGGGGAAACTGAGGCTAAGAAAGGTCATGCGCCCACGGGCCTGGTAGGCCCCACAGGTGGGATGTGGCTGAGCTGAAACCCTCCCTCCCAGGCCTCCTGACTGCGTGTACGGGTGTTGGTGAGGCGAGTTGGCAAACTCCTACTCATCCTTCAGAAGCCTCAGGCAGCGCCCGGCCTGGAAGCCTCCTCTGGTCCTCTGCAGGCATTGTTGGGCGCTTCCTGTTCTGAAACCCACAGGGGCAGCTGGCGCGTTCCCTCGCTTACCAGCCTCCTTGCAGGTCTGTCTCCCGTCCTGGGCTGTGGACCCTTCTCCTTGTACCCCATCGCCTATCCTTTATTCAGCTGGGTGGCCTGATGACAAGGCCAGGCCTCTGGAGTTGGGCAAATCTCCGGGTGACTCGCTCTGGTTCAGTAGTGATGTAGTCTGTGCCAGTCGTTCCTCCTTATCCTGCCTCAGTTTCCATGATTGTGAAATTGGGTGTGTTGAGTCATTCGTGAACCAGTTTACCCTACTGAATCCCTGTTGTAGTATTCTATTATCTACCCAATGGATGTGTTTTTATCACCTCATTTTTTAGAACTTCATGTAATCTCTTTATAGCAGCCTCACTGAGATAGAATTCATATATCCTACAATTGACCCTTAAAAAAAAAAAGCATTCAATTCAGTGTTGTTTTTTTTTTTTTTAGATTTTTTTAGGATATGCAGAGATGTTGCAACCACCATCACTAACCTAATTCTAAAACATTTCATCACCCAAAAAGAAACCCTGGGCCCATCAGCAATCACTCCTCAATCCCTCCATCTCCAACCCCTGGCAACCACTAATCTACTTTCCATCTCTATGGATTTGCCTGTGCTGGACGTTTCCTGTAAATGGAGTCAGCACAATGTGGCCTTTTGCGACTGGTGCTGTTCACTTAGAACAATTCGGAGGCCGATCCATGTGGTGGTTTATAGCAGTTCTTCATTAAACCTTTTTTTTTTAAGTATTTCATTACTTTTCTTTAACAGTTTTTTTCTTAAGATTTATTTATTTATTGGAGAAAGAGAGAGAGTGAGAGCATGAGGAGGGGGGACAGAGGGAGGAGGAGTGGGGAAGCAGACTCCCTGCTGAGTATAGAGCCTGAGCCTCAGGGCTGGATCTCATGACCCTGAGATCAGTACCTGAGCCGAAACCAAGAGTCAGACGCTTAACCCACTGAAGCACCCAGGTGCCACAGTATTTCGTTACTTTTTTTTTTTTAAGTTTTTTTTAGGTTAATTCCAGTATAGTTAACATACAATGTCATATTAGTTTTATTAGTTGTATTTCATTACCTTTTAATGGTTGAATAATATTCCCTTGCAGGGATATAACTCTATTCATCCAGTTCTCAGCTGGTGGACATTATTTCTACTTTTTTTGGCTGTTGTAACACTGCTGTGAACATTCGTGTACAAGTCTGCGTGTGTGCATATGTTTTCAGTTCTCCCGGGTATATCCCTGGGAGTGGAGTTGCTGGATCGGATGGTAATTCTATGTTTAACCTTTTGAAGAAGTGCCAGTTTTCCCAAGCAGCTGCCCCGTTTTACAATCCCACCAGCCATGGATAAGGGTACCGATCATTTTAAGTAAATATAGTCTCCGGAGCAGTCATAATCTTTGAAATAACTGGCTTCGATGTGCTTGTTAAAAAGTATTTTTCCAATATGCATTGGATTAAATGCCTCATTAGCAGAATAAGGAGTGTCCTTCAGGTCACCCAGGAACATCTCTGGGACCATCAAGAAATCAGAAATCAAGCCCATGGAGCGCTTCGCCCAGGTGTGTGTGCGCTTCCGTCGTTTCTGTAACAGGGACATCCTTGCTGAGGGCCTTCAACCAGACCCTGTGCAGGACAGGGGGCAGTGAGAAGCCCAGGGGCTTGCAGTGCCCACCTCAGGACCTGGTGGTGCTGATTAGGAACCTGTGCAGAGGGGATAGGAAGAGTGAGAACCGCCCAGACCTTCCCACCCCACACCAGCTGGGTGGCCCTTCACAGTGAGGACCTGCGGAAGCCAGTCTCTCAGCTTCGAAAGGGAGTCTGGTCCTGCCCACCATCCCCCCACCCCCACCCCCCGGGCCACCCATGCTCACTCTGAAGGTGACCTCCTCCCCCGGTGGCCAAATCTCCGGGTGACTCACTCTGGTTTAGTAGTGATGTAGTCTGTGCCAGTCATTCCTCCTTATCTGGCCTCAGTTTCCATGACTGTGAAATTGGGTTTCACAGGTGGGCCACCTGCGCAACCTCAGTGAGTCACTGCTTCTTTCAACAAGTGCCACCCCCTCCTCATCTCTGCCCCCAGACTAGAGACCTGCAGTCTGGAGTTATAGGTGCCTCAGTGGTGCCCCTCAGGATGACACACAGACATCCCCTCCCTCCTCTTGGCATCGCCCCCAAGTCTGGGACCCCTCACCTCTTTGCCTCTGTGAGGTGGAGCCGCCCAGAAAGCACCCAGGTCAGAGCATGGCATTTTCATGAAAGAACCAAGTTTCTTAAAAGTCACCAGTTCTTCCTGATGTTCTTAACCCTGTCATCTGCTAGTTCTGGAACGGAAGGCAGCATTCCTCTGTGCGTTCTGGGTTTGCATTGAGCAGCCTCGTCCTACCTGGGCGGCTGCTATTCCAAAGGGCCATTGAGACAGGCCTCTGGCATCTGTAGCCAGCCCCTCCCGCTTTTGTTCATCTGTAACTACTTTCCTTTCCTGGTCCTTTTAAAATCAAGCATTCCTGTGTAGCCTGGGGAAATGGCAACAGGGTTCAAGAGGCTCAGCCAGGGTCTCTGGGCCTCCGTGTGTCCTGCTGGGGAGTGGGCGTGGACTGAGTCAGAACTTGGATGCGGTGCCACCTTGGGATTGGGAGAGCTGTCAAAAATGTGTTATCGGCATGACTTTGTGAATTGTTCCGTAGTAAGAGAGGCAGAGCAGAAGTGGTTGGTGTTAGTGATTTGAAAGTCCAGGTATATACCTGCTTGGCTGGCTCTGATTTGCCTTGTGGCACTGCAGAAACTTGTCTGTAACAGCCGCTCCCGGCCTCCCCACCTGCCACCTGTTCCTGCCATCTGCAGTCCCCCTTCTCTGCTCTCGGCAGCCACACATTCACCCTGTCTGGAGCTACTCGAGAGAAGGTTCCAAGATGCTTGCCCTTCCCATGGCCCTTCTCTGGTCTCCTCCACTCTGGGCTGTGGCACGAGGTGGATTCATGGGAATGATTCATTGAGACCAGCTCATGAGGTGGGCCAGACCCCAGAAATTGCAGGGCAGGGCTGCTGAGGACAGTGCCCACATGCCCTGGGGAGCCTCTGTGCCTGCCACGGGGGGAGGAACTTTGTGTTATCCTGCGTGCTCAGATGGTGGAGGCAAACGCAGGCCAGCCAGATTGTCTGCCAAGTGCATTCTTGCACCAACCAGACTTTTGACCAGTCTGCTGTGGCCAGAAAGCCAGCTGGTGGCCAGAAAGTGGGCCTGGTGGTAGCATGCATACTCCAGGGCTTAGGCCTGCCTTAGAATCTAGTTGTTCCCCTCAGTGGCTGTGTGGTTGTATTCTTTGGCTGCTTTCCCAATGCATCCGTTTTCTAGTCTGCAGAATAGAGGTACAGATAGGACCTACCTCCTGGATTGGACCAGAGGGGATGGGGACGGGGGTGGGGATGGGGTAAAGTGCTCACCTTGATACAAGGCAAAATGTGACAGCTCAGGGTCAGACAGGCTGTTGGGATCTTGAGCATGTCCCTTTGGGAGCCTCGGCGTCCCCATCTGTCAAAAGGCCATGATTACAACTGATATCAACAGAGCTCACCAGGCATGGGGCAGTGTTCTAGGCGCTTTATTTACCTTGACTCATTTGATCTGCTCAGTGGCCATATGAATTGGACAAGCCAAGGCACAGAGAGGTGAAGTAATTTAGCACAAGGTCACCCCGCCAGGAAGTAGGAGAGGCAGGATTTGAATCCAGAGTCTACACTCTTAATTACCATCTTATCCCTTCTTCATACCCTACCTTTTTTTTTTTCCTTTTTTTGATTTTATTTATTTTTTGAGTGAGAAGAGAGCACATGCAGGGGGGAGAGGGAGAAGCAGACTCCCAGGCCAGCAGGGAGCCCAAGGTGGGACTCGATCCCAGGACCCTGGGATCATGACCTGAGCCAAAGGCAGACACTTAACCCACTGAGCCACTCAGGTGTCTCTTGATACCTTATCTTAATGCCCAGCACATAAGAAACACTCAGAAGGTGTCAGTTATTATTACTATATTACAGTGTCATATATTATTACAAATTATCATGTATTATTAATGCATGTTTATCCCATTCCCTGTCCATTTGTCCACACTCCATCCTGGATGACAGAACAAGCAGGGCTCTTGGCTTCTTACCCCACAACCCTGATCCCTCTACTCCCTCCCATTCCCCCACACTCCCGAGCAGATGGGGCTGGGTAGGAGCTTGGAGGCAGCTGAGTCCTATTTGGGCTTCTGAATCATGGTGTGACACTGGGCAAGGTGCTTTCCCTCTCTGAGACTCAGTTTCCTCACCTGTGAAATGGACAGGTTGGACTTGTAACAAGCTGCCAATTGATGCCTTTGACCCAGATGATGGTTTTTGTTCAGTTTCCATTGGGTTTTACTTTATTTTTTTAAGATTTTATTTATTTATTCATGAGAGACACACACAGAGAGAGAGGCAGAGACATAGGCAGAGGGAGAAGCAGGCTCCTCGCAGGGAGCCTGATGTGGGACTCGATCCCAGGACCTGGGATCCTGCCCTGAACTGAAGGCAGATGCTTTAACCACTGAGCCACCCAGGAGTCCCTGGGTTTTATTTTTTATTTTTTATTTTTATTTTTATTTTTTTTTTAATTTTTATTTTTTTAAATTTTTATTTATTTATGATAGTCACACAGAGAGAGAGAGAGGCAGAGACACAGGCAGAGGGAGAAGCAGGCTCCATGCACCGGGAGCCTGACGTGGGATTCGATCCCGGGTCTCCAGGATCGCGCCCTGGGCCAAAGGCAGGCGCTAAACCGCTGCGCCACCCAGGGATCCCCCTGGGTTTTATTTTAAATGGAACCGACGTTCAATTGTTTTTTAGAGAATAATCCAATTTCCCACTTCTTTTGGGAACTCAGGAGCTTGGGCCAAACTGGAGTGGCCTGAAGCTCCCCCTCAAATGCCCTGGGCTCTCCTGGTCATCATAGTCTTCACCATTCCCCACCATCGCATGAGTGACCTGTCTGCCCCAAGGGCTTGCTGGCCCGGTACAGGTCTTCACTGCTCTGAGGCCACCACGGGCCTGCCTGGGTGTACTTGAACAAGTAGTTCCATTGCTTTAAAAATAAAATGTTTTAACCACTGGTTTCCATGTTCTTCAAGAGTCCTTCCAGTTCTGCTTTTCTAGGACATTGGAGGTTGTCTGAGGCCTCCTGATACCTCTTCTGCCACTAGGAGCCTCAAGGCTTTTAACACATCAGGAGCTTGCCCCCATTTCACACTCCCTGCATGGAAGGCTCTGTCTCTGGACCCCAGGGTCCCACCTTATTTGGTTCCGGTCCCCACACAACCCACAGTGAGATATTCAGGGCGAGCTGAGACCCCTCTGCTGTGAGTACTGACGAGTATGTCTGTCCCAGCACATCTACATCACCTGCATGGCTCTGGGGACGCTTTCTCTGTCCTCACAAGGGATCAGGGGAGGCATTGGTTATTGACCACTCCATTTCCTGGAAACTGAGGCTCAGAGACTGTCGAGTCACTTTCCCTGAAGTCACACAGGTCTGATGTGACAGCATTGGAATTTGAACCCAGATCTGCCCAACTCCAGAGGCTGCCTGTGGGGTCATCCCTCCATCCCATCACGGCACAGATATCCGCTGAGTGACGCCCTCCGCTAGCCTCTATAGGTGCCACTGTGTCCATGGCACCTGGCCCCGCACCTAGGTCAGCGGAGGCACTCGGTAAAGGCTTTTGGGATAGAGGCATGTGGCAGTTTTCAGCTAGATGCTGGGGTGCGGGATTTAAGAAGCCACCAGGTCCCCATTTTTCCTGGAGTGTTTACCCTCTGGTGGAGGAATCAGACAAGAAAAAAGTCAACCACGTCTCTGACCCAAGATGTCTACCTAGAATGTTGGCAAACGACAGCCCCCAGGGCCCTTTCCAGCCCGCTGCTTGTTTTTATAAATAAAGTTTTTTTGGAATACAGCCACACATTTATTTCCATTTTGTCGGTGGCTGCTTCTGAACCAGGAGGGCAGAGTTCAGAGACAGAGACCGTGTGGTCCACAAAATTGAAAGTATTTACCGCCAGGCCCTTTACAGAAAATCTGGCAACCCCTGATCTAATCATCTCTTGGGTCCCTTTAAGTTATAATCTTTGGTAAGGTGATAGTAAAATAATGATTGCCGTTCAGATTTGAGTGCCTGCTGGATACTTAGCTCTTTACGTGTGTTTTTCTGAGCTCAACTGTTATCATAAGTGACACTCTTTTGTCTTCCTGTTATAGGTGAGAACGTGGAGGCTCTTAGAGTCTGTGGGTCAGGGCGTAGGTGAGGCCCATTGGAGCGAGGGCGTCGCCTTCTTACAGGGTCTTTTGCCAGAAACTTTCCCACACAGCTCAGAGAAGGTTTTGATTTCCACTGTCCGTGAGCATTAGGCTGCCTTCACTTCTTGATTGTCTGTTTCTGCATTCACTTCACAAACAGGGGGCCATGGGTAGCCTGGGTGGCTCAGAGGTTGTGCACCTGCCTTCAGCCCAGGACGTGATCCTGGAGACCCGGGATCGAGTCCTATGTCGGGCTCCCTGCATTTATTCTTTGTGTCTCTCATGAATAAATAAATAAAATCTTAAAAAAAACCCCACAAAAACCAAATAGGGGGCCTTGCTAGGTCCTGTGAAGATATGGGGAAAGATCCAACTCTGCATTCCAGTGGAGGAGACAGCAAACCAGAGAGGCCACACAGGGTGTTGAGTGTTTTGGGGGATGCTGATACATGGATGGGAGGCAGTCAGGGAAGGCTGCCTGGAGGGGGTGGAGACTGGTACAAACTGTGCCAGTAGGAATTAGCTGGGTAGAAGAGGACAGGAAGGGTGTCCAAGGGGGAGGGAGCCACAGATGCAAAAGTTTGGAGGTGTGTGACTAGGCCTGGTAGGTCTGCTAGTGTTCATGGCCCAGACTTCCAGATATTGGTACGTGCAGGGGTGGAGTGAGGTGTTAAGATTAGAGGTCAGCAGAAGTTGAGTCACAGCACAGTGTCCAGTGCCATCCTGGAGGGACTGGATTTCCCCCTGCAGAATGAGAGGCTTCCTCTTCAAATCCCCGTCTACCCTTTGCTGACTCCCAGGAGAGTCACTGCTTGGTGCTAACTGAGCACTTCTCTCTGGGCTCCTGTTGTTTAACACAGAGCACACTCCTGCTGGCTCCTCCTCCCCACCCCACCCCACCCCGGGCTCCCTGGTCCACCCCCACCCCCAGCCAGGAGGCGGAAAGATCCCTGCCTTTGCATTTATTTTTGTAGTTTCTTTTTGATGAGGGCGTGTTTTTCATCTCAGCCGGTGGGTTCTAGTTTCCTTTGAAAATGTTCTAGCAATGTTCATTGAACAAATATATGAAACAGGTGAGAGTAATCAGGAAGGTGGTCCTCAGTAGGCGGGAATTTGGGCAGCCCCATGACGGGGTGGGGGGCTCAGAGGGGGCCAGGCTAGCAGGTGACCTTGCCCTTAAGGTCAGCTCCCTGAACAAGGGGTGGGAAAGGACTCCTTTAGTTACAGGGTAGGAGGCAGGTCACAGGAGCCGAGGTCCCAGTTCCAGGCTCTTCTGCTCCCCCATCTCGCTCCTGCTCCCCACATCTGGCAGGGTCTATTTTTGTCTCTCCCTGTCTCCTTCCTGTCTCTATCTCCCTCTGTTCAGGTCTCCCCCTGACTCTGACTCTGTCTTCCCCCATCTCTATACCTCTCTATCTCAGGCCAGCTGGCTCTCTCCATTTGTTCCTCTGTCTGCCCCCTCCCCCCACGGGCACTACTTCCCCTCCACAACCCCCCCCCCCAGCCCTTCCTTTATCTCATTAGAAACGCTCTGTCCCACTTCCTTTGACTGTGAGTGACATCCTGCCCCCCAGAACCTTCAGAACCGAACCTTCACAGAGCCCAGGGACTGCACGACCACCCTCCTGAAGGCCTGGGAGATGGTGGCGGGCGCCTTCTGGCCTGGCCCAGGGAGGTTGGGAGCCCAGCGGAGGCAACACAGCACTGCAGGGGTTCGGAGTCCACCCCCTAGGGCAGCCCCGCCCCGGGGCCCCCGGTGCAGTGGTGGGCGGGGCTGGGGGGTGGGGGCCAGGAGGGCAGGCCCCAGGGGCGGGGGAGGCAGAGGAACAGGAAGCCTGGGTTGGCAGCGAGGGAGTGGAGTGCAGCTTTGGGTCTAACTTGGTTTGGAAGCTCACCTGGGCGGAGGTGCTGGTTACCCTGCCTCTGGGGATCCCCCTGAATCCGCACAGGGCAGGTGCGGGACCCTGTGGGGTCGTTCGCCTCTCCTTCTCTTTCAGTGGCGCTGAGCTCCCTGGGGAGGCCCCAGCCTGTTCACAGCTCCGCAGTACACACAGTAGGCCAGCCGTGCACATTTGCTGGCAAATTTGGGGGGAGAATAGTGATATTAGAAAATGAGACCAGCCTTTTCCTCTCACAGAGGGTGACACTGAGGCCCCATAGGTGATTTGCTCAGGTCATGAAAACAGGCTTGGAGTACAGCACAGATCTGGGTTCCCCAGGGTGGATGCAGTGCAGGGAGAGCCTTTAGCTGGTAGGTTCTCTGGTGGCCCTCTGTGGGTGTCAGGCGAGAACCCCCTCCTGGGAGGTAGGGCACTGGGGTTTAAGGCTGGCTTACCCTCCCCCCACCTGCTGGGGGAGTCCTGGTAAGTTCCTCCCCCCATCCTTGGCAGGGGGCGGGTCTCTCCTTACCCTCCCAGTGATGAAACACAAGGCCCTGAGAATAGCAGAAGGGGGTCAACGGGGTCAGAGGTCACTGACCTCACTGTGCTTCCTCTCAGGCAGGGGCTATGGCTGCCTTGGCCTTGGGCGCCTCGGGCCTCTGGTTAGATGTTGCTTGGATCATGAGGATCTCCTTCTTTCACAAGGTCTTCTGCAACTTAGCTGGGAAAACCCAAAAGGAGAAGATGTGGCTCCCCTTCTCAAAAGCATTCACTAGCTCCCTATTGCCTATAAAGGAGTGGGGGGAGCCCCTTCTTATGGCACTCAAGGCCCCAAGGTCTGCCCCCCCCTTCCTCCCTCTACTCTTAAGCAGGTATGTAGCAGGGCAGCACCTTTAGGCAAGCAGCATCCCCTGGAAAAGGAGCCTGAGAATTTGCATTTCTAATGGGTTCCCAGGCACTGCCCCCGCTGGTAGTCTGGGAACCCATTTTGGGAACTCCTGTAGTGGGGGTTAAGCGTGCTCTAAAGACCAGACCATGTCGGAGCGACACCCTGCCCTGCCACGTGACTTCTGTGAGCTCTCGGGCAAGAACTTGAACTGCTCTGTGCCTCAGTTTCCTTGTCTATAAAATGGGATAATAATAGCACCGTTGTCATAGATGAGTTGTGAGGATCAATTGAACTAGTACATGTAGATGCCCAGGAAAGCATCTGGGCACAAAGTAAGCAGCACGTGCATGTTTGCTATTATTACTATTCCTGCTATTGTTATTTTTATGACCATTAACCTTGAGCCGCACCGTGACCCTGACACTGTTGTGGTTACAGTGAATCCTTTTGCTCTTCGTGATTCTCAGCCTGCTTGTCCACCTCGGGCCTCTCTGCTCACAAGCTCCTCCCTCCCCCGACACCTCACCGCCCTCTGCACCTGCGCCCTCTGCACCTGCTCCCGTGCTGCGCATCCTTCTCGGATTCCCGTCTGACCCTCCCCACCCCCTGCCCCGTGCTAGCCAGAACCCACAGCCTTTCCTCGGACCTCCTTGGTCACGTGACTTATTTATTCCCCTGATCGGGCTCTCCTTTCATTCTGCTCATTATCCAGTTGCTCCAGCATCAGTTTCTTGTGCTGGTGCACGAGCTCCTTCGGACCTGACTTCTTGGGGCTGCCGGTGGGTGGCAGGTTCCTAGTGGAGCTGGGGTCATGGCAGGGAGTGATGGGCACAGCCAGATGCGTGGTCGGGAGCCCACCTTCCGGAGGACGAGGACGCCCAGGCATGTGCTCCTTCGTTGAAAGGTGATTACTGACTTTATTGTCTCTTTGTCCAGCTCTGCTCTTTGGGGTCCTTCTCCACTTGGGACAGGGGACTGAGGGCCCAGGTGAATGGAGTAGTGAGGATTCCAGGGCGCTGCGTCTCCCTCCAGCCATTTGGTTCCCAGATCCCTAAGTATCTAGAACTTGCCAGTTCCTGAGCAAACAGGTGCACAAATATGTATCTTTTGTGTGTGGTATCACTGGAACCTCAGAGTGATGCGAGGCACCTTTGAGAGGAGCCCTGATATGGTGGAAAGATGGGGTCATTTGAGTCGGACACATGGGAATTAGAATGCCAGCTGGCTGGTGCTGGAGCTGTGGAACCTCAAGCCAGCCACCTCCCCTCTCTGGGCTTCAAGTTCCTCATCTGTAAAGTGGACATCATAGTAGTGACCATCTCGGGTTGCCAGGAAGATGGCAGAGAAGGTTTTCTGGTGCCTGATGCATAGAAGGTCTCAGTAATTCATAGCAGGAAGGATTATGTTGTTCACCCATTTCACAGATGAGGAAAAGGAAACAGGCTCAGAGAAGTTCAGGGACTCTCCCCACACCTGGCCCTGTTCCTTGTGATGTCTAGGCAAGTCTGCAGATGGAAATACTTTCTAGCAAGGTCCCTGGCTTCCTAGGGGTCCAAACCATTGTTCTGTAGGAAGAGGCTGCTCATTCACTCACTCTGGAGCAGCGCCCCCAGACGTCAGTGAGCCGTGAGGAGATGCCCCTTCTTTCTCAGGGCTTTTGATATTCGAAGTGTTCTGAACAGCTCTTGAGGACTTTGAAACCCTTGCTCTTATGCCTGCTTCATGAACAGGTGAGGGAGGAAACTGTCCGAGTCCCAGGCTTTGTTTGTCTGAGATGGAGACGACGGGGTGGGGGGTGGGGGGTAGAAGGGTGGCAGGTGCCTCTGTTAACAAGATGCCCAGGTAGGTGCGGCCCTGGAATCAAGCCTGCGAATTGTGCTCTTAACCCCCTGCCCATAATCCTACATCTGTCCAGACCCACATGCCCACAGTATCACTGGGGGATGAAAGCCAAGTGCCGTAGGGATGAACCATAAAAAAAGGTGTAGGCCTTCTTATCTGGGGACATTACCTCCGGCAAATATTTATTGCTTGCTTGCTTTGTTCTTGGGCAGGCATTTCCACTGTTTGGCCATCGGCCATTGCAAAACCACCACAACAAAGAAGTGGAAGGTAATGCAATAAAAAAGCCATAAACTGCAACTGGGGGCAGGGCAAGGGGGAAGTTAGCCAAAGGCATTCTAAGTGAAATATATGGGAACAACCTGACTGTTTTGTAAGCAAAATACATGGGAACAACCTGACTTTTATAAGAGCTGGCTTCCCACGTGGAAAACTCATTTCTACACCCGTGGGGCAGAAGTGTGAGTGGTTAGCTGGCTCCAGCCATCACCCTGAGTCCTGTCTGCACATTAAAAGAAGAAAAATCATTCTAGGGCCTGGGAGAAGACCGCTGAGTGGTAAGCATGCAGAGGTCAAAAGAGCCTATTGTGTGTCTATATTTTGGGGTCAGGTAAATGGAAAATCTGGAGGTGTATCGCCTTCTGGTACAGCTGGATCCAGGTACCCCGGTGTATCTGGACATGTCTCTTAGATGGGCTTTCTTCTGTGGTAGCCTCATTCTCAGGTACGCTCTCCCCAATAGCACTTTCCCTTAACGTTAGCAGTCTCGGCTACAAGAGAGCCATTTCTCTAGTGGTTCTTGCAAATGCTGGGATTGACTCCTCTTCGCCCACCCAGGGTCTCCTGCCTATCTGTGAACGTCTGTACCCTTTTACTGGCCAGCCCTCCATTGCTGATCCTGGCATGGGATCAGCCCTACACTGCTCACAAGGACTGATCCCAGAAGATCAGAGAATGCGTGCTTGGCAGGCAGTTTGACAGATATCCACACCAGTGGTGGAGCAGAAATAAAAGGGAGCAGCAGGATTTCTGTCTTGGAGAAAGAAGTGGAGACAGGCACTGCCATTCATTGAGCATTTACTCTGCTCTGGTATGATATTGAGGCCTTTATGTGTACTTAGTTGCTGTTCACCTTTTACAAGTAAGAAAATGAGGCTCAGAGAGGCTAAGTGACTTACCTAAGGTCACAAAGCTAATAGGGGAAAATTCAGACTAAGGTCCATCTTCCTGCAAAACCTGTTTTTTCACTGCTCCCTGATACCTGAGGACACTTAGCTGTCAACAGAGTGAGCTCTAAAAATAAAATACGAATGCCTGTGGGCATCCCAGTCTCTGTATTAAGGGTGGGAATACAAAAGGGAAAAAAATTTAAAAGACTGCAGGGCCCCTCAGCCCATGAGGTCTCCACAGTCAGGTAGGTTTGGGAGGTGAAAGGGCAAATAGCAATTACTATAGAGGATGGTGAAAAGTAGGCATATGGTTCTCTGAGACATAGGGGTATTTAATCTAATCTGGGTGCTCATGGGAGGTTTCCTGGAAAAGGAGCTGCTTGAGCTGAGGTGATAACAAACAAGCCAAGATAAAATTGGGGAAAGGGCATATAGGTACCTACTAGATAGGACTCTTGATTCACAAACACAGAAATCCAGCTCCCGTGAAATTAAGCAAAAAAGTACATTTATTGGCTCATGTCACTAAAAAGTTGAGGGGTAGGAATGGCTTCAGGCATGGCTGGATCCAGGAGCCCAACTAATATCAGGGAGTCATGTCTCCCATCTTCTCAGGTTGGTTGGGTTCCCATGTCTCCCTTAGCTCCATCTTCTTGGGTTGGCTTCTCAGGCAGGCTCCACTGGTGGTGACCAGAGATGTCCCTGTACCTCCAACCACATACCCTTTTCCATAGTTTCCCTAGAAGTGCTGCTAAAGTCTCTAGCTAATTTTCAATAATCTAGATGGAGTTATGTATCCTTCCTCGAATGAACACTGTAATTGTTTGGGCCTGGGGCACGTGTCCACACCTAGGGTCTGAGGTAGACTGGGAAAGTGGTTAGGAAAATCAGGAGTATGTGGCATCTGTCAGGTTGATAGATATTCCATTGGTCTGGAGCATGGGGGGCTGATCATGAGGTCCCCACAAGCCATGTGAAGAGTTGCATCCTGGGGCACCTGGGTGGCTTAGTTGGTTAAGACTTCAACTCTTTTTTTTTTTTAAGATTTCATTTATTTATTCATGAGAGACACAGAGGCAGAGACACAGGCAGAGGGAGAAGCAGGCTCCCTGCAAGGAGCCCGATGTGGGACTCGATCCCAGATCCTGGGATTATGCCCAGGGCTAAAGGGAGACACTCAACTGCTGAGCCACCCAGGCGTCCCAAGACTTGAACTCTAATTTTGACTCAGGTCGTGAGATTGAGCCCTGCGTCTGGCTCCATGATGGGTGTAGAGCCTGCCTAAGATTCTCTCTCTCTCTCTCCTTCTCCCTCTGCCCATCCCCCTGCTTAAAGAAAATTGCATCTTAAGAATAGTGGGGAGCCTTGACATGCCCACTGTTGGAAAGCTGCAGGGTTGAGGCAGGAGGAGCAGATGGGAGGGGAGGTATTCACATTGTCCTTGAGGGGTGCCAAGTGCTTTCTCATTGCAGTTTTGATTTGTGTTTCCCTGATGGTCAGCAATGTTGAACGTCTTTCCATGTGCTTGTGGGCCATCTGTAGATCTTTGCAGACATGTCAGAGTTCTTTGCCCATTTTTGAATCAGGTGGTTTGGTGGTTTGTCATTAAGTTTTAGAAAGTCCTTAACACATTCTGGTTAGTAATCCTTTGTGAGATAGGGGATTTGTAAATATTTTCTCCTGTTCTGTGGGTTGTCTTTTTTACTGTGTGGATAGTGTCTTTTGATGCACAAAATATTTTTAATTATCCCGACGTTAATTTGTCTATTTTTTTTTAAAGATTTTATTCATTTATTCATGAGAGAGAGAGAGAGAGAGAGAGGCAGGGACACAGGCAGAGGGAGAAGCAGGCTCCATGCAGGGAGCCCGACATGGGACTCGATCCTGGGTCTCCAGGATCACGCCCTGGGCTGAAGGCAGGCGCCAAACCACTGAGCCACCCAGGGATCCCCCTGTCTATTTCTTTTGTTACCTGTGCCAAGAAATGGTTGCGTGGCTGTACCTTAAAGGTGAAGTTGGCAGGATCTGCTGCTGGATTGGATTGGGGTGGGGGAGAGAGAGGGGAGTCTTGCTTTTGGCTGCCTTCAAGCCTTTCCGCCTGAGCGTAGTGCGCTGCCACCAAGTAAGGGTGGGAGGTATTTGAGGGGGAAAACCAGGAGATCAGCTTTGGTTGCGTTAATTTTGAGGTACCAGCTTAACGCCCAAGTGGAGGTGGTGAGGAGACAGCTCTTGCCCCAGTCTGGTGTTGAGGGAATTTGGGGCTGGAGGTGTTCATCCAGGGGGAACAGAGGAGGCATGGTGGCAGAGACGAGGAGCAGAGGAGTCACCTGTGCCAGAATGTTCAAGTGTGGCCCAGTGTCGGGAAGGAAAAAGCCTGAAGCGTGCTCTGGGGAGGGATGGAGAGAGAGGAAGACAAGCAGACATCACCTCCTTGGCCCCTCATCAAAAGCTACCCTAGCCTGGCTGCTCCCTTATTGAGTGTGGGTTTGGGGGTAGTTGTGCCAGGATCTGGGCTGTGGGTGGCACGACCGGAGGCCTCAGCTCTGTTGACCTTTCTGTTCCTGACGCCCAGGCCTGGCCCTGGGAGAGTGCCTGCCAGCGGGTGTTGATGAGGGGAATGAATGGAGTCCTGTGTGTTCTCCAAAGCTGACAGGAAGGTGCGTGGGTGGGAGGGCCGTGCCCCCCCCCCCCCCCCCCCCCCCAGCACCACTACTCAGCATCGGACCACTTGGTGAATTTTCCAAAGGTGTGATGGCACCAGCTCAAGAAAAAAAAAAGCACATGCCTGCACCCCCTCCAACAAGGTGCCTGGTACTCCTTGCATTCAGGCCTTCCCAACCACCATCCTTAAATCTCCTAATAGAGATTAATTTTGCCCGTCTTTGTGCTTTATAGTTGGATAAAGTACTTTATGTACGTAAAAACGCAGATGCTCTCTTTCGGATTGGCTTTTTTTTTCTTTCTTTTTTGCTCAGCATAAATCTGTAAGATTCATCCAGATTGTTGTGTGAAGTTCTGGCTTGTTCTTTTGCCTGGCTGTTAGGTGTGTATGTATTTATTTACCTGTATTTACATATTCATTAATGGGCCTTTGAGTAGTTTCTAATGAGGCGGGGGTTGCAAATAGTGCTGCTGGGAACATTTCATTTGGCATGTGAACTTTGGTGAAGAGTTAGCTACATTTCTTTATTTCTTTCCCCTTTCTTTTCTTTCTTTCTTTTTTTTTTTTTTTTTTTTTTTGAGATTTATTTATTTGAGGGAGAAAGCATGAGGGAGGGGCAGCAGGAGAGGGAGAGAGAGAACCCCAAGCAGGAATGAGTGCTGAGCCCAATGCATGGCCTGAGATCATGATCTGAACTGAAATCAAAAGTCGGACGCTTACCTGTGGAGCCACCCAGGTGCCCCAGTTAGATGCATTTCTGCTGGATGTCTACTTAGAGTAGAATTGCTCAGTTACAGAAAAGGTGCGTGTTCAGCTTTTGTCTCTATTACGCCAATTTCTCAAAGGGAGTTGCCAGGTTCCCCTGTCACCTGAATGTGAAAGTTCTGGTTGTATCACATCCTTGCTAACACCTGGTATTATCTTTTCTTTTTTTTTTTTTTTAAAGCTATTCACATGTATAGTGGTCTTATATTAGACTTTTAATTTGCATTTTTTTCCCTGGTGGATGGTAGTGAGTGTTCTTTCATATGCTTATTGACCATTTAGATGATCTCTCCTATGAAGTGTATCTCTTCAGATTTGCCCATTTTGTTATTGGGTTGCCTGTCCTATTCTTACTAATTTAAGAGAGCTCTTTATATATTGTTTACACATACCTTATGTAATTTACGTATTGCAAATGTCTTCTTCCATTTGTAAATTCTTTTGATCAGTAAGAGGAAGAACCAGGCATTTCGAGCCTCAAAGTCATTGATTTGAAGCCAGGGCAAGCCCTTTACCTGTGTAAGCCTCAGTTTCCCCTCTCTAAACCCTGCAGAGTTTTTACATTTAGCCCAGTGCTTGCTGCGTAAATGGAGCTGTACCTTTTTTAACACCTTTGCTGGGATGAAAGAACTCTGAACTAAAATAGGCAAAACTCACCCTGTGGGGGTTTCTCAACCTAAGTCATCCCTGTTTCTCAGGTCAGTTCCGCAAATATCTATTAAGCAACCACTACATATCATCCGCCAGGTTAGGCATTGAAAGTACAGCAATGAACAAGACCCAGTTCCTACTCTTAGAGGATTGCTCGGTGCGGGGGGGGGGGGGGGGGGGGCGAGTGCAGGGGACTTTGGGAGCCCAGGGGAAGAACTGACTGCGCTAGAGCATCATGGAAGGCTTCCTGGAGGAGGCAAGCCTCATGGGGTTGAGCACAGTTGAGTGCACCTCCTGTGTTTAGGCACATGCTTGGGTGCCTTCTGTGTGCCAGGCCCTGGTTCTCAACCAGAGGGGATTGTGCCCCCAGGGAACACTGGGGATGCCTGGAGGTATTTTTGGTTGTGGCAGCTTGCTAGGTGAGGGGATGCTACTGTCAGCTAGTAAGTAGAGGCCATGGATGCTGCCCAAATGTCAGTAGCACTGAGGTGGTGAAGCCTTGAGATGGACAGTTGTAATACCGTTTGATGTCACAGTAGGAGGGATGAGCAGAGGGACTGGGAATGTCACCCCACCCAGAGGATGTCAGAGAAGCTGTCATAGGAGGGAAGAACCTGGAGCTGACTTTTGAAGGGCTGAGTAAAAACTGGCAGGAAGCAGGGGGTGCTAAGGGAGGGCACTGGTGAATTGTGGAGATGGAGATAGGAACTCAACGTGCTTGGGGGTTTCACCCCCAAGGGCAGGCCTGGAAATGAGATGGAAGAGGGCCGTGAGGACCAGTCACTGTGTGTCATGGGCAGCCACCCTCCCCCCAAGGAACTGAAAGCCACATGTGGCTGTTGAGCCCTTGCTACATGGCTAGCACAGCCGAGGAGCTGAATTTTTTATTTCAATGTAATTTAAACGTAGATCTCAAAACAGACACTTGATTCCGTTCTTGGGAGACTTTTATGCATGTGTGGAACTATTTCGGGATGCGAATGTATTTTTTCAACAGTAAATTTTATGAACTCTAAATACAGATCTGATGCGCCTACCGAGAAGTCAGATATACTCCCCAGATTTCAGAGACCTAGCCCTAAGGTGGAAAGGAGGGGGCAGTGTCTCATTAATCTTAATTTTTGTATTGATTTTGAATGTTACTTATATTTTATGTTGACTTTACTTGAATTTTTTTATTGATTAACAGTAATATTTTGGATAGGTGGGGCTAATTGAAATCTAGAAAGAGATTTAATTTCACCTTTTTCTTTTTTCATGTGGCTTTTGTTTTGTTTTGTTTTTTTTATTTAGCTGTGGCTTCTGGAAAATTGAATTCCACTTGTGGCTCCCCCTGGACATCATCTGGATGTCACTGTTATGAAGCCTGGGGAAGAGCTAGAATGTTAGGCTGAGGCTGAGGACTCCTAGAAGGCTTAGGGAGGGGAGCGACATGGTAAGGTTTCCATGGTAGATACACCCTCTGGCCGCAGTGCTGAGAGAAGATTCCAGAGGATGGGATGCATCTGGCCACAGGGCGACTTGAGCTGCAGCCACAGAGAGAAGCCCTGGTAGACAGGTAGTCGATGTGCAGGTGATCAGACTGGGCCCAGAGGGAGGAGGAGCCTTTGGGAAGGGGGCGGGCACATCCCTGGACTGACAGGTCCTTCAAAGAGGCCTCCCAGGTCAGAGACTGCAGGTGTGATGTTGGCCGCCTCACGTGGGCCTGCTTCTGCTGGTCTCTACTCCAGGCACCTGCTAAACCAACCTGCCACCTTGACTGTACCCTGCATCCCACTCAGGTTTGACATCCTACCTCCTGCTTCCCTGCCCTGCTCTCCACTGCTCAGCAGCTGTGTGACCTTGAGTAGTGGCTCTCCTTCTCTGGAGGCTGCCAGCTTTGCATGGCCTCACCCATGTCGCACCTAGGGCATAGGAGAGATCTGTGATGCCCACGGATGATAGGTCTTCCTGGGCTGGGTCTTTTGGGGGAGAACAATGTGGATCCCTAGGGGAGGGTGGGCATGGCCCTTGCCCGTTGGCTGGGTGGCTTCCCATTTCCCATCTCTGGATTATGTCTCCACTGCACGGCTTTAGAAACTGAGGCTCAGAGAGATGATGGGGCTTGCCTAAGGGCACACAACTCAACAGAGGCAGAATCCAGATGGGGAATGCAGACCTTATCAGTGCAAGGCCTCTGCTCCCCTGACCGTGTCTCAGTGTGCCATCAAGGGGCAGGGCGCTGAGCTCCGTTTCCTCATCTGCGTGGTGGGGTGGAGAGCAGTGCTGACCATGGCTGGTGGTCATTGAGTGAAGTAGCATGGTGCCAGCTCCAGAGGGGAGACAGGCCTCCAGATAGCGCCACTGTTTGTTGGCTGATGCGAATGTTCCGCTTGTTGCAGCAACTCTGCAGCGAGTGGGGTGAGCCCACTTTCGGGGAAGAAACCTGGGGCCAAAGCCGGGGCCCCAGCCAGCACCATGGCTCCGGGGCCCTGTCCCTCCCCCATCCTCCAGGTCACCGCACTACCCTGGCATTGCCTCTCGTGCTTGATGAGGGTGCCCTGTCCCCCAGCCTGGTCCTCTGTCCCGGATGACTGGACATGAATGGGCACAGGGCAGCCTTCCTGGTGGCGCTCACAGGTGCCCAGCCCACGGAGCCTGCTCCCTCCCTTGGGAGCTTTCCTTCCTTTGCTAGGTGAGCTGTCTGCCTTCCTGCCTTGAGCCACGTTCTGATGGCCAGAGTGGGTGGGCAGGAAGCTGGCCTAGAACATGCTCTGGGCATGGCCAAATTCTAAAAGCCAGGCCATTGACCCTGGGTTCTGGTTGTCTGGACACCTTGTTCAGCCTCATATCTGGAAAAGGGGAGCAGCTATCACCCCTTATGTCAGCGGCGCCTGACATACAAAGTTGGTACAGAGAGGAACTTGTAGACCATCAGCTGGGGGGATGTTCTGGGGGTGCTTTGGCAGTTTCTGCTGAGAGCTAAAGATGCCGGTCTCCCCAGCCAGCCCACCCCTTTTACACAGCTCCCTAGATCTGTGCTTCTCAAGTTTTAATGTGCATGGGGATCCCTGGGGTCTGTTAAAATGCAGATTGGATGGGGAACCTCCAGGAGGGACCAGCAGCTTCCAGGGAACCCCGCGCTGTGGCAAAGATGAAAACAGCCTAAATGTCGCTCAGGGAGGCTTTGGCCCTGAACCGTGCAGGGGGGCATGCTCTGGTGCAATTCAGAGGAGGGAGGACAGGACCATCCCATGTACATCCCATCCATACAGGGGTCCTGTCTTCTGTGAGGATGAGCATGCTCTGAGTGCAGGGGGCAAAGGGAGGGGTGTCTTTGCCTGAGTCATTAGCTGATGTGACCCGTGCTAGACTGCCTCTGGCTGGGCTACAGGCCACACAGCAGGTGCTCAGGCAATGTTTACTGGGTGGCAGAATAAATGTGCTGGCATGAACATACCTCCCTGACTTGGTGTGGGGTGGACCACCCAAGTTTCAGAAGGATACCTGGGATCCAGGGCTTCTTAGGCTCAGCATCACTGACACTTGGGGCCAGGTGATTGTTTGCAGTGAGGGCTGACCTCCTGGACTCTAGGATCCTTGGCAACACCCTCCCCCCCCCTCCTCGTGAGACGACCCCTACTCTTGACAACGAAAACTGCCTCCAGAGATTGCTCCCCTCGGGGACAGAATTGGTCCCTGGTGGGATATGATAGCATGTGGATGGGAGGATGGGTGTTCACGAGGTGCGGAGAGAGGCCCAGTGTGATGTCCATTTAGATACGCGTTCCACTGGGATTTCATAGAAAGAAGGGCAGGTGGCCCATCCCCGGACTGATCAGCAGTGGTTACCTCTTAGAAAAAAGGGGACAAGGAGAGCATTGGAGATTTTGCTCCAAAGAGACTTAAGCTTTCTCTGTTTTTTGTTTTGTTTTGTTTTGTTTTGTTTTGTTTTTGTTTTTCAAATATGGAGATTATACCTGTGACTTGACTGCTTAAGTAAATTTTAGAACTAGGAAAGATACAGGGACTTCTTCTGGAGTGGTGAGGGTTTAATGAATGTTTGCACCTGAAGCCCAGCACAGTGTGTGGCACACATGGAAGGATACCACCATTGCTTTATGTCGTTGCATGCATCCCCTTCCCAAGCATATGGAAACTGTAAGACCCTGTCTGCATATGGGCAGATTATCTCAGGGACCGGGAGGGACTTTCTCAAGGTCACATAGGAAAGTAGAAGGGAACAAGTCTTCATGGTTCTGAAGTAGGGGCTGTTTCTCCTCTGTTGCCCTGGGGCCCCTGCCAGGTGTTTGGACCTCCTGGTCATCGCACCTGTGGACTGAGGCCACCGGGGCTGCTTCAAGTCCCCCAGCTTGTTGATCACCTGACGGTCACCAGCCCAGCTGGAGCCCAGGAAGCAAGCAGAGCTGGCAGGGGTGTGGCTGGTGGGGGTTGTGCTGTTTTTGCCCAGTAGCCTTAGGAGGATCGCCTAGGACGCGGAGCCTGTGACAGAGGACCTTGACAGAGAAGGCTCCTGTAGATGAGTACTGGCTGCCAGCCCCATACAGCTTCAGAGTCATAGGCACCTCTCTTGCTCAAATACTTGCCATGGCTCCCTACTACCCAAGTCTGAATTTCCTTCCCGTGCCTGCTGGGTTAGCATTGCACACCCTTCGAAGGATTCTCCATGACATAACTAGATCCCAGATACTAATAATAATGATAACTATAATAATGGGACCCAGAGTACCAGTGGTTTCCAGGAACAGTACAAAGTGCTTTCCGTGCCTTGTATTTAATCCATACAGAAACCATCTGGCACTGCTGCAAGTCTGATTCTCATTTTACATATGAGGAAACTGATGCCCACAGTAATTGAGTATGTTGCCCAAGGTCATGTAACTCCTGGCCCTGCTGGGATCTTCAGCCTGACTTCAGAGCCAGACTTTTATTTTTTATTTTCTTTTAATTTTTATTTATTTATGATAGTCACAGAGAGAGAGAGAGAGAGAGAGAGAGAGAGGCAGAGACACAGGCAGAGGGAGAAGCAGGCTCCATGCACCGGGAGCCCGACGTGGGATTCGATCCCGGGTCTCCAGGATCGCGCCCTGGGCCAAAGGCAGGCGCCAAACCCCTGCACCACCCAGGCATCCCCAGAGCCAGACTTTTAATCAGGAGGCCAGCCTACCTAATCTTGTTAGGAGAATGAGCCAGCACAATGCCAGTAGAGAGGAGTCCAGATCTGGGTGCATGGAAAGCTGGGCCCAGGCCTGGCCTGCTCCATGACCTTGATCAGAGTCTCTTCTCTGGGCTTGCCCTGGTCTTTCTCAAAGGCTGGCTCTGTATTCCAGGCCTGAAGGTCTCAAAGTTATGCAGCAAGCCTAGAAATCACCCCGATTTCATTTTTCCCTTTTCTTTTCTATCACGCCGTTGATACATATCCACTGTTGGAGAGTTAGAAAATTCAGGGGGAGGAAAAGGGGAAATAAATGAAGTTCCAGTTAGCATTTTAGGGTGTACCTTTCTGGAGTATTTTCCCAGCATAAATATTTACCAGCATGGGATCAGCTAGCCTCTGTCACCTAACTTATCTCGGATGTCTTGCAGAGTAAGATTTAATTTATTTGAGAGAGAGAGAGAAGGGGGGGAAGAGCAGAGGAAGAGGGACAAGCAGACTCTGAGCGCAGAGCCCGATGCAGGGTTTGATCCCATGACCCTGACTGAGATCATGACCCCAGCTGAAATCAACTGACTGAGTCCCTGTAGGCGCCTCCAGGGTAATGAATTTTTATAAGGTCACATCCAGGTCTGTTGTGGTTGTACTGTGGAATGTTTAATGAGAATATCTAACTAGAGATGGTAATTTAATTGCCGGCATTTACTGGAATCC
This sequence comes from Canis lupus dingo, assembly GCF_003254725.2. NCBI lineage: Eukaryota > Metazoa > Chordata > Mammalia > Carnivora > Canidae > Canis > Canis lupus. Next base: position 20,493,629 of record NC_064268.1, on the reverse strand, counting down.
TCCTCCTGCTGGGTCCTGCCCTAAGCATTTGCCTCAGTAGTCATCCCGGCAACTCTCCAAGGCAGGCAGCTCAGCCCATTTTACAGATGAAGACACTGAGGCTGTTGACGTTAACTGGCCCCCACGTCTCACGGCCCATCCTTGGCAGAGCCAAACGTGGACTCGGTCCTTTTCGGGCTGTCTACTCATGCCCCTAACCACTGTTGGGCCACCCTGCCCCTCACCTCATCTCCCGTGTTCTCTTTGAGGCAGACAAGTTAGCTGGGTGCTGGCCAAGGAAGGAAGGAAGACCAATTAGGAGAAGCCACGGTGGTCTGCAGTGGCCCGATCTGCAGCCCTGGCCAGAGAAAGGGTGAGTGTTCCTGCTCAGCACAGCCCTCCTCCTGGGCCAGACTGGCACTTGCCTGTGGAAATTTGCCAGAGCCATATGGGGTGAAACCCAGACCAGCTCAGCCAGATAGATTTCCCAGGACTTGAGAGTGTGGGTGGCCTGAGCCTCTCCCTGGGGTCCGTGGCTTCCAGTCCTTAAAGAGTGTCTGGGATGCCCAGTGCCTGGCTGCCTGGCGTGGCCATCCTGAGCAGTGGGGCCCTTGCAGGAACCTGGAAAGCTGTTTCCATCTCAAGGTTCAGGGAGGTTAAGAGCCTCGCCCAAGGCTGCCTTCACAGCTCTGGTCCTCGAGAGCCGGGAGCATGGGGGCATCCAGGACTGCGTGCACTCAGGGCCCCGCGCGAGTCCGGGGATTTGTAAAACACTTTGGATGTATTATCTTATTCCCTCTCTGCAGCCCCAGGATGCAGGTGCTGCCTGTTCTCATTCTGTAGATAAGAAAGACTGACCTCTTGTTTTTTTTGTTTTTTTTTGTTTTTTTTTTAAGATTTTATTTATTTTAGAGAGAGAGCACTGGAGCAGGAGCAGTGGGGAGGGGGAGCAGAAGCAGAGGGAGAAGCAGACTCTTCGCCGCCAAGCAGGGAGCCCAGCCCAGCGCTCAGTCTCCCAGGACTCTGAGATCATGACCTGAGCCAAAGGTGTCCTTTTTAAAATGCTAAACCTGAACTCCTTTTTCAAGTGAAATCTTACAGGGAGCACCACCTGAAATGTTGAACAAAGAAGGTTCTAGCCATTGAAATTGGATCAAGGAAGGGAGACTCGGAGGTCAGCCACCACCTTCTCTCTCTGGAGGTCATTGGTGGGGAAACTGAGTCCGGGAGAGGGAAGAGGCATGTCCTGGTTGCATGGCGCTTTGGCAGAGTGTGTAGGACTGGAAGCTCCTTCCTGTCCTGGGGTCAGGGAATGTCGCTCTTTGCTCTGCCTTCCAGGCTGGCAGACCCTGAAGGCCACAGACTTGGTGTCTAAACTTTACATGTGGCCATGGGGTTTGGATAAAGTCAGCCTGGGGTGTGCCCACCATCTCTCAGGACAGCCAGGGGGCAGGCTGGGGGTTTCTGAGGTGAGCTTTTGTACCACAGGGAGCTGCTCTTTTGTGTTGCTCTTTTGTGTCTTCCTCCCTTAAACCCAGAGTGACCCAGAGTGGGGTCTTTGAATGAAGGAGCCTGGCATATAAAAAGGCAGATGAAGCCAGCTCTATTTCTAAGACCCAGTGTTTGGGAGTCAGACCTTAATGTAAATCCTGGCCAACACCTGCCAGCCTCGTGGTGGTGGACAAGGTACTTAACTCCCCTGAGACTTTGATTCCTTGTCTGTAAAATGGGATGTTGTACTGCCTCGCAGGTTGAGTGGGAGCATCAAATAGTTCCATGCTCACAAGGCCCTCAGGTCGATGCCAGCTGAGTGAGCCTGCATTTGCTGCTTTCATCAAGTGACAGTTCACCAAGGACTTGTCTCCTCTCTGCAGCCCTGTGAGGAAGTCTTCCACACCCCATTCAACAGATAAGGACGCTGAGGTTCAGAGATGGTGGATGTCTTGCCCAGAGCTTCACAGCCAGAGAACAGCAGAAATGACCCCAACTCCTGTCCCCTGTCTGTCCCCTGGGCATGCTGTCTGCCTTGACGGGTGTGCCAGGACTAAGTAAAACTGAGCTCAGTGTGTCGGGAGGTGACACATGGTCACCTGGAGCTCAATAAATCTCAAGGCAATAGAATATCTCAAGGCAAGTCAAGCAGAGTGGTACCAGAAGGAGCAGGGCTTTGTGGGGAACCTCTTCCTAGTGCTCTGCATAGATTTCTTGGAGACTCTCCCAGCAGCCCCTGCCATCTGGGCCAATTTCTGAGGGCCCCATGCTCCCTGGCTCTTGGGTACAGGTGTGAACAGAGCCATGCATTGATTTATGGTTCATAGAAACAAACCCAGGGGCCGCCTGGATGGCTCAGTCAGTTGAGTGTCTGAATCTTGATTTCAGCTCAGGTCGTGATCCTGGGATCAAGTTCGGCATCAGGCTCCCTGCTCTGTCTCTCTCTTGCAAATAAATAAAATCCTTAAAAGATAATGCTGTGATGTAAATTGAAAACAAATCAAAACTAATGGGTAAGCCTTGAAAACATGGCAAATGAAAGAAGCTAGCCACTAAAGACCACATGTTGTGCTAGTCTCTTTACAGTTGACCTTGAATAACACAGGTTTGAACTGCATAGGTCCACTTTATACATAGATTTTTTTTTAATATAATGTAAATACAGGACGGTACTGCAAATGTATTTTTTCTTCTTTATGATTTTCTTAATGGCATTTTCTTTAATCTAGGTTTTTTTTTTTTTTTTTTTTTTTTGTAAGAATACAGCATATAAGTGCCCCTGTGCTGTTGATGTTATCAGTAAGGCTTGTGGTCAACAGTAGGCTTTCAGTTAAGTTTTGAAGGAGTCAAAGGTTGCCCGCAGATTTTCAACTGCATGGTAGGCCGGCATCCCTAACCCCCGTCAATGGTTGACTGTATATGAAATGTACAGAAGAGGTCAATCCATAGAGTCAGAAAGTAGATTAGTGGTTGCCAGGGAAGGGGAGATAAGGGATCAGGGTGACAGCTAAAGGTTGGGGTTTCTCTTCAGGGTGATGAAAACATTCTCAGATTGATTGTGGTGATGGTTGCATAACTCCGGGCATTTACTAAAAACCATTGTATTGTACACTTGAAAGTAGATGAGTTATAGGGATGCCTGGGTGGCTCAGTCAGTTAAGCGTCTGGTTTCGGCTCAGGTCATGATCTTGGGGTCCTGGGATCGAGCCCTGCATCAGGCTCCCGGCTCAGTGGGGAGTCTGCTTCTCCCTCTGCCTCTGCTCCTCCCTGCCCTCGTGCATGCTTACATGCATGCTCTCTTTCTCTCTCTCAAATAAATAAATAAAATCTTTTAAAAAGAATAGATGAATTAAATCTCAAGAAGGCAGTTACCCTCCCAAATCTAAATCAAAGCAAAACTTTCCATGCTGAACAGTGTGTCAGAACTAAATAAAGACAAGATCAGTGTTACTGACATTTCCCTTCTGCCCCAGGCTGCAGTATGGCTTGACACAGCACCACTATTTGCCCAGGCTATTAAAACATTTTTTTGTGTGTCCTAGTTTGCGCAGCATTGTGTCAAAGTGAATGCTCAGCATTCATCTTAAAACATTGCGTTGAACTTGCTGATCTTGAGTTCTGGGGAGGGGCACCCGCTTGAGGTTTATACTCAAGGGTAGTGCCTCACTTGCCCCTCATCCGCCCCCTGCCTGATCCCAGCCCTACCAGGTAAACCTCTTGCTCTCTTCTAGCAGCATCCGCCCATTTGACAGATAATGCCAGCAAGGCCCACCCTAAGAAAGGCTGGGAGTTGTTTGTTCAACCTGAGGAGTGGGGGTGTCTGTCCATGTCACTTTCTGCTGTGGCCCAGTGCATTTGGGCTCCTTGGCCACCTTCTATCCTCTGTGCCCTGTCCTGTCTCCTCTCCCTTGGGGCAGCTCCAAGGATTCCCCAGTGGCTCTTACCCGGCCACCTCCCCTAGTCCTCTGCTCCTCACTTTCTCACAGCAAAGCCTCTACCTCCATGAATCCTCATGGCAACCTTGCTCATAAGAATTGTTGGACCCATTTTACAGATTAGGAAGCTGAGGCGCAGAGGCAGGTGCACACCCAGGCTAGCTGCCTGACCCCTGGAGCTCTGCATCGTTGGTGACTGATCCACACAACTTGTTCTGCTTCCCCACAGGGCCACATGTTTGGTTCTGGGGAACAAGGTCACAACGACTCCGGTCTCACTGTCCTCCACTCTCTTCAAACTTGAGTTCATATCCAAGGTCAAGTGCTGGCGTGTGTGGCCAGCATGGGTAGAGGTCGCTTTTCTTACTGAGAGTCCTGTGGCCTCCTACTTTTATTTTTTATGTAAAATCAAAACACCTAGGCCACACCCTGGACCATGCCCTCAGGCTTTTCCTCATAAAGAACCCTGTTGCTCTTACTGTCTGATGGTGGAGGTGGCAAGAGGAAACAGGGAGGAATGGACCCAGGCCCCTCCCCAGTAGGAGTGTCGCCCTCTGGCTCCTGAAGGCACAGTCTTTGGATGGCCTCCAAGGGGCCAGGGAGTTCTGATGAGAATTTAACTCTAATGTAGCATCTTTTTTTTTTTTTTTAAGATTTTTAAAAATTTTTTTGAAGATTTATTTATTTATTCATGATAGAGAGAGAGAGAGAGAGAGGCAGACACAGGAGGAGGGAGAAGCAGGCTCCATGCCGGGAGCCCCACGTGGGACTCGATCCCAGGACTCCGGGATCAGGCCCTGGGCCAAAGGCAGGCACTAAACTGCTGAGCCAGCCAGGGATCCCCAGATTTTTATTTATTTGACAGAGAAAGAGTACAAGCAGGGGGAGGGGAGAGGGAGAGGCAGGCTCCCTGCCAGACAGGGAGCCCTATGTGGGGGCTCGATTCCAGGACCCTGGGATCATGACCTGAGCCAAAGGCAGACGTTTCACCGACTGATCCACCTAGTGCCTCTAATTTAACATCTTGGTTGACTGTAATTTAACATTTCTTCCAGGTGACTATGTAGGTGATAGATCCAGGCAGGAGGGCCTTGGTCACCAATAGAAACCACATATATTTTTATATTGCTTGCCAGTAGCTACAGATACCTCTTCTCATTACTGCATGCACATTATATTTGTTATAGGGCCTGCCTCTAGATCTTATTTATTGTTTTTTTTTTTTTATTTATTGTTTTAATAAACGAGCACATAGTTTACTTTATCAGAGCATTTTTTGGTAATTCTGCCCTTAGCCAGATTTCACTATAATTGGTGTCCTTTTGATCCTCTGTATTTTATTCTATTTAAAAATAACCCTTGGGGTGCCTGGGGGGCTCAGTTGGTTAAGTGTCCAGCTCTTGATTTCGGTCCAGGTCATGATCCCAGGGTTGTGAGATCGAGCCCCACGTCGGGATCCGTGCTGGGCATGGAGCCTGCTTAAGATTCTCTCTCTCCCTCTGCCCTTCCCCTACTCCCTCTAGCTGCTTGTGCATTCTCTCTTTCTCTCAATAAGACAAAACAAAAACACTTCTCAGAAGGGGTCTGTGAAACAGAAGGGTCATAGGACCCACTAGATGTGGGTCTGTGTCCTGAGGTCACCCTGCACCACTGTGTGGGCGCCTCAAATGCTGGATCCAGTGCCCTAAGCAGCATTTCCTCGAGTGGTGGGGCAGGGGCAGTGGCAGTAGCATCTGGTAAAAGCAGATCCCTGGGTCTCCACAATCACATAACTTTGGAATCAGAATGTTTGGGTGGGGTGCCCTGGGGCCTGCTGCTCGGGGTTTTGCAAAACAAGTTAAAGGGGAGAAATCACAGTGGTAGAGGCATAGAGCCTGCTCCGAATGCTGTCGGGTCATTTGTTTAATCTCCATAGCAGCATCCCCATTTCACAGATGAGAAAACCGAGGCATAGAGAAGTTAGGAACTATGTCTTGCCACCCCTCCAGCCCCTACAGGGACTGCATTGCTAATAATCGCAGAACTAGGACTCGTACTCCAGTGCTCATTTCCCCACCTCTAGCGGCTTCTTGGCAGAGGAATGGAGACAGGGTCCCCTGTGGGCCTGCATGCATGTGTACGTGTGTGTGCAGGAAGCCCCAGCCCCGCAAGGTCACCCTGGCCCTCTCCTGTTTGCATTGTTTTCCAGGCAGGGGCCTCGTGTGTTCCCAAGCAGGAAGCCTGGAGCAGGGGCCATGCCAGGAGCTGGGGGCAGGGGACAGGGGCTGCGAGGGGGGGCGAGGCCGGGAGCCAGGGGTCAGGCGTCCCTGTTGGTTGCTGCCTTGAGTGGCCACATGACAGATAGCTTCCCCATCTGTGTACTGGGTGGGGTAGGGTTTCGGGGAAGTGATTCAGAGCTTGGGTTCTGATGTCCGACGGACCTGGGTTCCAGTTCAGGCTCAGTTACCATCTGTATGACCTTGAGCCAGGCACCTTGTCTCTCTGAGCCTCCTCTACCTGCTCCGTACAATGAGGCTAATAATAGCGTCTACCCCCAGGGTGGTTGTCAGAGGCATGATGTCCGTAAAAGACCAGGCACACGCGAATTTCTCTCTCTAAGTCTTTACTTGGCGACAGACCAGATGCTAGATGATTCTGTGCGTGTGCTTGTGCTCCTGCTGCCTTTTTTTTTTAATGAGCTATTTGTTTTCCTGAGTTGAACATTTTTCTCTCACCCACCAAAGGCTGGCCACCTGAGGCCTCCCACTGGCCCTTCTGGGATGGAGCCCAGAACCAAAACAGACACCAGCTCCCACTGGGTCTAAGTGCATTTGCATTTCCTGGGCTTGTGCAAGTCCCGCTGGGGGCATGTGCTGCCCATACTGTGTTTTCAGCACAGGGACCAGGGGGTTGGCAAACCATAGCCTGTGGGACAAACCTAGCTCACCACCTGATTTTATAGAATGAAACCCAGCCACGCAGCTTCCTTGGTGTGTTGTGTAGAGCGGCTTTCATGGAGCTGCCGTGTCAGAGACTGTGTGACCCACATTGGCCAAGATTGCTGGCTTTCTGGCCCTAGACAGGAGATTTGGTGATCCCACTTTTCTAGGCCACTTGTTTCTTTGTGTATACACATGCTGTGAGGACAGTGCTCACAAGATTAAATGCTAACATTTTTTCATGTTGACTTTGTGCCAGGCTTTGGTAGAAGTTACATAGCTCCTCAGGACTCTGGGTGTTATTCCCATTTGTCAGGTGGGAACACTGAGGCTCAGGGAGCCACACCAGAGTGACCCAGGACGCTCAGCCTCTTAGCGGGGGACCTGGGATGTGACCACGGGCCTCATTACTCCCTAAACCTGACGTGCCCAACAGGGGGCTGAACTGGGCCTCTTGGCCCAGAGTTCAAAGACTCTGCTTTGGTCATTTTTTGGTGCAAAATACGAAGATTTGGGTCTTCTTCCTGGTTCCCGTGCTTCTCAGCTGTGTGGCCTTGGGCAGGTGATCCCACCTTTCTGAGCCCCAGTAAATAGTGAAAGAGGGGGGTGGGGGGTGGTCACGAGGACAGAATTTAGTGATCTGTGTAAAACCCTTAGCTTTATACCTGGTATACACTAAGTGCTCAATAAGTAAGAGCTCGGGGCACCTGGGTGGCTCAGTCCATGACGTATCTACCTTCAGCTCAGGTCATGGTCCCAGGGTCCTGGGATTGAGCCCCGCACTGGGCTCCCTGCTCAGCGGAGCATCTGCAGCTTCCTCTCCCTCTGCCCCTTCCCACTGCTCATGCTCCCGCGTGCTCTCTCTCTGTCTCAAGTAAATAAAATCTTAAAAAAATAAGTAAGAGCTAATACTTTTAAAGCAGTGTGCCAGCCCACCTTCTCTTCTTCCCCTTTTAAGCACCAAGAATGCTTTTATGCTCAAGAATTACTCTTTTACCTCTTCCTCTTGCCTTGGGTTCCCTCCAGAGTGGGTAGGAGGTCTCTGCTCCTCAAGAGCCCGGCCCTCCCGAGCACCTGTCTCCTGTCTCCCCAGCTCTGCGTGGGAGGGTTAGAGGTTGGGGTGGGTGGTACCCATGACGATGGAATGTTTGGGAGCTGGCTCCCAGGGGGAGAGTTTGCAGGGCTGATGCTGAGCCTGGGCACAGGGGCACCAGGCACCCCTCCAAGGCCACTCTGTAAGTGCAGCCACTTGCCTCCTTAGCTGGTATCATGTGCTCAAGCCCATACTCCCCAGCCCAGGGAACCCCTGAGCTTAGAGAAATCATGCTGAGTTAAAAAGCTCACATGAGTTTGAACCCAAATCGGTGTGGTCTCTCTAAATGTCACCTCCTTCTGTGACACCTTATGGCATGTCTCCCCGTCCCACTGTGGGCATTTCCTTCCAGGCATTTATCCCAGGCATCATTATCCCACACACTGTTTTCCTTGCTTCCCGCCAGGGTGCCAGCTCCGTGAGGGTAGGGCTGTCTGTCTGCGGCCCTTGATGTGTCCCAGCGTCCTGATCAGTGCCTGGCACACAGTAGGTGTAAACATGCGTGAATGAATGTGGGTCTAAAGGGATCTTGAGTACTGAACAGCCCTCCCCCCCTTCCCTGGCCCTCCCTTCCAGTGGTCATGCAGGGAAACCCATGGGTCAGTGCACAGAGAGAGCAGAGCCTCTCCTGGCCTCCCTTGCCACCCCCATTTTATGAACCACATGACATGATGCCCAGGACGGCATCTTGGGGACACAGCCAGCTTTGGAAACTGACTTTTCTTTTTGCCTAGATGGGTGGCTTCTGCAAACCACCTCAACTCTCCCTGTTTCAATCTCCTTGCCCATCAATGGGGATAAAAGGCCCCACCTTAAGAAGTTCTGCCCAGCATGAAATGAGAAAAGGAAATTGCCGTTTGACAGGTGCTGGTCCAGCATTTTCTAACTTACCAACACCTCCCAGCACCCTTAGTAGGCGAGTTCCTTGTTGGCCCTGACCACATGACAAGGGCCCTATCAGGTACTGCTGGCATCCTTATTTTACAGATGCAGGAACTGGGGTTCAGAGAGTCTAAGGGATTTGCCTGAGGTCACACAGCCAGAAGCTGGTGGAGCCGGATCAGAGGCCCAGCGTCTTGTTCCCCCCCCACCCCCACCCCGCGCCACTCTGCGTGGAAGAGAATTGAAAGAATGCTAGTCTCTCTGTTATTTTATTATAGAGAAAGACAAGATAACAACCCTCTGAAAGTGTCTTGAGGGGAAAAAATGTCACACTAAACACCACTCCTGCTGGCCTTTCGAGTCAACATATTTCCTTCTTGTCTTTTTTTCTTTTTGTGGTTTGTGTTTGCTGTTTGGCTTGGCTGGTGTGGCCGTTTTGCTTTGGGGCCTAATTATGCATACCCTGCTCCCACAAGGGCCTCTGAGATCCATAAACTGGAGAAAGTAGAGGTGAGGAGGGCCCTCCTCACCCCACCCTGCCTCGGGGCTCTTGTGAGGATGAAATAAGTTGGAGCATGGAATGCCCTGCTCTGGTACACAGTGATGATTAATCAGTGCTGCCATTCCTCCTACAGAAGAAGCGGTGGGCTCAGTGACCCCCACACCCATGCATCTCATTTGTCTTCCAAGTCAGCGCTGTCCAGTAGAACTTCCGGCCAGTGACGGGGAACGTTCTAGAGCAGGGCTTGTTCTAGAAAGGTCCAAATAGTAACTATTTCAGGTTTGGTAGGATGGCAGGTTTTTGTTGCTGCTTCTCACCTTTCTCCTGGCGCCTTCTTCTGCGCCTCCTCTCACTCTTCTCTTTCCCTTAAAAAAAGGTAAAAGCTCAAGGACCGAAGGCTGGATTTGGCCAGAGGGGTGCAGTTCGCTGACCCCCATCCCAGGGTCCATGCTGCGCTGTCCAGCACAGTAGCCGCTGGCCGCCATCTGGCGACCAGACACTTGAACTATGGCCTGTGCCCACAAGGAGCTGAATTTAAAATGTTCTTTCACGTTACTTATTTTAAATGTAAATGCTTGACAAGTGGTTAGTGCCCGCCCTGGGCACTGGCTGTGCAGCTCTAGACGGTGAGAAGCTGTGTGCCGGCCCCCACCCCGTGGGCCTGTCGCTGGCAGGCCTCTCTGAACACCATGGCATTTCAAGGGCCACCCCAGGGCAGCTGGGCCCCCAGCCATCTCACCTCTGGAAGAGCTTCGAGTGTCCCTAAGTGTATTTGTTCCAAGAGGCAGACCTCTGGCATTGGCTGTTCAGGCCCTAGGAGTGCCAGGCCTTCATACTCAGAGGCCTGGAGGCGGCGGACAGTGGGGGGGGGGTGCTGCTTGTTGCTATGGTTACACCTGGGACACCCCCCCTCCCCCCGCCATCTGTGTGTAAGAGAACTCAGAAGACTGCTTCCCCACTTTTTCAAGGATAGGCACAAACTATAGAGGTGAGGAGTGAGTGAAGAGGAAGGCAGAGAGAACAAAAATGCAGTGAAGGCCTACACCCATTTCATCTCCAACATAGCACAAATAAAATAACTGGAGATTTCTGAAATGCTTGCTGTAAACGGGCCATTGTAAGCTTTCAACAAACAAACAACAACCCATTTTATAGAAGAGGAAAACTAAGGCCCAGAGGAACAATGATTTATTGTTGGACTCAGGGAGTCCAACTGCAGGGATGAGTTCTTAACCACCCCCACCTCTGGGAAGGGACTGAGAGCCCCAGACTCAGCACGTGAGTGTGTGACCTGATTTCCCTCATGAGCCTCAGTCATCCCATCTGTAACATGGGGGAAGGTGAGAACCAGACTAGAACTCTTCTCCACCCTGAACAGTAAAGACACAGCAGTGGGATGTACACCAGGAGCCCCCTTGGTTCCACATTAGTCCTGGCTTCCTGCCGGACCCCATTGTACTCATGGCCCTGTTCCTTTAGTGCAAAGGTTAAGAGCTGGGTATCTGGGGCGCCTGGGTGGCTCAGTCGGCTGAGTGTCTGCCTTTGGCTCAGGTCATGATTCTGGGGTCCTGGGATGGAGCCCTGTGTCAGGTTCCCTGCTCAGTGAGGAGCTTCTCCCTCTATCCCTCCCCGTGCTCATGCTCTCTGTCTGAGATAAATAAAATAATAAAATCTTAAAAAAAAAAAAAAAAAAAGAAGAAGAAGAAGAAAGAGCTGGGCATCTGAGTCTCACAGATCTGGATGCGGATCCTGGTTCTTATAGTTCCCTGGGTCGATTGCTCTTCCTCTTGAGGTCTTTTTCTCTTCTCTAAAATTGAGATCATTACACTCTCATAGGGGGACTAGATGATACCAAACCCTCACAGAGTGGGCATTTGGTCAGTATTAGGTGGCAGCTGCAGGACATTGTCCCACTCTGCAGGTGCCGTATTTATCCTAGGTACATGGTATGCTTTTGAAGTTGGGCAGTGCGCAGCCTGTTCAACCGTATCCAGCAGTTCCAGATAGTGATTAGTGATATAGTGGTGGTGGTGGTGGTGGTTACTTATCTTTCAAGACTTTTCTTGAAGTCTAAGGTCCTTGGGCCGAGAAGGGAGAACCCCGGTTGGTAGAGACCCAGGGGCTCCCTAAGGCGGCAGTGCCTTAGCTCAGATTCTCAGCTCACACCTCTCTTCCTGAGCAGTGAGCCAGTTCATTCCCTGTAGGGCCAGGTGAGCTCAGCCCCCAGCCATTGCATCTTGGGCCCAGAGGCCCTCCTGTTGCACTCCAACTCGTCCCCCAGAATACTTCCCTCCCAAATCATTGCCAAATGCCCCTGCGGAGCTTGACAGCCTCCTCTGCTCCTCTGAGGCAGCTCGGCCCTCCCATAGCCCCCACCTCTCACGCAGCATCTCCTTTGCCTCTGCAGGGGTCACCCAGCGCACAGTCTTGGCGAGCAGCCACAAGGGCTGGAACCCAGAGATGAGAGTGCCCAGGGGAGGTAAGTGCGTCCAGAAGGCCCCCCAGAGTCTGGGCTCCTCCACAGGCTGCCCTAGAAAGAGCCGCTGTGCTCCCTCGGCCTCTGTTACTGGGCAGCCGGACCCCCCTGGCTGTTAGAAATGCATCTGGGCAAAGCTGGATCCCAGCAGTGCAGGGGCAGGCCTCTGCTGCTGTCTGTCTCTTAGAGAGATGATTATCCTGGTGGTAGAAGACCGAATCCCGCAGCAGGCTGGTGCCCAGCTTCACTGAGCGGATTCAAGGTGTGGCCAGAATCCAGACCCTCTGTGCCCCGTCTGCTAGGGTTTCGGTGTGCTTGCTCAGCACGTCCCACAAAATTTCCCTGAACCACATAATAGCTCCCTGAGAAAGAGTTATTATTATGCTCCCTCCCCTTTTTTGAGGGGAAAAGAGAGGCTTGTGGGGGTGAAGTCCCTTGTCCGAGTCCCCGGCTGCCAGTGGAGGCAAGATTTGAACCCAGGGCTGTAAGATGCCGAGTCTGAGACTCTCACCCACCATCCTTACTGCCAGGACACTGGGACAGCTCCCTTGACAGAGTCCAGCAGGGTAGTGGGGATAGAAGCCTGGCTCGAGTCCCCAGGCTGGGCACTCTCGCCCCTTCAGAGTGGGGTCCCTGGCTGTGGATGGCCAGGATGCTGCCTTTGGCTTTGTGGGCCCCCAGCTATTTCTCTTTGCTAGGTTACCCTACTTTTTCTTCTCAAAGTGTTCCCCAGGTCTTTGCTGTCTTTGCTGTCTTTTGCTCCGGGCTGACCTGTCTGCTTTGAGCTGTTTTCTTCTGGTGGCAGAAACAGATGGGCCTTTTGCCGCATGTCCTGTCTGAAGACAGTGAACAATTCGGCCTCAGCCTGGTCATATCCAGGCCTGTCGCTCGGGCTGTGTGACCCTGAGCCAGTGGCTTCTTCTCTCTGAGCTGCTGGGAGTGATGCTTCTCTACCCCACGGGTGGTAGAGATGGTCCCATTATATGATGCATGGTAAAAGTTTAAGCCAAGCAAGTGCTTCATGAATGTAAAAACACAAAAATCGGGTGCTTTGTTTTAAAATGTATTATAGCCACGGGTGCCTGGGTGGCTCAGTCAGTTCAGGGTATGACTTGATCTCAGCTCAGGTCTTGATCTCAGGATCGTGAGTTCAAGCTCTGTGTTGGAGGGCAGTCCCAGTAGCGCGTTGGAGCCTACTTTAATAATAATAATAATAGTAATAGTAATAGTAATAGTAATAGTAATAATAGTTGGAGCTTACTTAAAATAATAATAATAACAACAACAACAATAATAATAATAAAGTGTTGCAGCCAAATGAAATGTCAGTATTAAGCACAGTTGGTATGTGGATAACATTTTCCTTATTCTGCCTATCCATTCTTGGGGGCTTTCCCCCCTGAGATTTAGCATCCAAGTCACTTCCAACCCTAAACATAAGCTAGAGGGCACACACACATGCACGCGCACACACAGTGGCGGGCTCACTATTACTGTGCTTTCTGAAACTCCTTTCCCAAATTACCCCTTTTCTTCCGTTTCTGCACCCCACCATTGTCTTCTCTTCCCCCAAAGCTCCATCCTCTCACTCCCTGCCAAGTGTCAGGAGGAAAGGGTAGTTGCTCTAATTCAAACAGTAGTGATTGTCCCCCAGGAGCACCAACACTGAAATAATAAACAGAATTCTAGTCCAGAGTCTGAGAGGAGGATTTCAGTGAGCACTTGAACAAGTTGACAGGCCCCTGGAGGGATTTCTGGGTGGCTTTATGTCCCATCCAGTCTGCCTTGGCCCTTGGAGCTGCCCTGGATGCCCTGGATTTAGATTTACCCATCCCAGAGCCTGAATTCAGGGCACCAGTGAGCCCCCACCATGGTCAGCAGCATAGGATAGATGGGGTTTTCTGGGGAGAGGGTCCCCAGCTATTTTCCAGTGCTCACAGAGACTAGGGACCCCAGGCTGAGATTGATCTTTGCTGTGTCAGCTGCTTCTAGAACCCTCAGAGCAGTGTTTGAGGTCCGTGTACCCCACCCCTCTTTGCAGCCAGGAAGCTGTGGTTTACATGGCGGAAGTGACTGTCCCAGAGCCACACGGCCAGGAAATGCTGGGGCCTCTCAGCCGTTTGGATGACAGGGCTGAGATTGTGCTTTGCCTTGGCTCTCCTGTCGATTTGCCACTTGCTACAGCCCGAGGGGCCCCGGGCAGCCCGGGCCCGTGTGGGTGGATTGGTCCAGCTGCAAACCTGGTCCTTTGGTGCTTTCAGCTGAACCTCACGCCCGTAGAGAAACACTCGGTTCCTGCTTCCTTCCTGCAAACCCTGCCCCACGCACCGTGCCGCCTGCAGCTTCCCAGCCATGTTGCCTTCTTCCCTGGCTGTGCCTTCTCACTGGCTGTTCCCTTTGCCAGGAACACCCCTCTCTTTTCCCCACCTGGCTGTTTGAAAACCACCTGTCCCCCACCCCCCACTATTCAGACTCAGCAGGAGGCCGCCTCCTGCAGGAAGCCTTCCCTCACCTGTCACCCCCTCCCAGGTGTGGGTCCACAGTGTGAGTAGACTTGGGGGTGGAGGCTCTGTCTCTGGGCTCCATAGCCCAACTCCCAGCATGCAGGAGGCACCCACTGAATGTGGAAATCAATGAATAACCCATGGTCATGGTAGAGGCCACTGATAATATCCTTGCAAATGCTCCCTGCATGCCCGATGGGATCCTGAGTTCTCAGGGGAGTCGTGGAATGCTCATGCCAGCCCTTTGAGGCTGCTACTCTTAGACCTGTTTTACAGATGGGGCTCAGAGAGGTAAAGTGTGTTGGCCAAGCTCGCACAGCCACAAAGGAAGGGGCAGAACCAGGATTTGAACCCAGGCCTGCGTGACTGCTCAAATGCCACAGACCTCAAGACCTCACTCTGATTCTGGAAAGATGTGGAAAGGCAAAGGGGGCTCAGAAGTGCAGTGGCGGGGAGGCAGGGAAGGGCTGCGGTGGGCAGTAGGGGTTGGCTTGTGTGTCCGTCTGGCATCTGAGTCTGCACTTCCTGTATTGGCTTCTTGTTGCAAAATGGAGAGGCCTTGAGGATAAGCCAGGGAGGAGGGCAGGCCTGTCACTCGAGGTGGCTGGAGAAGGGGGCCGCTGGGCTGGGAGGGCCCTGCTTTCTGAAACAAGCCCCTGCTTGAAGAATTGCCACTGAGGTCTGATCATTGTCCCTGGGAGGCGTGAGGAGCATAGGCTCAGGCTCACGGTTTCTGTGCTCGGTCACCCCGTGTCCCCATTCCCACGTCACCCTCACAGTCCCGGCGTCCCTGAGTTTCCCGAGGACCGGGATACCAGCCAGAGCCTCCTCCTTGACCTCCCTGCCTCCATTCTCCCCGCTGTGGGCCCTCTCTCCCCAGCAGCTGCCCTGAGAGCAGGTCCAGCTCTCTCCCCTGGCCCCTGAGGCCCCCCAGTCTTTCCCTTTCCTTCCCTTCTGCTCCACTGCCTCCTGAGGTTCTCAAACACCCCACACCCTCTCCCATCTGGGGAGCTTGGCATTCTCTGTTTCCTCTGCCTGGCACACCCCTCCCACACAGCTTCACACCGCCAGCTCCTTCTCATCATCGGGGACTCTGGCTTGGATGCCACCTCCCCTGAGAGGCCCTCCGGGACCTCCCTCCTCCTTCCCCTACCTGATGCCTCGCCCAGTGTAAGCGGTTTCTACGCTGTGGCTAGAGCTTGTGTACTGTCGCTTCCCCCACTAAGCCCTCCGCTTCTTGAGTTCAAAGGCCCTGCTGTCTAATCCGCTCTCCTGCCCCCAGCACTGAGCACGGTGCCCGGTACCTTGTTACACTTAATGCCCATTTACCGAATGAAGACTGAGTGAGTGGGTAGTGATTCCGGAAGCAGCCCAGGACAGGACGGGACGCTCCCCGCTGTCTCCCGTGTGACAGTGTGGTCCTTCAGAGCAGGCGCCAGGGCTGGCTGGCCTGGGCGGGAATCTCAGACTCCGGCTCAGCTGCTCCCCCGCTGGGCAGCCCTTTGCTCCCCTTGCTACTGCCCTCCCTGCCCCGTCAACCAAGGCACGCCCCCCAGATACTTACGGTGCCCCTGCTAGGTGCCAGGGTCTGTGCCAGGCTCTGGAGGGACAGCCATAAGGGAACACGCAAAAACCGTGCCCCCGGGCGGCAGGTGCTGCGGGATTCGGCCGCTGCCGTGCGCGTTGTTGACCGTGGAAACGTTGTGATGGTCCATGGCAGAGGAAGCCTGCGGGGGGAGGGCCCCAGCTGCCCGCCTGCCTGACCCCGGCCCCTCTCTCCCCAGATGCGAGCCCCGCCGGGCCCCCGCTGACCGGTCGCTGAGGCAGGCCCGCGCCCCCGGGCCCAGCATGCGCCTGTCGGCGCGGAGGGCGCTGCTGGCCGCCGGCTGCACCCTGGCCCTGCTGCTGGCCGTCCAGGTGGGCCAGCAGGTGCTGGAGTGCCGCGCGGCGCTGGGGGGCCCGCGCAGCCCCCGGCGGGCCATGCGGCCGGAGCAGGAGGACCTGGTGGTGGTGGGCGCCGACCGCGTGGAGTACCGCTACGGCAAGGCCATGCCGCTCATCTTCGTGGGCGGTGTGCCCCGCAGTGGCACCACGCTCATGCGCGCCATGCTGGACGCCCACCCCGAGGTGCGCTGCGGCGAGGAGACGCGGATCATCCCCCGCGTGCTGGCCATGCGCCAGGCCTGGTCCAAGTCCGGCCGCGAGAAGCTGCGGCTGGACGAGGCGGGCGTGACGGACGAGGTGCTGGACGCCGCCATGCAGGCCTTCATCCTGGAGGTGATCGCCAAGCACGGCGAGCCGGCGCGCGTGCTGTGCAACAAGGACCCCTTCACGCTCAAGTCCTCCGTCTACCTGTCGCGCCTGTTCCCCAACTCCAAGTTCCTGCTGATGGTGCGGGACGGCCGGGCGTCCGTGCACTCCATGATCACGCGCAAGGTCACCATCGCCGGCTTTGACCTCAGCAGCTACCGCGACTGCCTCACCAAGTGGAACAAGGCCATCGAGGTGATGTACGCCCAGTGCATGGAGGTGGGCAAGGACAAGTGCCTGCCCGTGTACTATGAGCAGCTGGTGCTGCACCCCAGGCGCTCCCTCAAGCTCATCCTGGACTTCCTGGGCATCTCCTGGAGTGACGCCGTCCTGCATCACGAGGACCTCATCGGCAAGCCCGGGGGCGTGTCCCTGTCTAAGTGAGTGGAGCCCCCTCCCTGCGCCCGGCCCCCTGGCCCCACTCCGAGCTGTAGGTGGGAGAGTACCGCTGTCTCTCCGAGCTGTGTGGCCTCTCTGAGCCTCAGCCTCCTTTGTGGTCACGGAGGAGTTCAGGGAAGACAGTGGTAAAGAGCAGAGCCTTGAACTGTGCCTCCCTCCTCGTAGTTCTGTGGCACTGACCACGTCACTGTACTTCTTTGAGCCTCAGCGTCATTATCCACAAAAGTGGAGCCATCGACTCTTCCATTTTCTGAGAGAATCAGCAGACTTTGAAGGTGCTTTGTCGTAAGCCGTAGTGGGTAAGGGTTAGCTTAAGGATGCTGATCTGAAACCAGGTCACCTGGGTTCCCATCCCAGCTCCGCCCTTCCAGGCTGTGTGACCTTGAGCAAGTGACTCAACCTCTGTGTGCCCCATTTCCTTACCTGTAACACAGGGGTATAGTCTATCAGGCTTCTAGCTACCTGTGAGCATCAAATAGGTTAGTACGTGTTCGGTGCTATTCTTATTATCGTGTTAGCATTAACATTGATTTTATTGGCACACACATTATCCTCACCCTCATTACCATGTAGGGAGTCCCTGAGGTGTGGTAAGTGCTCAAGCCCCCAACACACATTAGTCCTTTAATCCCCACAGCAGTCTCAGGGCCAAAAGAACTGCTCTTACCCCATTTTACAGATGAAGAAACTGAATCTCAGAGAAAAGTTGCCTGAGGCCACAAAGCTGGCCACGTGTGGTGCCTGAATTTGAACTGAGGTCCACTGGGGACTCCGGAGCATGTGCTCTCAAGCTCTCCACATCTGGAACCCCCTCTCTTCCCCTCCTTCACTCTCTTACTCTCCACCTTCCTCCTCTGGGGAGGCCGAACCTCTCCTGAGATCCAGGGTATGTGGTCAGGATCGGGGTGTGCTGCCTCTCTGCCTCATTCCTGAGCAGGCCCTAGCAGGCCTTTCTGGGACCACACCTCCTCCTCCTTGCCTTCTTGGCTGTGCCCTGGCAGGCCCTTTCAAACCCCTAACAGAGCAGGAGACATAGGGGTACCTCTATGCTCCCTCTGGGCAACGAGGTACCCATGTGCCAGGTACCCCAGGCAGCTAGTGCTGGAGCTGGGATTTTGTGAATTAACGTGACAAAAAAAAAAAATCAGGAAGTGGGGATGATGTCCCTGTGAAAGGAAAAACCTGCTACAATCCCACTGTTTAGACTTTGGCATCGGACCTGCTGGTCCTTTGTCAGGGGCTGTTGAGAAAGCCAGAGTCCTACTGAACATGAACATGTTTCCCTGTAGCCTTTGTGCACTTTGTGTCTGGGACCACTCGCCCGCGGCCCCCTGCCTGCCACCGCGATGTCATTTTGGACAGCTGTGTAATATTCCCCTTCATAGGGCACAGCATTCTATTTGACATACCCTGTTAGTATTTCCACCTTTATTTACTTCCATCAGGCATTCCTCCCGTTCATGTCCTGGGGAACCTCTGTGTCATTACTGCCTTGCGGTGTCCTGGAGATCCGATAGCGTGGTAAAGGCCATGCGCGTATTTGAGATCTTTGACACAGTGGACCGAATTGGTCTGCAGACTCCAAACCATCCCACCTTCTTCATTCCCATTCCCACCCTCCTGGTCCTGTCCTCTTTTTGCTATGTCTTTCTTGTTTCTGTTCTTCTACCCAGTTTATCTCTTAGTTGGGCTGGAAGTGGCTAGAAATAGGCCCTGGATCCCGGGAGTTCCCTGCCCTCCATTGGACAAGGCCCTTGACCTGTGATCAGTAGGGTCCTCGGGATTCAGATGGCTGGGTGAGCCTGCCACAGAGGAGAAGAGGAGAGTGGAGGAGCATATCCAACACAATGGTGGTTTTATTGTTGCAGCCGAGGGCAAAAGCAACCAAAATGGCCATCTTTAGGGGGATAGGAATGATAAGCCGTGGAGGACCGCTGTGCAGCTGGAGAACAGAATGAGGAATCGGGTGCAAAACAAAGTCATAAACCAAAACATGCAGCGTATGATTTCTGTTTTAAAAACTGCAAACGAAAGCATAGGTTTTTTGTGTGCATGAGAGAGAGAGAGGAGAGAGAGAGAAAGCTAACACTTACTGAAACCTCACAGTAAACTATATACTCTTCTTGGATGAACTCATTTACTCCCCAGAACAACCCTGTGAGGTGGGCTCTATCATTATTCCCATTTGTAGATAAGGAATGATAGGGGAGGCTCATAGAGGTGAAGGAACTTTCCCAAGGCCACACAGCTGGTGTCAGTCCAGCTGGCGTTTGAAGCCAAGAGCTCTGACTCCTGAGTCTGCCCTTAGCCACTCTCCTGTATGAAGCACAGAAAGAGATTGAGAGAGAGGGTGGGCCCCCAGATACTAAGACAAGGTCCCCATAGGGAGCTGATGGACCGGGAGTGGTGGCTGCTTTTAGCCTTACCATTAGTGTTTCATATTTTTTCTCAAGAACAAAATACCCATCTTAGCCACAAAAATAAAATGTTATTTTAAAAAAGTCATGACGTCATGGAAGCAGAATTTTAACCGTGCACTGCCTAATACTGTCTTCCAGTTTTTTGGCACCCACTCTTAAGACCCCCCTCCTCCATTGTATGGAAGACGTATGAGGAGGCCAGGTGACTTGCCTACAGCCTCACAGTCGGGGTGGGGGGGGTCACAGCTGCCCCAGGGACAGGTACCCCCAGCCTGTCCAGCTGCCCGGGTGCTATCTGGGTCTCTCTGTGCCCTGCACAGCCTGTTCTTTCTCCCCAGGATCGAGCGATCCACTGACCAGGTCATCAAGCCTGTGAACCTGGAAGCACTCTCCAAGTGGACCGGCCACATTCCTGGGGACGTGGTACGGGACATGGCCCAGATCGCCCCCATGCTGGCTCGGCTCGGCTATGACCCCTATGCAAACCCGCCCAACTACGGCAACCCTGACCCCATCGTCATCAACAACACGCATCGGGTGAGTGCATGTGCATTCGCAGAGATGTGTGCTCAGCCTGCAGCGGGGTTGTTTGGCCTGTGTTAGGACATGGGGAATTGTAGCATCGCCTATATTTTCATTTTCACTTGGGCCACAGGGAAGCTCAAATCTACCTGGTAGTCTGTCTCTCATACTAGAGCATCTAACAGCAGCTCCATTTGTGTACTGATTGCATCCTATTTCTCTGTTTTTTTTTTTTTTTTTTAAGATTTTATTTATTCATGAGAGACACAGAAAGGGAGCAGAGACATAGGCAGAGGGAGAAGCAGGCTGAGCCCTATGCAGGACTCGATCCCAGGACCCTGGGATCACGACCTGAGCCAAGGGCAGACGCTCAACCACTGAGCCACCCAGCTGCCCCACCCCCATAAATTTTAATGTTGATTTCTCAGACCAATGTAAGCTTGGGGCAGTTTAAATAACTTCTTAGCTCTCCTTAGTTCAAGCAGTCGAGGAAAATGACTTTGATGAGATGGGTTTTTTTTGGTTTTTTGGGGGTTTTTTTTGGTGTTTTTGAAGCGTTAAAAGTCAGCTACTCCTGTGTAAAGGAACAGTAAGCAGGTTCATGGGCTTATTTACATGTTGCTGTCACAGCATCTAGTCTCCTTTGGGTGTGGTGTTCTGACTTCCTTAGAGGCACTAAGTGAACAAAAGTGTGAGAGCTTGGGGCCCTGGCCTGAGACGAGCCCCGCCAGCCCTTATACCATTAAGACCCAAAGTCTTGGGATCCCTGGGTGGCTCAGCGGTTTAGCGCCTGCCTTCGGCCCAGGGCGTGATCTCGGAGTCCCGGGATTGAGTCCCACGTCGGGCTCCCTGCATGGAGCCTGTTTCTCCCTCTGCCTGTGTCTCTGCCTCTCTCTCTCTCTCTCTTTGTCTCTCATGCATAAATAAATAAAATCTTTAAAAAAAAAGAAAAAGACCCAAAGTCTTGTTTCCAGCTACTCTCAGCATTTCCAAACACATGCTGATTTTAGAAAGTAAACCCTTCTTTTTTTTTTTCTTTTAAGATTGTATTTACTTGAAAGAGAGAGAGAAAGAGAGATAGACAGACAGCATGAACACGGGGCCTGACATGGGCCTTGATCCCAGGACTTTGAGATTGTGACCCGAGCTGAGGACAGACACTGACCCAACTGAGCCTCCCAGGCGCTCCAGAAAGTAAACAGTGTTTGTGTTGAAGAGCCAAGGAAGGAAGTCATAACTTCTGTCACTTCCCCTTTAATTCTTCAATGACTCAAGGAGAAAGACCCAATTTGGTGCTCACAAGGCTTTAATAAGCATCTCACACACGGGCAGGCTTCCTTAACCCTGAGCTCTGAGGGCTCTGCCCTTGTGATTGAAGAGGGTCTCGGAGCTCCTCCTGCCCCTTGACATCTGTGGATTTTGCAAACACTATTTGTGGAAATCCTCAGATCCACTGTAGATGCATAGAGTTGACAGTGTGAATGTTCGCAACCTCGATGTGGTCTATTTTTTCATTATTCAGTTGTTTTAAGTCTTTATTATTTATTATGCTTATTTTTTTTAAAGATTTTATTTATTTATTCATGAGAGACACAGAAAGAGAGGGTGAGACACAGGCAGAGGGAGAAGCAGGCTCCATGCAGGGAGCCCAATGCAGAACTCAATCCCAGGATCCCGAGATCACTCCCTGAGCCAAAGGCAGATGCTCAACCGCTGAGCCACCCAGGTGCCCCTATTATGTTTCTTTTTTAATAGAGTATTCTTTAGGCTGTACTTATGTGTTTCATATACTTTTCTCTACATATACTCTTTCATATAACATTTTTATATATATTAAATATATCTTCATATAATAAAAAATCAATTAACTGGATTAAGAAGAAGAAACAGCAGCTGGGAGTGATCTTGACTCCGGCCTCCAGGAACTTCTCACAGACAGTGGCTGGGCCAGGGTGAGGACCGCAGTGACAACGGGCTCTCTTTACCCTGTGTTCTTAGCCAAGGGCCCAGCGGCAATTACTCTGAAGTCTCTTTAAAAGGCTGAGGCCCAAGGCACCTGCATGGCTCAGTCAGTTCAATGTCCGACTCCTGATTTCAGCTCAGATCATGATCTCAGAGTGGTGAGATTAAGCCCCATGTCAGGTTCCGTGCTCAGCGGGGAGCCTGTTTGATGATTCTCTCTCTCTCTGTCTGTCTCTCTCTGTCTCTCTCTCCCTTAGCTCTTCCCACTGGCTCTCACACACACTCTCTCTCTAAAAAAAATAAATAAATAAGTAGTAAAAAAAAAATAATAAATACAAATAAATAAATAAAAGGCAGAGGCCCCTGGCTTATCCCAGGATGCAGGTCAGAAGCTCCCAGAGTAAGATCTGACCTTGTATATTGCATACAAATTAAAAAATTTTGGTGAGCGAGATCACTGCTCTAAACTTCTGGTTTTCATTTGTTTATTTATTTATTTTTTAAATTTTTATTTATTTATGATAGTTACACAGAGAGAGAGAGAGAGGCAGAGACATAGGCAGAGGGAGGAGCAGGCTCCATGCACCGGGAGCCCGACGTGGGACTCGATCCTGGGTCTCCAGGATCGCGCCCTGGGCCAAAGGCAGGCGCCAAACCAGGGATCCCTTCATTTGTTTAAAATGGAAGATGTCCCTGTTTTTTTCCCAGGGGGTGCCAGACTTTATTGTAGTTTTGTTTAGCTTTTATGGTAGTTTTGCTGTTACCACAGTGATATGTTCTCTCATTGAAAGCCGTGTGTGTGTGTGTGTGTGTGTGTGTGTGTGTGTGTGTGTTTCTCTGTAGACTCTGTATGTTCCTGTAACAGATCCTGGGGTGCAGGACACACAGGCACTGAAAGGACCCCAGAGCTAATGAACTTGTCTGTACCTGTGCTGTCCATTACAGCTACTAGCCACCAACCTCCCGTGGCCACTGGATGTGACTAGTGAAATCTGACTGGTCCAACTTGAGAGGCATTGTTAAGTGTAAAATATGCACCGGATTTTGAAGTTCTGGTATCAAAAACAGTATGTCAAGTTTCTCATTACTCATTTTCATATTAATTATAGGTTGAAGTATGAATATATTAGATATATCAGATTAAATAAAAGATATAACTGGAATTATTTCACTTGATGTACTTTATCCTTTTTCAAAAATGTGACTGTTAGACAATTGAAAATTACATAGTTGGTTCACATTATATTCTATTGGACGGTGCTGGTCTATATGGTGGCTTCTATGTGAAGAGATAGTGGAAAAGCCTGGGATTTTCTTTGCCCCAGCTGTGTCCTCTGCCTGGCATGCTTTTCCTTTAGAGCTCAGCTTAGCTGGTTTTCCTTGGCATTGAAGGGTCGCTGAGAGGTCCTTTGTGACCCCCCTGCTCAAAAGAAGCCCCTTAGTCACTCCTGATCACTTCCCTTTGTTTCACTTTCTATATAGTACTTGCCATGGTTTGATATATTCTTGTTTATTTGTGTTTATTACTTGTGGATCCTCTGGCTCCCCCTCTAGAAAGGACGCTCCAGGTGAAAAGGAATTTTAATAGTCTGATTAATATTGTGCCTCCAGAGCTTAGATAATGCCTAAAATAAGATGAGCTTGATAAAAGTGTGTTGGATGGAGGGATCGGTGGATGGATGGGAGGATGGATGGATGAATAGGTGGATGTGTGTATGGATGGATGGATGGGTGGGTAGATGGGTAGATGGGTGGATGGATAGGATAGTGGATGGGTGGGTAGATGGGTAGGTGGTTGGGTGGATGGATGAGTAGATGAATGGGTGGGTGGATGGATGTGGAGTGGATGGATGAAGAGGTGGGTAGGTGGATGGGTGGATGGATGAGTGGGTGGATAGGTAGATGGGTGGGCAGGTGGGTGGATGGGAGGGAGGGTGAATGTATAGATGGGTGAATGGGTAGGTGGATAAATAGGTGAGTGGTAAATGGGTGGATGGGAAGGTGGAGGTGACAGGATGAATTTTATTTTTTGATCATTTCCATGAGAGTGATACTTCGTTCCTCTTTCCTAGGTCTTGAAAGGCGACTATAAAACACCAGCCAATCTGAAAGGATATTTTCAGGTTAGAAACCCCAAGGGGAATTCTGAAATCTGTTTATTGGGCTGCCCCATTACCTTGCAGATGCCCTTGGACACTTCACTTCTCTAATCTGGCTGGTCATTTCCTGGTCTGAAAATTGAGAGGAGGGGGGTGTCAGACCAGGGACCAAACAGCAGCCCTTCTGCCCAAGCCTCTTCCTAATCATTGTCTCTCGGCTTGAGAGCAGTTGGAGGGATTGGGGGGGGACTTTTTGTCAAGCTATCTGCCTTTACTATCTGCCTTTAGCCTTAAATCCAGTTTTATTTAAAGTGGCAGTCCCCAAACACGACCCAGCCCAGAATTTTTAGTCAGCCAAAAAATAAGAACCATAAGGGTCATGTGGTATGGATATCCCCAAGGGTGTAGACCTACAAACACCCCTGCCACCCCACACCCACCTCCCTGGCTGTGCCCCCCACCCCACATCCTGGGTATATCCACAGGGTGCAGGGATCATGTCAAGGACTGCCCCCTTCCACTGACATGACTGCTCCCCTTTAAATGAGGTGTCCTTAGTTTGTGTATGTGTGTTTTCTTTAATTTGGGAGAGAAAGGGTGGATCACCCTATGCCAGTCTCCAGCATAATGATCAGATTGATGAGTGCTCATTGTCCGGGGTCCATGGCTTTTGCACACAACTTAGTTCTTTGGCGAGGGCTCCACGCTCTTTTTCTGGGAGTCAGAG
The DNA here is from genome assembly GCF_003254725.2 of Canis lupus dingo. Classification (NCBI taxonomy): domain Eukaryota; kingdom Metazoa; phylum Chordata; class Mammalia; order Carnivora; family Canidae; genus Canis; species Canis lupus. The sequence goes on along the minus strand of NC_064268.1, from coordinate 20,468,910 downwards.
ACCCATCCCATCCTCTTGCTGCTGTGAAAAAAATGTCCTCAGGATTAGTCAGCACTAATTATTGCCTGCTTTAACCAAAAAGATGATGTAACAGGAGCAAGAAACAGAAGTGGAGGTGAGGGGAAATAGTTACTATCCGGAATGCCTTTCATTTTTGAACAGTTATCCTTTTTTTTGCCCGCCTAAATATGCACTTTGCATTCCTTGCAATTCTATCATATGAGCTGCTTGGTTTTACATTCTTAATGTTTTCCCATCTTTTGGGTTTCACTCTTGCCATTTGGGATGGTGACATAGTATCCTCTGGAATGCATTATGTGCCACCAATGAACTGTTGCCCTAAGATCGTGTCCAGTTTTTGCAGTATCCCGAATGATGGCATGTACACGTCATCCTGTTTTTGCCTCTCTTCTGTGGGGTGGGGGCAGGAGGCTCTACTAACCATTCCCTTAGAATGCATTGTTACAGTGGCGGAAGGGTCCAGTTCTTTTTAAGAGTCTTGACCCCAGAAGGCTAACTTTATTTACCGAAGAGTTGGACCCAGTTTATACTCTCTTGCAGTGTAGGACATATTCGAGTGGTTTGGCTGGCCTGGGACTATTTCTTGTTCTGTTAGGGGCAAAAATGCTAAGGAATGGCGTATGTACTGTCATTGCAAACACTGCCACGCTCAGGAGAGGTGCCCTGCAAACTGCCTCCGATTCCTGCTTTCTGCCCTCATCTCCCTCCCTGTCCTCCACGGGGCGCATGACTTCATCCAGAGTATTGCAAAAATTGGAAAGTGGTTCTGTGGCCACAGTTACGTGCATGATGGCAAGTGCATTCCACAGGGCGCTCTGTAGCCATCTAGAGTGATCATCCTGAAACGTAAAAGATGGAAAAATATTAAGCGAGCAGAACACAGCAGCTCACACATTTGAATTGCAGCAAATGCAAAAAAAAAAAAAGAATACTCGTTTGCTAGGCATCAAACCTCCTACCTACCCCATCTGCCTTGTTCCAGGTCTTTGCTATTCCCTCTACCAGGAATGCTTTTCCAGCCAGACCTTTGTGTGCCTTGCCTTATTTACATCTTTTAGAGCTTGGCTTATGGGGTGCTTTCCAACACCAACAACCAGTTTCTGAATCTCCAGACACCAACTGTGTTTCAGCTCGCACAGTGACGCCAGAATTAGTGTCAGACCCTGCAGGTTAAGGGCCCAGGTCCTAGGACAACTCCCTGCCCCCCACCCCCCACGTCAGATGCCAGTACCAGCGGGGTTCCCAGGCTACCCACATTTCTGCCCAGCTAACTAACATTTGGGGGTTCCCATGACCCCCTTCCTCATGATGTTCTAGATCAACTCACAGGACTCAGGATATTCCTGTCTGAGTGGTGGTGTTTTTTTGTTGTTGTTAAAGATTTTATTTATTTATTCATGAGAGACACACACAGAGAGGCAGAGACATTGGCAGAGGGAGAAGCAGGCTCCCTGTAGGAAGCCCAATGTGGAACTCCATCCCAGGACTCCAGGATCATGTCCTGAGCCAAAGGCAGACGCTCAGCTACTGAGCCACCCAGGTGCCCCTAGATGAGTGGTTTATTATAAAGGATATGACCCAGGAGTAGCCATGGAAGAGGTACACGGGGCAAGGTATGGAGTAAGGGGTGTGGAGCTTTCAGGCCCTCTTCGGGCATGCCACCCTCCTACACTTCCATGTGCCCACCAATCTAGAAGCTTCTTGAAGCCATCTTTTGGGGGTTTCCGTGAAGCAGTCATGAAGTAGATACGACTGAATGACATTATCGGTTATTCACTTACTCTCCAGCTCCTCTCCCCTCTCCAGTCATGCCTTGGTCTTTCTAGCCACCAGCGCCCATCCTGAAGCCAGACAGCTGTCATCTCATTAGCATACTAGAGATGCTTATTAGTGCTCCTGAGATTCTAGAGTTTTAGGAGCCGTGTGCAGGAACCCAGGACAAAGCGCCTATGTTTGTTTTTTATTACACTACAGCTTAAATGTCATCCCCTTACAGTGGCCTCCTTTCCTGACCACCTTCTCCAAAGTAGCTCCAGAGTCCCTCCTGACAGCCCACTGTATTGCCCGGAGGTGGGACGGGATGTTATCTCGCATATGTGTTTGTAAAGGTTTTCCTCGCTGGCATAGATGCCGCAGAATAGGACCAGGCAGGTGCGTGTTCACAGCATCCTCAGCACCTGGCGTGTAGCAGGTGTGCAGTAAATACCCCAGGAGCGAGTATGTGCCTGCTCCCAGGATGCTGAGGCTCAGCCTCAGGGCAGTGAGATCCTGGCACCCCAGCCTAGCCGTGACCCCTTCCTCTCTGTGTTGTCTTCCTCCAGGTGAACCAGAACAGCACCTCCTCCCACTTAGGAAGCTCATGATTTCCAGGTACGCCTGCACTCTCCGATTCTCTCTCCCCACTGCTGCCTCCCGCTCACTGCTTCTGAGCCCAGGAGCCACTCCCCTGAGCAAGCTTGCCCTCCCAGAGCCTCCTTGGGGAGGAGTGTCCACCAAGGTGGGCTGACCCAGCCCCAAGGGGTTTCCATGGCGACAAGCTGGGGGAGCTATTTATAGAATCACCACTTAGTCTCCTAGCTCTGGATCAGGTGGGGGCAGGGATCTTTGCAGAACCAAACAGAAAAAGGTTTGTCTGACTTTGAGGACCAATGTGATGGGGGGAGGGGTGGGATTCTAGAGCATGTTTGCACAGAATGCTGTCTGTTTATCCTGCTTCTATAAACAGCATCGAGTTGGCTCAAAGCAATTAATGTTCTAAGAAAAGCTCCAAGCAGGTCTCTCTAAGAGTAACCCCCAGGGCTTTGGACCCAGTGCTTCTCCAGGGTTACTGGTGTAACCCTGGGATCCCTGGCAAGGCCACGGACACGGGCAGAAAACTAGAACCCAGAGAGTGCTGTGATTTGCCCAAGACCACACAGCCACCAGATGGCCAAATTCCTCCTCCCAAGGCCATCTTCTTCCAGAGTTCACTCACGATTTGAAGTGCCTGCCTGTCTCTTCACTTTGCAAAGGGGGAATGGGGACACATTTTGACCTTGAACGTCAAAAGATTTAGGAACCCACTTCAGACTGGTCCTCTCCCAGCCTCCACTTGTGATGTCTGGAGAATGGGGATTCGCCTGTGTCGGCCTGCAAAGGCCACTGGGGGATGAAGTGAGCTGGCCCAGGTGGGTGCGTGGGAATCCAGGAAGCCTCGTGCCCTCGCTGTGCCTGTGGGCCCTGGAGTGAAGGCTCCAGGAAGTTCATTTCCTGTCACTCCGGTAACCCACAGAGAGGCCACAGTCAGCCTGCCTGGGTGTTCTCCCTCTTGCTCCAGCCTGTGAAGAAGCCTCCCGCCTGGACTGTATTTATAGTTTTAGTCTCCTGATCTTATTTTTAAATAATCAGCGTATTTTCTATTTCTTTCTTTTCTTTTTATTATCTACTTTGTCCCAGCTTCTAAGGCCGGAGGCACTCAGGCCCTGTCCTTATCAGGGATCCCATCCCAGGTAGTGCCGAGATCCCAGAGTTCTGGTGCATTCCAGAGGAGAGAAGCCTCCTATGGAAAGGCTCCTGGCTCCAATGTTTCTCCCTGACACCTTCCCCTTATTCTCCTTCTGCAGATTCTTTAGTAGAATTTCAAAGCTTCCTGCTGACAAAAGCCAGATACAGTTCTTTCTGTACTGTTTAAATGAGATACCGTATACAGGGTGCTTTTGCTCATCCCTGGTAAACAGTTGGCCTTAAAGCAAGTGCTCATCCTCCCCTGGCCTCCAAAAATCCATTGGCATTTATGACGTAATCACCACCACTTTGTCTTCCTAAGTAAAAAGAATCTATCTTTGAGGTCAGGCGGATGCAGGTTGGAATTCGGGCGAGAACCCCAGGAACGCTTCTAAATTTAAACTCTCTGGCCATCTGGGGTGCGCTGACACCTCTCCTGCTTCTGTGAATCAGCATGAGGACCATAGGCTCCTGGATCACACAGACGAATATGAAAGGTCGGTCTGCCTCTGGCCCTAATGCGCTTGTCTCCCTGTTCAGATCTCTGCAGATTGTTGCTGAGAGAAGACACTTTGCATTCGAGTGGAAATCGGACCTCTAATCCAAGCATATTGCTTGCTATTCACCGCCAAAACAGGACTGCTAATGAGGAATGTATTTGCATCTGTTTGCAAAAGCTGAATCACTGACAGCTTACCTGGAGACTCCCTCCCTACCTTTGGGCACTCCTAGGGGTGGAGAACCAAGAGTGTGGCAGTAGTCCAGCTTTTGAAATTTAGGTATTTTTTAATCTTTCCCCTCAAGAACTTTTTTTTAAAGAAATGGATTTGCCATTTTTCTTAATTTGCAGGACTGCCTTGGTGGCTTTGTTTGCGGGGACAAGACCCACACCTGTGCCTCTCCTATTGACCCTTTTAAATTCAAAGGATCTATTTAAGAATTTAATATATGAGATTTTCTTTGATTCTTCCTCGGTTCTACTCAGATTCAGAGGGAAAAAAATTATTTGAATAAAGTGAACAGGGACTTATTTGTCTGTGCCTTGCTTTACAGAATGAGCAGATTTTTTTTTCCCCTCCATCCTGGATTTTGTCAGGTGGTTTGACGACAAGCAAGCAAGGTTCCCATCTTGGGTGCTCAGCAGGGTACTCTGAGCTGTGTCGCGTCCCCTGAGGCTACCCTTGGGATTGGTGGTTTGCTAGAGGGACTCCCAGATAACCTGCTGGGCTCACGGTCGCATGGTTGGTCATGGTTGATCACAGCGAAAAGATACAGATTAAAATCTGCAAAGAAAAAAGGTGCAGAGGGCAGGGGCAGGGAAATCAGGAGTGAGTTTCCAGGCATTCTCACCTGGTGGAGGCTACGGGCACATTTAATTCTGACAAGGCATATCAAGTATTGCCACTGGGAAAGCTCGCCTGAGCCTTGGTGTGCAGCCTTTTTATTGGGCAACAGTCATAGGCACGGGGCACCCGTATGACTAACCTTAATTACGGAGTCTCTGGTTTCTGCAGAGGTCAAGGGATACAACACGATTCCAGGGCCCCCCTCCCTCGTAAGTCACATTGTTAGCATAGACAATAGGCCTGGTGTGGCCCAGGGCCCCTGGTATGCAAAGACACTTACTAGACAGGGTATCCCAAGGGCTTAGAGATCATCTCCTAAGAGCTGGTTGAAGGCCAGTGTTTTCTTTGGCACATACAGGATGTGAGCACTCCTGGCCTGCTAAGTTTGCTGCACAGGCCCCCAGATGCAGAGGGACCAGCTGGGCCCAGAGCAGTTTCACATCTTTAAGGGTTAAGGTGTTTTATACACACTCCTTGGCTCACGGGCTTTGGGAACGCAGTGACTCCCAGTGGTTTGGAGCATAGATTTTTTGGAGTCAGGCCAACTTACTGCCTGTGTGGCTTGGGCCTTCATTTCTTCATTTGTAAGATGGGGAAGTTAAAACTTCATGGGTGTATTGGGAGGGGCCAATGGTTGATAGAGGCAGTGGGGCCTGGTGTGTGATGAGCCCACAGTGTGAGGCAGCTCTTGTCTCTCCTGATCTTGGACTGAAGTGAAATGGGGAGTTCATGGAGCCCCAGACACTGGAGGCTCATGATCACCACTTACCGGGGAGCAAAACACATCCAGCCTTATCCAGTGTTCCATTCATCTGTTGCTCTAAAACCAGCTGGCCCCACACTTGGTGACTTACAGCAGTGTACTATTAAATATCTCCGTTGGGGAAGTCAGCTAGAGTGAGCTGGTTGGTTCTCACAGTCAGATGGTGGTTGGGACTCCTGTCGCCCGGACTCTTCTTTATTCCCATGTCTGGTGCCTGGGCCCAGGTGGTTGGAGCGTCCAGAAGCTTCTATGGGCTTCTGTATCACATGGCCTGTCCACGTGGCTAGCCTGGGCTTCCTGACAACATGGCGGTCTTAGGGCGGCCGGACGTCTTATATGGTGACCAGCTTCTCCCAGAGCAAGTGTTACCAGAGGCCAGAAGGAGCAGAACAGCCAGTCAGTTAAGGGATATGCGTGGCCCAGTATCACTTCCACTCAGTTTGTCATGGTCCTAGCCCCCCTGCCCCCCCCCCCCCCCGCATTCAAAGGAATAGAGAAATTCCTCTTCTTGATGGCGGAGTGGCAGGGTCACATCGCGGAAGTGCATGTGGGTGACAGATGCAGTTGTGGCCATCTTTGGAAAACACAGCTGGCCACGGTCCTCATCAAAACCAGCTTATCAGCCTCCCCTGCAGGGTCTTCAAATAATGTATGAACTTATCAGATTATGAGATTCTTTCTGGGAAATTGTGATGTTCCCTTCAATAGGCTGCAGACTGAAGACA